>NC_133017.1:5076128-5395371 GCF_048564905.1 Vicugna pacos
ACCAGAGTAAGGGTTTCTCCTGCAAACCTTTCCCTTTGTGCTGGATGAACGAACGTCTCTCCACATGCTCAGATCTGAGAGATAAGTGTGTGTGAAAGCCGTCCTTCACCTAGCTTGAAGGGAACACAAAGTTTCTTTTCAGTTGCCAACTCCACTCCATACAATTATACGGGGAGGTACAAGCTCCAACTCGGTTTTACAGTGAAAACGGCAGGCACTTCAAACCGGCACTAGGAAACAGACTGAAAAACCAGAGTATGGGTTTCTCCTGCAACCCGTTCCCTTTGTGCTGGATGAACGAACGTCTCTCCACATGCTCAGTTCTGAGAGATAAGTGTGTGTGAAAGCCGTCCTTCAGCTAGCTTGAAGGGAACACAAAGTTTCTTTCCAGTTGCAAAATCCACTCCATACATATATATGGGGAGGTACAAGCTCCAACTCGGTTTTACAGTGAAAACGGCAGGCACTTCAAACCGGCACTAGGAAACAGACTGAGAAACCAGAGTAAAGGTTTCTCCTGCAACCCATTCCCTTTGTGCTGGATGAACGAACGTCTCTATATATGCTCAGTTCTGAGAGATAATTTTGTGTGAAAACCGTCCTTCACCTAGCTTGAAGGGAACACAAAGTTTCTTTTCAGTTGCCAACTCCACTCCAAAAATATATATGGGGAGGTAGAAGCTCCAACTCGGTTTTACAGTGAAAACGACAGGCACTTCAAAAAGGCACTAGGAAACAGACTGAGAAACCAGAAAAACGGTTTCTCCTGCAACCCGTTCCCTTTGTGCTGGATGAACGAACGTCTCTCCACATGCTCAGTTCTGTGAGATAAGTGTGTGTGAAAGCCGTCCTTCACCTAGCTTGAAGGGAACATAAAGTTTCTTTTCAGTTGCCAACTCCACTCCATACATATATACGGGGAGGTACAAGCTCCAACTCGGTTTTACAGTGAAAACGGCAGGCACTTCAAAAAGGCACTAGGAAACAGACTGAGAAACCAGAATAACGGTTTCTCCATCAACCCGTTCCCTTTGTGCTGGATGAACGAAATTCTCTCCACATGCTCAGTTCTGAGAGATTATTGTGTGTGAAAGCCATCCTTCACCTACCTTGAAGGGAACAGAAAGTTTCATTTCAGTTGCAAACTCCACTCCATACATATATATGGGGACGTACAAGCTCCAACTCGGTTTTACAGTGAAAACGGCAGGCACTTCAAACCGGTACTAGGAAACAGACTGAGAAACCAGAGTAAGGGATTCCCCTGCAACCCGTTCCCTTTGTACTGGATGAACGAACGTCTCTCCACATGCCCAGTTCTGAGAGATAAGTGTGTGTTAAAGCCGTCCTTCACCTAGCTTGAAGGGAACACAAAGTTTCTTTTCAGTTGCAAACTCCACTCCATACATATATATGGGGACGTACAAGCTCCAACTCGGTTTTACAGTGAAAACGGCAGGCAATTCATACCGCACTAGGAAACAGACTGATAAACCAGAGTAAGGGTTTCTCCATCAACCCGTTCCCTTTGTGCTGGATGAACGAAAGTCTCTCCACATGCTCAGTTCTGAGAGGTAAGTGTGTGTGAAAGCCGTCCTTCACCTAGCTTGAAGGGAACACAAAGTTTCTTTTCAGTTGCCAACTCCACTCCATACATATATATGGGGAGGTACAAGCTCCAACTCGGTTTTACAGTGAAAACCACAGGCACTTCAAACCGGTACTAGGAAACAGACTGAGAAACCAGAGTAACGGTTTTTCCTGCAACTCGTTCCATTTGTGCTGGATGTACGAACGTCTCTCCACATGCTCAGTTCTGAGAGATAAGTGTGTGTGAAAGCCGTCCTTCACCTATTTTGAAGGGAACACAAAGTTTCTTTTCACTTGCCAACTCCACTCCATACATATATATGGGGAGGTACAAGATCCAACTCGGTTTTACAGTGAAAACGGCAGGCACTTCAAACCGGCACTAGGAAACAGACTGAGAAACCAGAGTAAGGGTTTCTCCTGCAACCCGTTCCCTTTGTGCTGGATGAACGAACGTCTCTCCACATGCTCAGTTCTGAGAGATAAGTGTGTGTGAAAGCCGTCCTTCACCTAGCTTGAAGGGAACACAAAGTTTCTTTTCAGTTGCCAACTCCAATCCATACTTATATATGGGGAGATACAAGCTCCAACTCGGTTTTACAGTGAAAACGGCAGGCACTTCAAACCGGCACTAGGAAACAGACTGAGAAACCAGAGTAATGGTTTTTCCTGCAACCCGTTCCCTTTGTGCTGGATGAACGAACGTCTCTCCACATGCTCAGTTCTGAGAGATAAGTGTGTGTGAAAGCCGTCCTTCAACTAGCTTGAAGGGAAAACAAAGTTTCTTTTCAGTTGCCAACTCCACTCCATACATACATATGGGGAGGTGCAAGCTCCAACTCGGTTTTACAGTGAAAAAGGCAGGCACTTGAAACCAGCACTAGGAAACAGACTGAGAAACCAGAGTCAGTGTTTCCCTGCAACCCGTTCAATTTGTGCTGGATGAACGAACGTCTCTCCACATGCTCATTTCTGAAAGATAATTGTGTGTGAAAGCAGTCCTTCACCTAGCATGAAGGGAACACAAAGTTTCTTTTCAGTTGCAAACTCCACTCCATACATATATATGGGGACGTACAAGCTCCAACTCTGTTTTACAGTGAAAACGGCAGTCACTTCAAACCGGTACTAGGAAACAGACTGAGAAACCAGAGTAAGGGATTCTCCTGCAACCCGTTCCCTTTGTACTGGATGAACGAACGTCTCTCCACATGCCCAGTTCTGAGAGATAAGTGTGTGTTAAAGCCGTCCTTCACCTAGCTTGAAGGGAACACAAAGTTTCTTTTCAGTTGCAAACTCCATTCCATACATATATATGGGGACGTACAAGCTCCAACTCGGTTTTACAGTGAAAACGGCAGGCACTTCATACCGCTCTAGGAAACAGACTGATAAACCAGAGTAAGGGTTTCTCCATCAACCCGTTCCCTTTGTGCTGGATGAACGAAAGTCTCTCCACATGCTCAGATCTGAGAGATAAGTGTGTGTGAAAGCCGTCCTTCACCTAGCTTGAAGGGAACACAAAGTTTCTTTTCAGTTGCCAACTCCACTCCATACATATATATGGGGAGGTACAAGCTCCAACTCTGTTTTACAGTGAAAACCGCAGGCACTTCAAACCGGTACTACGAAACAGACTGAGAAACCAGAGTAAGGGTTTCCCCTTCAATCCGTTCCCTTTGTGCTGGATGAACGAACGTCTCTCCACATGCTCATTTCTGAAAGATAATTGTGTGTGAAAGCCGTCCTTCACCTAGCATGAAGGGAACACAAAGTTTCTTTTCAGTTGCAAACTCCACTCCATACATATATATGGGGACGTACAAACTCCAACTCGATTTTACAGTGAAAACGGCAGGCACTTCATACCGCACTAGTAAAACAGATTGAGAACCAGAGTAAGGGTTTCTCCATCAACCCGTTCCCTTTGTGCTGTATGAACGAATGTCTCTCCACATGCTCAGTTCTGAGAGATAAGTGTGTGTGAAAGCCGTCCTTCACCTAGCTTGAAGGGAACACAAAGTTTCTTTTCAGTTGCCAACTCGACTCCATCCATATATATGGGGAGGTACAAGCTCCTACACGGTTTTACAGTGAAAACGGCAGGCACTTCAAACCGGCACTAGGAAACAGACTGAGAAACCAGAGTAAGGGTTTCTCCTGCAACCCGTTCCCTTTGTGCTGGATGAACGAACGTCTCTCCACATGCCCAGTTCTGAGAGATAAGTGTGTGTGAATTCCGTCGTTCACCTAGCTTGAAGGGAACACAAAGTTTCTTTTCAGTTGCAAATTCCACTCCATACATATATATGGGGACGTACAATCTCCAACTCGATTTTAAAGTGAAAACGTCAGGCACTTCAAACCGGCACTAGGAAACAGACTGAGAAACCAGAGTAAGGGTTTCCCCTGCAATCCGTTCCCTTTGTGCTGGATGAACGAACGTCTCTCCACATGCTCATTTCTGAAAGATAATTGTGTGTGAAAGCCGTCCTTCACCTAGCATGAAGGGAACACATAATTTCTTTTCAGTTGCAAACTCCACTCCATACATATATATGGGGACGTACAAGCTCCAACTCGGTTTTACAGTGAAAACGGCAGGCACTTCAAACCGGTACTAGGAAACAGACTGAGAAACCAGAGTAACGGTTTCTCCTGCAACCCGTTCCATTTGTGCTGGATGTACGAACGTCTCTCCACATGCTCAGTTCTGAGAGATAAGTGTGTGTGAAAGCCGTCCTTCACCTAGTTTGAAGGGAACACAAAGTTTCTTTTCAGTTGCCATCTCCACTCCATACATATATATGGGGAAGTACAAGATCCAACTCGGTTTTACAGTGAAAACGGCAGGCACTTCAAATCGGCACTAGGAAACAGACTGAGAAACCAGAGTAATGGTTTTTCCTGCAACCCGTTCCCTTTGTGCTGGATGAACGAACGTCTCTCCACATGCTCAGATCTGAGAGATAAGTGTGTGTGAAAGCCGTCCTTCACCTAGTTTGAAGGGAACACAAAGTTTCTTTTCAGTTGCCAACTCCACTCCATACATATATATGGGGAGGTACAAGCTCCTACACGGTTTTACAGTGAAAACGGCAGGCACTTCAAACCGGCACTAGGAAACAGACTGAGAAACCAGAGTAATGGTTTCCTCTTCAATCCGTTCCCTTTGTGCTGGATGAACGAACGTCTCTCCACATGCTCATTTCTGAAAGATAATTGTGTGTGAAAGCCGTCCTTCACCTAGCATGAAGGGAACACAAAGTTTCTTTTCAGTTGCAAACTCCACTCCATACATATATATGGGGACGTACAAACTCCAACTCGGTTTTACAGTGAAAACGGCAGGCACTTCATACCGCACTAGGAAACAGACTGAGAAACCAGAGTAAGGGTTTCTCCATTAACCCGTTCCCTTTGTGCTGGATGAACGAATGTCTCTCCACATGCTCAGTTCTGAGAGATAAGTGTGTGTGAAAGCCGTACTTCACCTAGCTTGAAGGGAACACAAAGTTTCTTTTCAGTTGCCAACTCCACTCCATACATATATATGTGGAGGTACAAGCTCCAAATCTGTTTTACAGTGAAAACCGCAGGCACTTCAAACCGGTACTAGGAAACAGACTGAGAAACCAGAGTAACGGTTTCTCCTGCAACCCGTTCCATTTGTGCTGGATGAACGAACGTCTCTCCACATGCTCAGTTCTGAGAGATAAGTGTGTGTGAAAGCCGTCCTTCACCTAGTTTGAAGGGAACACAAAGTTTCTTTTCAGTTGCCAACTCCACTCCATACATACATAAGGTGAGGTACAAGCTCCAACTCGGTTTTACAGTGAAAACGGCAGGCACTTCAAACCGGCACTAGGAAACAGACTGAGGAACCAGAGTAAGGGTATCTCCTGCACCCGTTCCCTTTGTGCTGGATGAACAAACGTCTCTCCACATGCTCAGTTCTGAGAGATAATTTTGTGTGAAAGCCGTCCTTCACCTAGTTTGAAGGGAACACAAAGTTTCTTTTCAGTTGCCAACTCCACTCCATACATATATATGGGGAGGTACAAGCTCCTACACGGTTTTACAGTGAAAACGGCAGGCACTTCAAACCGGCACTAGGAAACAGACTGAGAAACCAGAGTAAGGGTTTCTCCTGCAACCCGTTCCCTTTGTGCTGGATGAACGAACGTCTCTCCACATTCCCAGTTCTGAGAGATAAGTGTGTGTGAAATTCGTCCTTCACCTAGCTTGAAGGGAACACAAAGTTTCTTTTAAGTTGCAAACTCCACTCCATACATATATATGGGGACGTACAATCTCCAACTCGATTTTACAGTGAAAACGTCAGGCACTTCAAACCGGCACTAGGAAACAGACTGAGAAACCAGAGTAAGGGTTTCACCTGCAATCCGTTCCCTTTGTGCTGGATGAACGAACGTCTCTCCACATGCTCATTTCTGAAAGATAATAGTGTGTGAAAGCCGTCCTTCACCTAGCATGAAGGGAACACAAAGTTACTTTTCAGTTGCAAACTCCACTCCATACATATATATGGGGACGTACAAGCTCCAACTCGGTTTTACAGTGAAGACGGCAGGCACTTCAAACCGGTACTAGGAAACAGACTGAGAAACCAGAGTAACGGTTTCTCCTGCAACCCGTTCCATTTGTGCTGGATGTATGAACGTCTCTCCACATGCTCAGTTCTGAGAGATAAGTGTGTGTGAAAGCCGTCCTTCACCTAGTTTGAAGGGAACACAAAGTTTCTTTTCAGTTGCCAACTCCACTCCATACATATATATGGGGATGTACAAGATCCAACTCGGTTTTACAGTGAAAACGGCAGGCACTTCAAATCGGCACTAGGAAACAGACTGAGAAACCAGAGTAATGGTTTTTCCTGCAACCCGTTCCCTTTGTGCTGGATGAACGAACGACTCTCCACATGCTCAGTTCTGAGAGATAAGTGTGTGTGAAAGCCGTCCTTCACCTAGTTTGAAGGGAACACAAAGTTTCTTTTCAGTTGCCAACTCCAATCCATACATACATATGGTGAGGTACAAGCTCCAACTCGGTTTTACAGTGAAAACGGCAGGCACTTCAAACCGGAACTAGGAAACAGACTGAGAAACCAGAGTAAGGGTATCTCCTGCAACCCGTTCCCTTTGTGCTGGATGAACAAACGTCTCTCCACATGCTGAGTTCTGAGAGATAAGTGTGTGTGAAAGCCGTCCTTCACCTAGCTTGATGGGAAAACAAAGTTTCTTTTCAGTTGCCAACTCCACTCCATACATATATATGGGGAGGTACAAGCTCCTACACGGTTTTACAGTGAAAACGGCAGGCACTTCAAACCGGCACTAGGAAACAGACTGAAAAACCAGAGTAAGGGTTTCTCCTGCAACCCGTTCCCTTTGTGCTGGATGAACGAAAGTCTCTCCTCATGCCCAGTTCTGAGAGATAAGTGTGTGTGAAATCCGTCCTTCACCTAGCTTGAAGGGAACACAAAGTTTCTTTGCAGTTGCAAACTCCACTCCATACATATATATGGGGACGTACAATCTCCAACTCGATTTTACAGTGAAAACGTCAGGCAGTTCAAACCGACACTAGGAAACAGACTGAGAAACCAGAGTAAGGGTTCCCCTGCAATCCGTTCCCTTTGTGCTGGATGAACGAACATCTCTCCACATGCTCATTTCTGAAAGATAATAGTGTGTGAAAGCCGTCCTTCACCTAGCATGAAGGGAACACATAGTTTCTTTTCAGTTGCAAACTCCACTCCATACATATATATGGGGACGTACAAGCTCCAACTCGGTTTTACAGTGAAAACGGCAGGCACTTCAAACCGGCACTTGGGAACAGACTGAGAAACCAGAGTAAGGGATTCACCTGCAACCCGTTCCCTTTGTGCTGGATGAAAGAACGTCTCTCCACATGCCCAGTTCTGAGAGATAAGTGTGTGTTAAAGCCGTCCTTCACCTAGCTTGAAGGGAACACAGTTTCTTTTCAGTTGAAAACTCCACTCCATACATATATATGGGGACATACAACTCCAACTCGGTTTTACAGTGATAACGACAGGCACTTCATACCGCACTAGGAAACAGACTGAGAAACCAGAGTAAGGGTTTCTCCATCAACCCGTTCCCTTTGTGCTGGATGAACGAATGTCTCTCCACATGCTCCGTTCTGAGAGATAAGTCTGTGTGAAAGCCGTCCTTCACCTAGCTTGAAGGGAACACAAAGTTTCTTTTCAGTTGCCAACTCCAATCCATACATATATATGGGGAGGTACAAGCTCCAACTCGGTTTTACGGTGAAAACCGCAGGCACTTCAAACCGGCACTAGGAAACAGACTGAAAAACCAGAGTATGTGTTTCTCCTGCAACCCGTTCCCTTTGTGCTGGATGAACGAACGTCTCTCCACATGCTCAGTTCTGAGAGATAAGTGTGTGTGAAAGCCGTCCTTCAACTAGCTTGAAGGGAACACAAAGATTATTTCCATTAGCAAACTCCACTCCATACATATATATGGTGAGGTACAAGCTCCAACTCTGTTTTACAGTGAAAACGGCAGGCACTTCAAACCGGCACTAGGAAACAGACTGAGAAACCAGAGTAAGGGTTTCTCCTGCAACCCGTTCCCTATGTGCTGGATGAACGAACGTCTCTACATATGCTCAGTTCTGAGAGATAATTTTGTGTGAAAGCCGTACTTCACCTAGCTTGAAGGGAACACAAAGTTTCTTTTCAGTTGCAAACTTCACTCCAAACATATATATGGGGAGGTACAAGCTCCAACTCGGTTTTACAGTGAAAAGGGCAGGCACTTCAAACCGGCACTAGGAAACAGACTGAGAAACCAGAGTAAGGGTTTCACGTGCAACCCGTTCCCTTTGTGCTGGATGAACGAACGTCTCTCCACATGCCCAGTTCTGAGAGATAAGTGTGTGTGAAAGCCGTCCTTCACCTAGCTTGAAGGGAACACAAAGTTTCTTTTCGGTTGCAAACTCCACTCCATACATATATATGGGGACGTACAATCTCCAACTCGATTTTACAGTGAAAACGTCAGGCACTTCAAACCGGCACTAGGAAACAGACTGAGAAACCAGAGTAAGGGTTTCCCCTGCAATCCGTTCCCTTTGTGCTGGATGAACGAACGTCTCTCCACATGCTCATTTCTGAATGATAATAGTGTGTGAAAGCCGTCCTTCACCTAGCATGAAGGGAACACAAAGTTTCTTTTCAGTTGCAAATTCCACTCCATACATAAATATGGGGACGTACAAGCTCCAACTCGGTTTTACAGTGAAAACGGCAGGCACTTCAAACCGGCACTTGGAAACAAACTGAGAAACCAGAGTAAGGGATTCTCCTGCAACCCGTTCCCTTTGTGCTGGATGAATTAACGTCTCTCCACATGCCCAGTTCTGAGAGATAAGTGTGTGTGAAAGCCGTCCTTCACCTACTTTGAAGGGAACACAAAGTTTCTTTTCAGTTACCAACTCCACTCCATACATATATATGGGGAGGTACAATCACCAACTCGGTTTTACAGTGAAAACGGCTGGCACTTCAAACCGGCACTAGGAAACAGACTGAGAAACCAGAGTAAGGGTTTCTCCTGCAACCCGTTCCCTTTGTGCTGGATGAAAGAACGTCTCTCCACATGCTCAGATCTGAGAGATAAGTGTGTGTGAAAGCCGTCCTTCAACTAGCTTGAAGGGAACACAAAGATTATTTCCATTAGCAAACTCCACTCCATACATATATATGGTGAGGTACAAGCTCCAACTCTGTTTTACAGTGAAAACGGCAGGCACTTCAAACCGGCACTAGGAAACAGACTGAGAAACCAGAGTAAGGGTTTCTCCTGCAACCCGTTCCCTATGTCCTGGATGAACGAACGTCTCTACATATGCTCAGTTCTGAGAGATAATTTTGTGTGAAAGCCGTACTTCACCTAGCTTGAAGGGAACACAAAGTTTCTTTTCAGTTGCAAACTCCACTCCAAACAAATATATGGGGAGGTACAAGCTCCAACTCGGTTTTACAGTGAAAAGGGCAGGCACTTCAAACCGGCACTAGGAAACAGACTGAGAAACCAGAGTAAGGTTTTCTCCTGCAACCCGTTCCCTTTGTGCTGGATGAACGAAATTCTCTCCACATGCTCAGTTCTGAGAGATTATTGTGTGTGAAAGCCATCCTTCACCTACCTTGAAGGGAACAGAAAGATTCTTTTCAGTTGCAAACTCCACACCATACATATATATGGGGAGGTACAAGCTTCAACACGTTTTTACAGTGAAAACGGCAGGCACTTCAAACCGGCACTAGGAAACAGACTGAGAAACCAGAGTAAGGGTTTCTCCTGCAACCCGTTCCCTTTGTGCTGGATGAACGAACGTCTCTCCACATGCTAAGTTCTGAGAAATAAGTGTGTGTGAAAGCCGTCCTTCACCTAGATTGAAGGGAACACAGAGTTTGTTTTCAGTTGCAAACTCCACTCCATACATATATATGGGGAGGTACAAGCTCCAACTCGGTTTTACAGTGAAAACGGCAGGCACTTCAAACCGGCACTAGGAAACAGACTGAGAAACCAGAGTAAGGGTTTCTCCTTCAACCCGTTCCCTTTGTGCTGGATGAACGAACGTCTCTCCACATGCTCAGTTCTGAGAGATAAGTGTGTGTGAAAGCCGTCCTTCACCTAACTTGAAGGGAACACAAAGATCCTTTTCAGTTGCAAACTCCACTCCATACATATATATGGGGACATACAACTCCAACTCGGTTTTACAGTGAAAACGACAGGCACTTCATACCGCACTAGGAAACAGACTGAGAAACCAGAGTAAGGGTTTCCCCATCAACCCATTCCATTTGTGCTGGATGAACGAAAGTCTCTCCACATGCTCAGTTCTGAGAGATAAGTGTGTGTGAAAGCCGTCCTTCACCTAGCTTGAAGGGAACACAAAGTTTCTTTTCAGTTGCCAACTCCACTCCATACATATATATGGGGAGGTACAAGCTCCAACTCGGTTTTACAGTGAAAACCGCAGGCACTTCAAACCGGTACTAGGAAACAGACTGAGAAACCAGATTAACGGTTTCTCCTGCAACCCGTTCCCTTTGTGTTGGATGTACGAACGTCTCTCCACATGCTCAGTTCTGAGAGATAATTGTGTGTGAAAGCCGTCCTTCACCTAGATTGAAGGGAAAACAAAGTTTCTTTTCAGTTGCCAACTCCACTCCATACATATATATGGGGAGGTACAAGCTCCAACTCGGTTTTACAGTGAAAACGGCTGGCACTTCAAACCGGCACTAGGAAACAGACTGAGAAACCAGAGTAAGGGTTTCTCCTGCAACCCGTTCCCTTTGTGCTGGATGAGAGAACGTCTCTCCACATGATCAGATCTGAGAGATAAGTGTGTGTGAAAGCCGTCCTTCACCTAGCTTGAAGGGAACACAAAGTTTCTTTTCAGTTGCCAACTCCACTCCATACATATATATGGGGAGGTACAAGCTCCAACTCGGTTTTACAGTGAAAACGGCAGGCACTTCAAACCGGCACTAGGAAACAGACTGAAAATCCAGAGTATGGGTTTCTCCTGCAACCCGTTCCCTTTGTGCTGGATGAACGAACGTCTCTCCACATGCTCAGATCTGAGAGATAAGTGTGTGTGAAAGCCGTCCTTCACCTAGCTTGAAGGGAACACAAAGTTTATTTCCAGCAGCAAACTCCACTCCATATATATATATATGGTGAGGTACAAGCTCCAACTCGGTTTTACAGTGAAAACGGCAGGCACTTCAAACCGGCACTAGGAAACAGACTGAGAAACCAGAGTAAGGGTTTCTCCTGCAACCCGTTCCCTATGTGCTGGATGAACGAACGTCTCTACATATGCTCAGTTCTGAGAGATAATTTTGTGTGAAAGCCGTACTTCACCTAGCTTGAAGGGAACACAAAGTTTCTTTTCAGTTGCAAACTCCACTCCAAACATATATATGGGGAGGTACAATCTCCAACTCGGTTTTACAGTGAAAAGGGCAGGCACTTCAAACCGGCACTAGGAAACAGACTGAGAAACCAGAGTAAGGTTTTCTCCTGCAACCCGTTCCCTTTGTGCTGGATGAACGAAATTCTCTCCACATGCTCAGTTCTGAGAGATTTTTGTGTGTGAAAGCCATCCTTCACCTACCTTGAAAGGAACAGAAAGATTCTTTTCAGTTGCAAACCCCACACCATACATATATATGGGGAGGTACAAGCTTCAACACGTTTTTACAGTGAAAACGGCAGGCACTTCAAACCGGCACTAGGAAACAAACTGAGAAACCAGAGTAAGGGTTTCTCCTGCAACCCGTTCCCTTTGTGCTGGATGAACGAACGTCTCTCGACATGCTCAGGTCTGAGAAATAAGTGTGTCTGAAAGCCGTCCTTCACCTAGATTGAAGGGAACACAGAGTTTCTTTTCAGTTGCAAACTCCACTCCATACTAATATATGGGGAGGTACAAGCTCCAACTCGGTTTTACAGTGAAAACGGCAGGCACTTCAAACCGGCACTAGGAAACAGACTGAGAAACCAGAGTAAGGGTTTCTCCTGCAACCCGTTCCCTTTGTGCTGGATGAACGAACGTCTCTCCACATGCTCAGTTCTGAGAGATAAGTGTGTGTGAAAGCCGTACTTCACCTTGCTTGAAGGGAACACAAAGTTTCTTTTCAGTTGCCAACTCCACTCCATACATATATATGGGGAGGTACAAGCTCCAAATCGGTTTTACAGTGAAAACGGCAGGCACTTCAAACCGGCACTAGGAAACAGTCTGAGAAAACAGAGTAAGGGTTTCTCGTGCAACCCGTTCCCTTTGTGCTGGATGAACGAACGTCTCTCCACATGCTCAGTTCTGAGAGATAAGTGTGTGTGAAAGCCGTCCTTCACCTAGCTTGAAGGGAACACAAAGTTTCTTTCCAGTTGCCAACTCCACTCCATACATATATATGGGGAGGCACAAGCTCCAACACGGTTTTACAGTGAAAACGGCAGGCACTTCAAACCGGCACTAGGAAACAGACTGAGACACCAGAGTAAGGGTTTCTCCTGCAACCCGTTCCCTTTGTGCTGGATGAACGAACGTCTCTCCACATGCTCAGTTGTGAGAGATATGTGTGTGTGAAAGCCGTCCTTCAACTAGCTTGAAAGGAACACAAATTTTTTTATCAGTCGCCAACCCACTCCATACAATTATATGGGGAGGTACAAGCTCCAACTCGGTTTTACAGTGAAAACGGCAGGCACTTCAAACCGGCACTAGGAAACAGACTGCGAAACCAGAGACATTGTTTCTCCTGCAACCCGTTCCCTATGTGCTGGATGAACGAACGTCTCTCCACATGCTCAGTTCTGAGAGATAAGTGTGTGTGAAAGCCATCCTTCACTTAGCTTGAAGGGAACACAAAGTTTATTTCCAGTAGCAAACTCCACTCCATACATATATATGGTGAGGTACAAGCTCCAACTCGGTTTTACAGTGAAAACGGCAGGCACTTCAAACCGGCACTAGGAAACAGACTGAGAAACCAGAGTAAGGGTTTCTCCTGCAACCCGTTCCCTATGTGCTGGATGAACGAACGTCTCTACATATGCTCAGTTCTGAGAGATAATTTTGTGCGAAAGCCGTACTTCACCTAGCTTGAAGGGAACACAAAGTTTCTTTTCAGTTGCAAATTCCAGTCGAAACATATATATGGGGATGTAAAAGCTCCAACTCGGTTTTACAGTGAAAAGGGCAGGCACTTCAAACCGGCACTAGGAAACAGACTGAGAAACCAGAGTAAGGGTTTCTCCTGCAACCCGTTCCCTTTGTGCTGGATGAACGAAATTCTCTCCACATGCTCAGTTCTGAGATATAATTGTGTGTGAAAGCCTTCCTTCACCTACCTTGAAGGGAGCAGAAAGATTCTTTTCAGTTGCAAATTCCACACCATACATATATATGGGGAGGTACAAGCGTCAACACGTTTTTACAGTGAAAACGGCAGGCAATTCAAACCGGCACTAGGAAACAGACTGAGAAACCAGAGTAAGGGTTTCTCCTGCAACCCGTTCCTTTTGTGCTGGATGAACGATCGTCTCTCGACATGCTCAGTTCTGAGAAATAAGTGTGTTTGAAAGCCGTCCTTCACCTAGATTGAAGGGAACACAGAGTTTCTTTTCAGTTGCAAACTCCACTCCATACATATATATGGGGAGGTACAAGCTCCAACTCGGTTTTACAGTGAAAACCACAGGCACTTCAAACCGGCACTAGGAAACAGACTGAGAAACCAGAGTAAGGGTTTCTCCTGAAACCCGTTCCCTTTGTGCTGGATGAACGAACGTCTCTCCACATGCTCAGATCTGAGAGATAAGTGTGTGTGAAAGCCGTCCTTCACCTAGCTTGAAGGGAACACAAAGTTTCTTTTCAGTTGCCAACTCCACTCCATACATATATATGGGGACGTACAAGCTCCAACTCGGTTTTACAGTGAAAACGGCAGGCACTTCAAACCTGCACTAGGAAACAGACTGAGAATCCAGAGTAAGGGTTTCTCCTGCAACCCGTTCCCTTTTTGCTGGATGAACGAACGTCTCTCCACATGCCCAGTTCTGAGAGATAAGTGTGTTTGAAAGCCGTACTTCACCTAGCTTGAAGGGAACACAAAGTTTCTTTTCAGTTGCAAACTCCACTCCATACATATATATGGGGAGGTACAAGCTCCAACTCGGTTTTACAGTGAAAACGGCAGGCACTTCAAACCGGCACTAGGAAACAGACTGAGAAACCAGAGTAAGTGTTTCTCCTGCAACCCTTTCCATTTGTGCTGGATGAACGAACGTCTCTCCACAGGCTCAGATCTGAAAAATAAGTGTGTGTGAAAGACGTCCTTCACCTACCTTGAAGGGAACACAAAGTTTCTTTTTAGTTGCAAACTCCAATCCATACATATATAAGGGGAAGTACAAGCTCCAACTCGGTTTTACAGTGAAAACGGCAGGCACTTCAAACCGGCACTAGGAAACAGACTGAGAAACCAGAGTAAGGGTTTCTCCTGCAACCCGTTCCCTTTGTGCTGGATGAACGAACGTCTCTCCACATGATCAGTTCTGAGAGATATGTGTGTGTGAAAGCCGTACTTCACCTAGCCTGAAGGGAACACAAAGTTTCTTTTCATATGCCAACTCCACTCCATACATATATATGGGGTGGTACAAACTCCAACTCGGTTTAACAGTGAAAACAGCAGGCACTTCAAACCGGCACTAGGAAACAGACTGAGAAACCAGAGTAAGGGTTTCTCCTGCAAACCGTTCCCTTTGTGCTGGATGAACGAACGTCTCTCCACATGCTAAGTTCTGAGAGATAAGTGTGTGTGAAAGCCGAACTTCCCCTAGCTTGAAGGGAAAACAATGTTTCTTTTCAGTTGCAAACTCCTCTCCATACATATATATGGGGAGGTACAAGCTCCAACTCGGTTTTACAGTGAAAACGGCAGGCACTTCAAACCGGCACTAGGAAACAGACTGAGAAACCAGAGTAAGGGTTTCCCCTGCAACCCGTTCCCTGTGTGCTGGATGAACGAACGTCTCTCCACATGCTCAGTTCTGAGAGATAAGTGTGTGTGAAAGCCGTCCTTCACCTAGCTTGAAGGGAACACAAAGTTCCTTTTCAGTTGCCAACTCCACTCCATACATATATATGGGGACGTACAAGCTCCAACTCGATTTTACAGTGAAAACGGCAGGCACTTCAAACCGGCACTATTAAACAGACTGAGAAACCAGAGTAAGGGTTTCTCCTGCAACCCGTTCCCTTTGTGCTGGATGAAAGAACGTCTCTCCACATGCTCAGTTCTGAGAGATAAGTGTGTGTGAAAGCCGTCCTTCACCTAGCTTGAAGGGAACACAAAATTTCTTTTCAGTTGCAAATACCACTCCATACATATATAGGGGGAGGTAAAAGCTCCAACTCGGTTTTACAGTGAAAACGGCAGGCACTTAAAACCGGCACTAAGAAACAGACTGAGAAACCAGAGTAAGGGTTTCCCCTGCAACCCGTTCCCTTTGTGCTGGATGAACGAACGTCTCTCCACATGCTCAGTTCTGAGAGATAAGTGTGTGTGAAAGCCGTCCTTCACCTAACTTGAAGGGAACACAAATTTTCTTTTCAGTTGCCAACTCCACTCCATACATATATATGGGGAGGTACAAGCTCCAACTCGGTTTTACAGTGAAAACGGCAGGCACTTCAAACCGGCACTAGGAAACAGTCTGAGAAACCAGAGTAAGGGTTTCTCCAGCAACCCGTTCCCTTTGTGCTGGATGAACGAACGTCTCTCCACATGCTCATTTCTGAGAGATAAGTGTGTGTGAAAGCCGTCCTTCACGTAGCTTGAAGGGAACACAAAGTTCTTTACAGTTGCAAACTCCATTCCATACATATATATGGGGAGGTACAAGCTCCAACTCGGTTTTACAGTGAAAACGGCAGGCACTTCAAACCGGCACTAGGAAACAGACTGAGAAACCAGAGAAAGGGTTTCTCCTGCAACCAGTTCCCTTTGTGCTGGATGAACGAACGTCTCTCCACATGCTCAGATCTGAGAGATAACTGTGTGTGAAAGCCGTCCTTCACCTAGCTTGAAGGGAACACAAAATTTCTTTTCAGTTGCCAACTCCACTCCATACATATATATGGGGAGGTACAAGCTCCAACACGGTTTTACAGTGAAAACGGCAGGCACTTCAAACAGGCACTAGGAAAATGTCTGAGAAACCAGAGTAAGGGTTTCTCCTGCAACCCGTTCCCTTTGTGCTGGATGAACGAACGTCTCACCACATGCTCAGATCTGAGAGATATGTGTGTGTGAATGCCATCCTTCATTTATCTTGAACTGAACACAAAGTTACTTTTCAGTTGCAAACTCCACTCCATACATATATATGGGGAGGTACAAGCTCCAACTCGGTTTTACAGTGAAAACGGCAGGCACTTCAAACCGGCACTAGGAAACAGACTGAGAAACCAGAGTCAGTTTTTCTCCTGCAAACCGTTCCCTTTGAGCTGGATGAATGAACGTCTCTCCACATGCTCAGTTCTGACAGATAAGTGTGTGTGAAAGCAGTCCTTCACCAAGCTTGAAGGGAACACAAAGTTTCTTTTCAGTTGCAAACTCCACTCCATACATATATATGGGGAGGTACAAGCTCCAACTCGGTTTTACAGTGAAAACGGCAGGCACTTCAAACCGGCACTAGGAAACAGACTGAGAAACCAGAGTAAGGGTTTCTCCTGCAACCCGTTCCCTATGTGCTGGGTGAACGAATGTCTCTCCAAATGCTCAGTTCTGAGAGATAAGTGTGTGTGAAAGCCGTCCTTCACCTAGCTTGAAGGGAACACAAAGTTTCTTTTCAGTTGCCAACCCACTCCATACATATATATGGGGATGTGCAAGCTGAAACTCGGTTTTACAGTGAAAACGGCAGGCACTTCAATCCGGCACTAGGAAACAGACTGATAATCCAGAGTAAGGGTTTCTCCTGCAAACCGTTCCATTTGTGCTGGATGAACGAACGTCTCTCCACATGCTCAGTTCTGAGAGATAAGTGTGTGTGAAAGCCGTACTTCACCTAGCTTGAAGGGAACACAAAGTTTCTTTTCAGTTGCAAACCCCACTCCATACATATATATGGGGACGTACAAGCTCCAACTCGGTTTTACAGTGAAAACGGCAGGCACTTCAAACCGGCAGTAGGAAACAGACTGAGAAACCAGTGTAAGTGTTTCTCCTGCAACCCGTTCCCTTTGTGCTGGATGAACGAACGTCTCTCCACATGCTCAGATCTGAGAGATATGTGTGTTTGAAAGCCTCCTTTAAAAAGCTTGAAGGGAACACAAAGTTTCTTTTCAGATTCCAACTCCACTCCATACATATATATGGGGAGGTACAAGCTCCAACTCTGTTTTAAAGTGAAAACGGCAGGCACTTCAAACCGGCACTAGGAAACAGACTGAGAAACCTGAGTAAGGGTTTCTCCTGCAACCCGTTCCCTTTGTGCTGGATGAACGAACGTCTCACCACATGCTCAGTTCTGAGAGATAAGTGTGTGTGAAAGCCGGCCTTCACCTAGCTTGAAGGGAACACAAAGATCCTTTTCAGTTGCCAACTCCACTCCATACATATATATGGGGAGGTACAATCTCCAACTCGGTTTTACAATGAAAACTGCAGGCACTTCATACCGGCACTAGGAAACAAACTGAGAATCCAGAGTAAGGGTTTCACCTGCAAACCGTTCCCTTTGTGCTGGATGAACGAACGTCTCTCCACATGCTCAGTTCTGAGAGATAAGTGTGTTTGAAAGCTGTCCTTCACCTAGCTTGAAAGGAACACAAAGTTTCTTTTCAGTTGCAAACTCCACTCCATACATATATATGGGGAAGTACAATCACCAACTCGTCTTTACAGTGAAAACGGCAGGCACTTCAAACCGGCAATAGGAAACAGACTGAGAATCCAGAGTAAGGGTTTCTCCTGCAACCCGTTCCCTTTGTGCTGGATGAACGAACGTCTCTCCACATGCTCAGTTCTGAGAGATAAGTGTGTGTGAAAGCCGTCCTTCACTTAGCTTGAAGGGAACACAAAGTTTCTTTTAAGTTGCCAAATCCACTCCATACATATATATGGGGATGTACAAGCTCCAACTCGATTTTACAGTGAAAACGGCAGGCACTTCAAACCGGCACTAGGAAACAGACTGAGAAACCAGAGTAAGGGTTTCTCCTGCAACCCGTTCCCTTTGTGCTGGAAGAACGAAATTCTCTCCACATGCTCAGTTCTGAGAGATTATTGTGTGTGAAAGCCTTACTTCACCTAGCTTGAAGGGAACACAAATTTTCTTTTCAGTTGCCAACCCACTCCATACATTTATATGGGGAGGTACAAGCTCCAACTCGGTTTTACAGTGAAAACGGCAGGCACTTCAAACCGGCACTAGGAAACAGACTGAGAAACCAGAGTAAGGGTTTCTCCTGCAAACCGTTTCCTTTGTGCTGAATGAACGAACGTCTCTCCAAATGCTCAGATCTGAGAGATAATTGTGTGTGAAAGCCGTCCTTCACATATCTTGGAGGGAACACAAAGTTTCTTTTCAGTTGCAAACTCCACTCCATACATATATATGGGGAGGTACAAGCTCAAACTCGGTTTTACAGTGAAAACGGCAGGCACTTCAAACCGGCACTAGGAAACAGCCTGAGAAACCAGAGTAAGGGTTTCCCCTGCAACCAGTTCCATTTGTGCTGGATGAACGAACGTCTCTCCACATGCTCAGTTCTGAGGGATTATTGTGTGTGAAAGCCGTCCTTCACATATCTTGAAGGGAACACAAAGTTTCTTTTCAGTTTCCAACTCCACTCCATAAATATATATGGGGAGGTACAATCTCCAACTCGGATTTACAGTGAAAACGGCAGGCACTTCAAACCGGCACTAGGAAACAGACTGAGAAACCAGAGTAAGGGTTTCTCGTGCAACCCGTTCCCTTTGTGCTGGATGAACGAACGTCTCACCACATGCTCAGTTCTGAGAGATAAGTGTGTGTGAAAGCCGGCCTTCACCTAGCTTGAAGGGAACACAAAGATCCTTTTCAGTTGCCAACTCCACTCCATACATATATATGGGGATGTACAAGCTCCAACTCGGTTTTACAGTGAAAACGGCAGGCACTTCAAACCGGCACTAGGAAACAGACTGAGAAACCAGAGTAAGGGTTTCTCCTGCAACCCGTTCCCTTTGTGCTGGAAGAACGAAATTCTCTCCACATGCTCAGTTCTGAGGGATTATTGTGTGTGAAAGCCTTACTTCACCTAGCTTGAAGGGAACACAAATTTTCTTTTCAGTTGCCAACCCACTCCATACATTTATATGGGGAGGTACAAGCTCCAACTGGGATTTACAGTGAAAACGGCAGGCACTTCAAACCGGCACTAGGAAACAGACTGAGAAACCAGAGTAAGGGTTTCTCCTGCAACCCGTTCCCTTTGTGCTGGATGAACGAACGTCTCTTCACATGCTCAGTTCTGAGAGATAAGTGTGTGTGAAAGCCGTACTTCACCTAGCTTGAAGGGAACACAAAGTTTCTTTTCAGTTGCAAACCCCACTCCATACATATATATGGGGACGTACAAGCTCCAACTCGGTTTTACAGTGAAAACGGCAGGCAATTCAAACCGGCAGTAGGAAACAGACTGAGAAACCAGTGTAAGTGTTTCTCCTGCAACCCGTTCCTTTTGTGCTGGATGAACGAACGTCTCTCCACATGCTCAGATCTGAGAGATATGTGTGTTTGAAAGCCTCCTTTAAAAAGCTAGAAGGGAACACAAAGTTTCTTTTTTAGATTCCATCTCCACTCCATACATATATATGGGGAGGTACAAGCTCCAACTCTATTTTACAGTGAAAACGGCAGGCACTTCAAACCGGCACTAGGAAACAGACTGAGAAACCAGAGTAAGGGTTTCTCCTGCAACCCGTTCCCTTTGTGCTGGATGAACGAACGTCTCACCACATGCTCAGTTCTGAGAGATAAGTGTGTGTGAAAGCCGGCCTTCACCTAGCTTGAAGGGAACACAAAGATCCTTTTCAGTTGCCAACTCCACTCCATACATATATATGGGGAGGTACAATCTCCAACTCGGTTTTACAATGAAAACGGCAGGCACTTCAAACCGGCACTAGGAAACAGACTGAGAATCCAGAGTAAGGGTTTCACCTGCAAACCGTTCCCTTTGTGCTGGATGAACGAATGTCTCTCCACATGCTCAGTACTGAGAGATAAGTGTGTTTGAAAGCTGTCCTTCACCTAGCTTGAAAGGAACACAAAGTTTCTTTTCAGTTGCAAACTCCACTCCATACATATATATGGGGAAGTACAATCACCAACTCGTCTTTACAGTGAAAACGGCAGGCACTTCAAACCGGCAATAGGAAACAGACTGAGAATCCAGAGCAAGGGTTTCTCCTGCAACCCGTTCCCATTGTGCTGGATGAACGAACGTCTCTCCACATGCTCAGTTCTGAGAGATAAGTGTGTGTGAAAGCCGTCCTTCACTTAGCTTGAAGGGAACAAAAAGTTTCTTTTAAGTTGCCAAATCCACTCCATACATATATATGGGGATGTACAAGCTCCAACTCGGTTTTACAGTGAAAACGGCAGGCACTTCAAACCGGCACTAGGAAACAGACTGAGAAACCAGAGTAAGGGTTTCTCCTGCAACCCGTTCCCTTTGTGCTGGATGAACGAAATTCTCTCCACATGCTCAGTTCTGAGAGATTATTGTGTGTGAAAGCCTTACTTCACCTAGCTTGAAGGGAACACAAATTTTCTTTTCAGTTGCCAACCCACTCCATACATTTATATGGGGAGGTACAAGCTCCAACTCGGTTTTACAGTGAAAACGGCAGGCACTTCAAACCGGCACTAGGAAACAGACTGAGAATCCAGAGTAAGGGTTTCTCCTGCAACCCGTTTCCTTTGTGCTGGATGAACGAACGTCTCTCCACATGCTCAGATCTGAGAGATAAGTGTGTGTGAAAGCCGTCCTTCACATATCTTGGAGGGAACACAAAGTTTCTTTTCAGTTGCCAACTTCACTCCATACATATATATGGGGACATACAAGCTCAAACTCGGTTTTACAGTGAAAACGGCAGGCACTTCAAACCGGCACTAGGAAACAGACTGAGAATCCAGAGTAAGGGTTTCTACTGCAACCCGTTCCCTTTGTGCTGGATGAACGAACGTCTCTCCACATGCTCAGTTCTGAGAGATATGTGTGTGTGAAAGCCATTATTCAACTATCTTGAAGGGAACACAAAGTTACTTTTCAGTTGCAAACTCCACTCCATAAATATATATGGGGAGGTACAAGCTCCAACTCGGTTTTACAGTGAAAACGGCAGGCACTTCAAACCGGCACTAGGAAACAGACTGAGAAACCAGAGTCAGTTTTTCTCCTGCAAACCGTTCCCTTTGTGCTGGATGAACGAACGTCTCTCCACATACTCAATTCTGAGAGATAAGTGTGTGTGGAAGCCGTCCTTCACCTAGCTTGAAGGGAACACAAATTTTCTTTTCAGTTGCAAACGCCACTCCATACATATATATGGGGAGGTACAAGCTCCAACTCGGTTTTACAGTGAAAACGGCAGGCACTTCAAACCGGCACTAGGAAACAGCCTGAGAAACCAGAGTAAGGGTTTCTCCTGCAACCAGTTCCCTTTGTGCTGGATGAACGAACGTCTCTCCACATGCTCAGTTCTGAGGGATTATTGTGTGTGAAAGCCGTCCTTCACATATCTTGAAGGGAACACAAAGTTTCTTTTCAGTTTCCAACTCCACTCCATACATATATATGGGGAGGTACAATCTCCAACTCGGATTTACAGTGAAAACGGCAGGCACTTCAAACCGGCACTAGGAAACAGACTGAGAAACCAGAGTAAGGATTTCTCCTGCAACCCGTTCCCTTTGTGCTGGATGAACGAACGTCTCACCACATGCTCAGTTCTGAGAGATAAGTGTGTGTGAAAGCCGGCCTTCACCTAGCTTGAAGGGAACACAAAGATCCTTTTCAGTTGCCAACTCCACTCCATACATATATATGGGGATGTACAAGCTCCAACTCGGATTTACAGTGAAAACGGCAGGCACTTCAAACCGGCACTAGGAAACAGACTGACAAACCAGAGTAAGGGTTTCTCCTGCAACCCGTTCCCTTTGTGCTGGAAGAACGAAATTCTCTCCACATGCTCAGTTCTGAGGGATTATTGTGTGTGAAAGCCTTACTTCACCTAGCTTGAAGGGAACACAAATTTTCTTTTCAGTTGCCAACACACTCCATACATTTATATGGGGAGGTACAAGCTCCAACTGGGATTTACAGTGAAAACGGCAGGCACTTCAAACCGGCACTAGGAAACAGACTGAGAAACAAGAGAAAGGGTTTCCCCTGCAACCCGTTTCTTTGTGCTGGATGAACGAACGTCTCTCCACATGCTCAGATCTGAGAGATAAGTGTGTGTGAAAGCCGTCCTTCAGCTAGCTTGAAGGGAACACATAGTTTCTTTTCAGATGCAAACTCCACTCCATACATATATATGGGGAGGTACAAGCTCCAACTCGGTTTTACAGTGAAAACGGCAGGCACTTCAAACCGGCACTAGGAAACAGACTGAGAAACAAGAGAAAGGGTTTCTCCTGCAACCCGTTCCCTTTGTGCTGGATGAACGAAAGTCTCTCCACATGCTCAGTTCTGAGAGATAAGTGAGTGTGAAAGCCGTCCTTCACCTAGCTTGAAGGGAACACAAAGTTTCTTTTCAGTTGCCAACTTCACTCCATACATATATATGGGGACATACAAGCTCAAACTCGGTTTTACAGTGAAAACGGCAGGCACTTCAAACCGGCACTAGGAAACAGACTGAGAAACCAGAGTAAGGGTTTCTACTGCAACCCGTTCCCTTTGTGCTGGATGAACGAACGTCTCTCCACATGCTCAGTTCTGAGAGATATGTGTGTGTGAAAGCCATTATTCAACTATCTTGAAGGGAACACAAAGTTACTTTTCAGTTGCAAACTCCACTCCATAAATATATATGGGGAGGTACAAGCTCCAACTCGGTTTTACAGTGAAAACGGCAGGCACTTCAAACCGGCACTAGGAAACAGACTGAGAAACCAGAGTAAGGGTTTCTCCTGCAACCCGTTCCCTTTGTGCTGGATGAACGAACGTCTCTCCACATACTCAATTCTGAGAGATAAGTGTGTGTGGAAGCCGTCCTTCACCTAGCTTGAAGGGAACACAAAGTTTCTTTTCAGTTGCAAACGCCACTCCATACATATATATGGGGAGGTACAATCTCCAACTCGGATTTACAGTGAAAACGGCAGGCACTTCAAACCGGCACTAGGAAACAGACTGAGAAAACAGAGTAAGGGTTTCTCCTGCAACCCGTTCCCTTTGTGCTGGATGAACGAACGTCTTACCACATGCTCAGTTCTGAGAGATAATTGTGTGTGAAAGCCGGCCTTCACCTAGCTTGAAGGGAACACAAAGATCCTTTTTAGTTGCCAAATCCACTCCATACATATATATGGGGATGTACAAGCTCCAACTCGGTTTTACAGTGAAAACGGCAGGCACTTCAAACCGGCACTAGGAAACAGACTGAGAAACCAGAGTAAGGGTTTCTCCTGCAACCCGTTCCCTTTGTGCTGGATGAACGAAATTCTCTCCACATGCTCTGTTCTGAGGGATTATTGTGTGTGAAAGCCTTACTTCACCTAGCTTGAAGGGAACACAAATTTTCTTTTCAGTTGCCAACCCACTCCATACATTTATATGGGGAGGTACAAGCTCCAACTGGGATTTACAGTGAAAACGGCAGGCACTTCAAACCGGCACTAGGAAACAGACTGAGAAACCAGAGTAAGGGTTTCTCCTGTAACCCGTTTCCTTTGTGCTGGATGAACGAACGTCTCTCCACATGCTCAGATCTGAGAGATAAGTGTGTGTGAAAGCCGTCCTTCAGCTAGCTTGAAGGGAACACATAGTTTCTTTTCAGATGCAAACTCCATTCCATACATATATATGGGGAGGTACAAGCTCCAACTCGGTTTTACAGTGAAAACGGCAGGCACTTCAAACAGGCACTAGGAAACAGACTGAGAAACAAGAGAAAGGGTTTCTCCTGCAACCCGTTCCCTTTGTGCTGGATGAACGAAAGTCTCTCCACATGCTCAGTTCTGAGAGATAAGTGAGTGTGAAAGCCGTCCTTCACCTAGCTTGAAGGGAACACAAAGTTTCTTTTCAGTTGCCAAATTCACTCCATACATATATATGGGGACGTACAAGCTCAAACTCGGTTTTACAGTGAAAACGGCAGGCACTTCAAACCGGCACTAGGAAACAGACTGAGAAACCAGAGTAAGGGTTTCTACTGCAACCCGTTCCCTTTGTGTTGGATGAACGAACGTCTCACCACATGCTCAGTTCTGAGAGATAATTGTGTGTGAAAGCCGGCCTTCACCTAGCTTGAAGGGAACACAAAGATCCTTTTCAGTTGCCAACTCCACTCCATACATATATATGGGGAGGAACAAACTCCAACTCGGTTTTACAATGAAAACGGCAGGCACTTCAAACTGGCACTAGGAAACAGACTGAGAATCCAGAGTAAGGGTTTCTCCTGCAAACCGTTCCCTTTGTGCTGGATGAACGAACGTCTCTCCACATGCTCAGTTCTAAGAGATAAGTGTGTTTGAAAGCTGTCCTTCACCTAGCTTGAAAGGAACACAAAGTTTCTTTTCAGTTGCAAACTCCACTCCATACATATATATGGGGAAGTACAATCTCCAACTCCTCTTTACAGTGAAAACGGCAGGCACTTCAAACCGGCACTAGGAAACAGACTGAGAAACCAGAGTAAGGGTTTCACCTGCAACCCGTTCCCTTGGTGCTGGATGAGGGAACGTCTCTCCACATGCTCAGATCTGAGATATAAGTGTGTGTGAAACCCGACCTTCACCTAGCTTGAAGGGAACACAAAGTTTCTTTTCAGTTGCAAACTAAACTCCATACATTTATATGGGGAGGTACAAGCTCCAACTCGGTTTTACAGTGAAAACGACAGGCACTTCAAACCGACACTAGGAAACACTCTGAGAAACCAGAGTAAGGGTTTCTCCTGCAAACCGTTCCCTGTGTGCTGGATGAATGAACGTCTCTCCACATGCTCAGTTCTGATAGATATGTGTGTGTGAAAGCCAAAATTCACCTATCTTGAAGGGAACACAAATTTTCTTTTCAGTTGCCAACTCCACTCCATACAAATATATGGGGAGGTACAAGCTCCAAGTCGGTTTTACAGTGAAAACGGCAGGCACTTCAAACCGGCACTAGGAAACAGACTGAGAAACCAGAGTAAGGGTTTCTCCTGCAACCCGTTCCCTTTGTGCTGGATGAACGAACGTCTCTCCACATGCACAGTTCTGAGAGATATGTGTGTTTGAAAGCCGTACTTCACCCAGCTTGAAGGGAACACAAAGTTTCTTTTCAGTAGCAAACTCCACTCCATACATATATATGGGGAGGTACAAGCCCCAACTCGGTTTTACAGTGAAAACGGCAGGCACTTCAAACCGGCACTAGGAAACAGACTGAGAAACCAGAGAAAGGGTTTCTCCTGCAACCCGTTCCCTGTGTGCTGGATGAACGAACGTCTCTCCACATGCTCAGTTCTGAGAGAAAAGTGTGTGTGAAAACCGTCCTTCAGCTACCTTGAAAGGAACACAAAGTTTCTTTTCAGTTGCCAACTCCACTCCATACATATATATGGGGAGGTACAAGCTCCAACTCGGTTTTACAGTGAAAACGGCAGGCACTTCAAACCGGCACTAGGAAACAGACTGAGAAACCAGAGTAAGGGTTTCTCCTGCAAACCGTTCCATTTGTGCTGGATGAACGAACGTCTCTCCACAGGCTTAGATCTGAAAAATAAGTGTGTGTGAAAGCCGTAATTCACCTAACTTGAAGGGAACACAAAGTTTCTTTTCAGTTGCAAACTCCAATCCATACATATATAAGGGGACGTACAAGCTCCAACTCGGTTTTACAGTGAAAACGGCAGGCACTTCAAACCGGCACTAGGAAACAGACTGAGAAACCAGAGTAAGGGTTTCTCCTGCAACCCGTTTCCTTTGTGCTGGATGAACGAACGTCTCTCCACATGATCAGTTCTGAGAGATATGTGTGTGTGAAAGCCGTACTTCACCTAGCTTGAAGGGAACACAAAGTTTCTTTTCAGATGGCAACTCCACTCCATACATATATATGGGGAGGTACAAGCTCCAACTCGGTTTTACAGTGAAAACGGCAGGCACTTCAAACCGGCACTAGGAAACAGACTGAGAAACCAGAGTAAGGGTTTCTCCTGCAAACCGTTCCTTTGTTCTGGATGAACGAACGTCTCACCACATGCTCAGTTCTGAGAGATAAGTGTGTGTGAAAGCCGTCCTTCACCTAGCTTGAAGGGAACACAAAGTTTCTTTTCAGTTGCAA
Source organism: Vicugna pacos (assembly GCF_048564905.1). NCBI lineage: Eukaryota > Metazoa > Chordata > Mammalia > Artiodactyla > Camelidae > Vicugna > Vicugna pacos. Next base: position 5,102,898 of record NC_133017.1, read on the forward strand.
ACTCCACTCCATACATATATATGGGGAGGTACAAGCTCCAACTCGGTTTTACAGTGAAAACGACAGGCACTTCAAACCGACACTAGGAAACACTCTGCGAAACCAGAGTAAGGGTTTCTCCTGCAAACCGTTCCCTGTGTGCTGGATGAATGAACGTCTCTCCACATGCTCAGTTCTGAGAGATATGTGTGTGTGAAAGCCAAAATTCACCTATCTTGAAGGGAACACAAATTTTCTTTTCAGTTGCCAACTCCACTCCATACAAATATATGGGGAGATACAAGCTCCAACTCGGTTTTGCAGTGAAAACTGCAGGCACTTCAAACCGGCACTAGGAAACAGACTGAGAAACCAGAGTAAGGGTTTCTCCTGCAACCCGTTCCCTTTGTGCTGGATGAACGAACGTCTCTCCACATGCTCAGTTCTGAGAGATATGTGTGTTTGAAAGCCGTACTTCACCTAGCTTGAAGGGAACACAAAGTTTCTTTTCAGATGGCAACTCCACTCCATACATATATATGGGGAGGTACAAGCTCCAACTCGGTTTTACAGTGAAAACGGAAAGCACTTCAAACCGGCACTAGGAAACAGACTGAGAAACCAGAGTAAGGGTTTCTCCTGCAAACCGTTCCTTTGTTCTGGATGAACGAACGTCTCACCACATGCTCAGTTCTGAGAGATAAGTGTGTGTGAAAGCCGTCCTTCACCTAGCTTGAAGGGAACACAAAGTTTCTTTTCAGTTGCAAACTCCACTCCATACATATATATGGGGAGGTACAAGCTCCAACTCGGTTTTACAGTGAAAACGACAGGCACTTCAAACCGACACTAGGAAACACTCTGAGAAACCAGAGTAAGGGTTTCTCCTGCAAACCGTTCCCTGTGTGCTGGATGAATGAACGTCTCTCCACATGCTCAGTTCTGAGAGATATGTGTGTGTGAAAGCCAAAATTCACCTATCTTGAAGGGAACACAAATTTTCTTTTCAGTTGCCAACTCCACTCCATACAAATATATGGGGAGGTACAAGCTCCAACTCGGTTTTACAGTGAAAACGGCAGGCACTTAAAACCGGCACTAGGAAACAGACTGAGAAACCAGAGTAAGGGTTTCTCCTGCAACCCGATCCCTTTGTGCTGGATGAACGAACGTCTCACCACATGCTCAGTTCTGAGAGGTAAGTGTGTGTGAAAGCCGTCCTTCACCTAGCTTGAAGGGAACACAAAGTTTCTTTCAGTTGCCAACTCTACTCCATACATATATATGGGGAGGTTCAAGCTCCAACTCGGTTTTACAGTGAAAACCGTAGGCCCTTCAAACCGGCACTAGGAAACAGACTGAGAAACTAGAGACAGTGTTTCTCCTGCAACTCGTTCTATTTTTGATGGATGAACGAACTTCTCTCCACATGCTCAGTTCTGAGAGTTAAGTGTGTGTGAAAGCCGTCCTTCACCTAGCTTGAAGGGAACACAAAGTTTCCTTTCAGTTGCAAACTCCAATACGTACAATTATATGGGGAGGTACAATCTCCAACACGGTTTTACCGTGAAAACGGCAGGCCCTTCTAACCGGCACTAGGAAACAGTCTTAGATACCAGAGTATGGGTTTATCCTGCAACCCGTTCCTTTTGTGCTGGATGAACGAACGTCTCTCCACATGCTCAGTTCTGAGATAAGTGTGTGAGAATGCCGTCCTTCACCTAGCTTGAAGGGAACACAAAGTTTCTTTTCAGTTGCCAACTCCACTCCATACATATATATGGGGAAGTACAAGGTCCAACTCGGTTTTACAGTGAAAATGGCAGGCACTTCAAACCGGAACTAGGAAACAGACTGAGAAACCAGAGTATGGGTTTATCCTGCAACCCCTTCCATTTGTGATGGATGAACGAACGTCTCTCCACATGCTCAGTTCTGAGAGATAAGTGTGTGTGAAAGCCGTCCTTCACCTAGCTTGAAGGGAACACAAAGTTTCTTTTCAGTTGCCAACTCCACTCCATACAAATATATGGGGAGGTACAAGCTCCAACTCGGTTTTGCAGTGAAAACGGCAGACACTTCAAACCGGCACTAGGAAACAGACTGAGAAACCAGAGAAAGGGTTTCTCCTGCAACCCGTTCCCTGTGTGCTGGATGAACGAACGTCTCTCCACATGCTCAGTTCTGAGAGAAAAGTGTGTGTGAAAACCGTCCTTCACCTACCTTGAAGGGAACACAAAGTTTCTTTTCAGTTGCCAACTAAACTCCATACATATATATGGGGAGGTACAAGCTCCAACTCGGTTTTACAGTGAAAACGGCAGGCACTTCAAACCGGCACTAGGAAACAGACTGAGAAACCAGAGTAAGGGTTTCTCCTGCAACCCGTTCCCTTTGTGCTGAATGAACGAACGTCTCTCCACATGCCCAGTTCTGAGAGATAAGTGTGTGTGAAAGCCGTCCTTCACCTAGCTTGAAGGGAACACAAAGTTTCTTTTCAGTTGCAAACTCCACTCCATACATATATATGGGGACGTACAAGCTCCAACTCGATTTTACAGTGAAAACGGCAGGCACTTCAAACCGGCACTAGGAAACAGACTGAGAAACCAGAGTAAGGGTTTCTCCTGCAACCCGTTCCATTTGTGCTGGATGAACGAACGTCTCTCCACAGGCTTAGATCTGAAAAATAAGTGTGTGTGAAAGCCGTAATTCACCTACCTTGAAGGGAACACAAAGTTTCTTTTCAGTTGCAAACTCCAATCCATACATATATAAGGGGACGTACAAGCTCCAACTCGGTTTTACAGTGAAAACGGCAGGCACTTCAAACCGGCACTAGGAAACAGACTGAGAAACCAGAGTAAGGGTTTCTCCTGCAACCCGTTCCCTTTGTGTTGGATGTACGAACGTCTCTCCACATGCTCAGTTCTGAGAGATAAGTGTGTGTGAAAGCCGTCCTTCACCTAGCTTGAAGGGAACACAAAGTTTCTTTTAATTTGCCAACTCCACTCCATACATATATATGCGGAGGTACAAGCTCCAACTCGGTTTTACACTGAAAACGGCAGGCACTTCAAACCGGCACTAGGAAACAGACTGGAAACCAGAGTAAGGGTTTCCCTGCAACCCGTTCCCTTTGTGCTGGATGAACGAACGTATCTCCTCATGCCCAGTTCTGAGAGATAAGTGTGTGTGAAAGCCGTCCTTCACCTAGCTTGAAGGGAACACAAAGTTTCTTTTCAGTTGCAAACTCCACTCCATACATATATATGGGGACGTACAAGCTCCAACTCGTTTTTACATTGTAAACGGCAGGCACTTCAAACCGGCTCTAGGAAACAGACTGAGAAACCAGAGTGAGCGTTTCTCCTGCAACCCGTTCCTTTTGTGCTGGATGAACGAACGTCTCTCCACATGCTCAGTTCTGAGAGATAAGTGTGTGTGAAAGCCGTCCTTCACCTAGCTTGAAGGGAACACAAAGTTTCTTTTAATTTGCCAACTCCACTCCATACATATATATGGGGAGGTACAAGCTCCAACTCGGTTTTACAGTGAAAACGGCAGGCACTTCAAACTGGCACTAGGAAACAGAATGAGAATAAAGAGTAAGGGTCTCCCCTGCAACCCGTTCCCTTTGTGCTGGATGAACGAACGTCTCTCCACATGCTCAGTTCTGAGAGATAAGTGTGTGTGAAAGCCGTCCTTCACCTAGCTTGAAGGGAACACAATGTTTCTTTTCAGTTGCAAACTCCACTCCATTCATATATATGGGGAGGTACAACCTCCAACTCTGTTTTACAGTCAAAACGGCAGGCACTTCAAACCGGCACTAGGAAACAGACTGAGAAACCAGAGTAAGGGTTTCTCCTGCAACCCGTTCCCTTTGTGCGGGATGAATGAACGACTCTCCACATGCTCAGTTCTGAGAGATAAGTGTGTGTGAAAGCCGTCCTTCACCTAGCTTGAAGGGAAAACAAAGTTTCTTTTCAGTTGCCAATTCCACTCCATACATATATATGGGTTGGTGCAAGCTCCAACTCGGTTTTACGTTGAAAACGGCAGACACTTCAAAGCAGCACTAGGAAACAGACTGAGGAACCAGAGTCAGGGTTTCTCCTGCAACCCGTTCCATTTGTGCTGGATGAACGAACGTCTATCCACATGCTCAGTTCTGAGAGATAAGTGTGTGTGAAAGCCGTCCTTCACCTAGCTTGAAGGGAACACAAAGTTTCTTTTCAGTTGCCAACTCCATTCCATACATATATATGGGGAGGTACAAGCTCCAACTCGGTTTTACAGTGAAAAAGGCAGGCACTTCATACCGGAACTAGGAAACAGACTGAGAAACCAGAGTAAGGGTTTCTCCTGCAAACCGTTCCTTTGTTCTGGATGAACGAACGTCTCACCACATGCTCAGTTCTGAGAGATAAGTGTGTGTGAAAGCCGTCCTTCACCTAGCTTGAAGGGAACACAAAGTTTCTTTTCAGTTGCAAACTCCACTCCATACATATATATGGGGAGGTACAAGCTCCAACTCGATTTTACAGTGAAAACGGCAGGCACTTCAAACCGGCACTAGGAAACAGACTGAGATACCAGAGTAAGGGTTTCTCCTGCAACCCGTTCCATTTGTGCTGGATGAACGAACGTCTCTCCACAGGCTTAGATCTGAAAAATAAGTGTGTGTGAAAGCCGTAATTCACCTACCTTGAAGGGAACACAAAGTTTCTTTTCAGTTGCAAACTCCAATCCATATATATATAAGGGGACGTACAAGCTCCAACTCGGTTTTACAGTGAAAACGGCAGGCACTTCAAAACGGCACTAGGAAACAGACTGAGAAACCAGAGTAAGGGTTTCTCCTGCAACCCGTTCCCTTTGTGCTGGATGAACGAACGTCTCTCCACATGATCAGTTCTGAGAGATATGTGTGTGTGAAAGCCGTACTTCTCCTAGCTTGAAGGGAACACAAAGTTTCTTTTCAGATGGCAACTCCACTCCATACATATATATGGGGAGGTACAAGCTCCAACTCGGTTTTACAGTGAAAACGGCAGGCACTTCAAACCGGCACTAGGAAACAGACTGAGAAACCAGAGTAAGGGTTTCTCCTGCAAACCGTTCCTTTGTTCTGGATGAACGAACGTCTCACCACATGCTCAGTTCTGAGAGATAAGTGTGTGTGAAAGCCGTCCTTCACCTAGCTTGAAGGGAACACAAAGTTTCTTTTCAGTTGCAAACTCCACTCCATACATATATATGGGGAGGTACAAGCTCCAACTCGGTTTTACAGTGAAAACGACAGGCACTTCAAACCGACACTAGGAAACACTCTGCGAAACCAGAGTAAGGGTTTCTCCTGCAAACCGTTCCCTGTGTCCTGGATGAATGAACGTCTCTCCACATGCTCAGTTCTGAGAGATATGTGTGTGTGAAAGCCAAAATTCACCTATCTTGAAGGGAACACAAATTTTCTTTTCAGTTGCCAACTCCACTCCATACAAATATATGGGGAGGTACAAGCTCCAACTCGGTTTTGCAGTGAAAACGGCAGGCACTTCAAACCGGCACTAGGAAACAGACTGAGAAACCAGAGAAAGGGTTTCTCCTGCAACCCGTTCCCTGTGTGCTGGATGAACGAACGTCTCTCCACATGCTCAGTTCTGAGAGAAAAGTGTGTGTGAAAACCGTCCTTCACCTACCTTGAAGGGAACACAAAGTTTCTTTTCAGTTGCCAACTCCACTCCATACATATATATGGGGAGGTACAAGCTCCAACTCGGTTTTACAGTGAAAACGGCAGGCACTTCAAACCGGCACTAGGAAACAGACTGAGAAACCAGAGTAAGGGTTTCTCCTGCAACCCGTTCCCTTTGTGCTGAATGAACGAACGTCTCTCCACATGCCCAGTTCTGAGAGATAAGTGTGTGTGAAAGCCGTCCTTCACCTAGCTTGAAGGGAACACAAAGTTTCTTTTCAGTTGCAAACTCCACTCCATACATATATATGGGGACGTACAAGCTCCAACTCGATTTTACAGTGAAAACGGCAGGCACTTCAAACCGGCACTAGGAAACAGACTGAGAAACCAGAGTAAGGGTTTCTCCTGCAACCCGTTCCATTTGTGCTGGATGAACGAACGTCTCTCCACAGGCTTAGATCTGAAAAATAAGTGTGTGTGAAAGCCGTAATTCACCTACCTTGAAGGGAACACAAAGTTTCTTTTCAGTTGCAAACTCCAATCCATACATATATAAGGGGACGTACAAGCTCCAACTCGGTTTTACAGTGAAAACGGCAGGCACTTCAAACCGGCACTAGGAAACAGACTGAGAAACCAGAGTAAGGGTTTCTCCTGCAACCCGTTCCCTTTGTGCTGGATGAACGAACGTCTCTCCACATTCTCATTTCTGAGAGATAAGTGTGTGTGAAAGCCGTCCTTCACCTAGCTTGAAGGGAACATAAAGTTTCTTTTCAGTTGCCAACACCACTTCATACATATATATGGGGAGGTACAAGCTCCAACTCGGTTTTACAGTGAAAACGGCAGGCATTTCAAACCGGCACTAGGAAACAGACTGAGAAACCAGAGTAAAGGTTTCTCCTGCAACCCGTTCCCGTTGTGCTGGATGAACAAACGTCTCTCCACATGCTCAGTTCTGAGAGATAAGTGTGTGTGAAAGTCGTACTTCACCTAGCTTGAAGGGAACACAAAGTTTCTTTTCAGATGCCAAATCCACTCCATACATGTATATGGGGAGGTACAAGCTCCAACTCTGTTTTACAGTGAAAACTGCAGGCACTTCAAACCGGCACTAGTAAAGACTGGGAAACCAAAGTTAGGGTTTCTCCTGCAACCCGTTCCCTTTGTTCTGGATGAACGAACGTCTCTCCACATGCTCAGTTCTGAGAGATAAGTGTGTGTGAAAGCCGACCTTCACCTAGCTTGAAGGGAACACAAAGTTTCTTTTCAGATGCCAACTCCACTCCATACATATATATGGCGAAGTACAAGCTCCAACTCGGTTTTACAGTGAAAACGGCAGGCACTTCAAACCGGCACTAGGAAACAGACTGAGAAACCAGAGTAAGGGTTTCCCCTGCAACCCGTTCCCTTTGTGCTGGATGAACGAACGTCTCTCCACATGCTCAAATCTGAGAGATAAATGTGTGTGAAGCCATCCTTCACCTAGCTTGAAGGGAACACAAAGTTTCTTTTCAGTTGCCAACTCCACTCCATACATATATATGGGGAGGTACAAGCTCCAACTCGGTTTTACAGTGAAAACGGCAGGCACTTCAAACCGGCACTAGGAAACAGACTGAGAAACCAGAGTAAGGGTTTCTCCTGCAAACCGTTCCCTTTGTGCTGGATGAACGAACGTCTCTCCACATGCTCATTTCTGAGAGATAAGTGTGTGTGAAAGCCGTCCTTCACCTAGCTTGAAGGGAACACAAAGTTTCTTTTCAGTTGCCAACTCCTCTCCATACATATATATGGGGACGTACAAGCTCCAACTCGGTTTTACAGTGAAAACGGCAGGCACTTCAAACTGGCACTAGGAAACAGACTGAGAAACCAGAGAAATGGTTTCTCCTGCAACCCGTTACCTGTGTGCTGGATGAACGAACGTCTCTCCACATGCTCAGTTCTGAGAGATAAGTGTGTGTGAAAGCCGTCCTTCAACTAGCTTGAAGGGAACACAAAGTTTCTTTTCAGTTGCAAACTCCACTCCATACATATATATCTGGACGTACAAGCTCCAACTCGATTTTACAGTGAAAACGGCAGGCACTTCAAACCGGCACTAGGAAACAGACTGAGAAACCAGAGTAAGGGTTTCTCCTGCAAACCGTTCCCTTTGTGCTGGATGAACGAACGTCTCTCCACATGCTCAGTTCTGAGAGATAAGTGTGTGTGAAAGCCGTCCTTCACTTAGCTTGAAGGGAACACAAAGTTTCTTTTAATTTGCCAACTCCACTCCATACATATATATGCGGAGGTACAAGCTCCAACTCGGTTTTACAGTGAAAACGGCAGGCACTTCAAACCGGCACTAGGAAACAGACTGGAAACCAGAGTAAGGGTTTCCCTGCAACCCGTTCCCTTTGTGCTGGATGAACGAACGTATCTCCTCATGCCCAGTTCTGAGAGATAAGTGTGTGTGAAAGCCGTCCTTCACCTAGCTTGAAGGGAACACAAAGTTTCTTTTCAGTTGCAAACTCCACTCCATACATATATATGGGGACGTACAAGCTCCAACGCGTTTTTACAGTGTAAACGGCAGGCACTTCAAACCGGCTCTAGGAAACAGACTGAGAAACCAGAGTGAGCGTTTCTCCTGCACCCCGTTCCTTTTGTGCTGGATGAACGAACGTCTCTCCACATGCTCAGTTCTGAGAGATAAGTGTGTGTGAAAGCCGTCCTTCACATAGCTTGAAGGGAACACAAAGTTTCTTTTAATTTGCCAACTCCACTCCATACATATATATGGGGAGGTACAAGCTCCAACTCGGTTTTACAGTGAAAACGGCAGGCACTTCAAACTGGCACTAGGAAACAGACTGAGAATAAAGAGTAAGGGTCTCTCCTGCAACCCGTTCCCTTTGTGCTGGATGAACGAACGTCTCTCCACATGCTCAGTTCTGAGAGATAAGTGTGTGTGAAAGCCGTCCTTCACCTAGCTTGAAGGGAACACAATGTTTCTTTTCAGTTGCAAACTCCACTCCATTCATATATATGGGAAGGTACAACCTCCAACTCTGTTTTACAGTCAAAACGGCAGGCACTTCAAACCGGCACTAGGAAACAGACTGAGAAACCAGAGTAAGGGTTTCTCCTGCAACCCGTTCCCTTTGTGCGGGATGAATGAACGTCTCTCCACATTCTCAGTACTGAGAGATAAGTGTGTGTGAAAGCCGTCCTTCACCTAGCTTGAAGGGAAAACAAAGTTTCTTTTCAGTTGCCAATTCCACTCCATACATATATATGGGGAGGTACAAGCTCCAACTCGGTTTTACAGTGAAAACGACAGGCACTTCAAACCGGCACTAGGAAACAGACTGAGAAACCAGAGTAAGGGTTTCTCCTGCACACCGTTCCCTTTGTGCTGGATGAACGAACTTCTCTCCACATGCTCAGTTCTTAGACGTAAGTGTGTGTGAAAGCCGTCCTTCACCTAGCTTGAAGGGAACACAAAGTTTCTTTTCAGTTGCCAACTCCACTCCATACATATATATGGGGAGGTACAAGCTCCAACTCGGTTTTACAGTGAAAACGGCAGGCACTTCAAACCGGAACTAGGAAACAGACTGAGAAAGCAGAGTAAGGTTTTCTCCTGCAACCCGTTCCCTTTGTGCTGGATGAACGATCGTGTCTCCACATGCTCAGTTCTGAGAGATAAGTGTGTGTGAAAGCCGTCCTTCACCTAGCTTGAAGGGAACACAAAGTTAGTTTTCAGTTGCAAACTCCACTCCATACATATATATGGGGAGGTACAAGCTCCAACTCGGTTTTACAGTGAAAACGGCAGGCACTTCAAACCGGCACTAGGAAACAGACTGAGAAACCAGAGTAAGGGTTTCTCCTGCAACCCGTTCCCGTTGTGCTGGATGAACGAACGTCTCTCCACATGCTCAGTTCTGAGAGATAAATGTGTGTGAAAGCCGTCCTTCACCTAGCTTGAAGGGAACACAAAGTTTCTTTTAAGTTGCCAACACCACTCCATACATATATATGGGGAGGTACAAGCTCCAACTCGGTTTTACAGTGAAAAGGGCAGGCACTTCAAACCGGCACTAGGAAACAGACTGAGAAACCAGAGTAAGGGTTTCTCCTGCAACCCGTTCCATTTGTGCTGGATGAAAGAACGTCTCTCCACATGCTCAGTTCTGAGAGATAAGTGTGTGTGAAAGCCGTCCTTCACCTAGCTTGAAGGGAACACAAAGTTTCTTTTCAGTTGCCAACTCCACTCCATACATATATATGGGGAGGTACAAGCTCCAACTCGGTTTTACAGTGAAAACCGCAGGCACTTCAAACCGGCACTAGTAAAGACTGAGAAACCAGAGTAAGGGTTTCTCCTGCAACCCTTTCCATTTGTTCTGGATGAACGAACGTCTCTCCACATGCTCAGTTCTGAGAGATAAGTGTGTGTGAAAGCCATCCTTCACCGAACTTGAAGGGAACACAAAGTTTCTTTACAGTTGCCAACACCACTCCATACATATATATGGGGAGGTACAAGCTCCAACTCGGTTTTACAGTGAAAAGGGCAGGCACTTCAAACGGGCACTAGGAAACAGACTGAGAAACCAGAGTTAGGGTTCCCCTGTAACCAGTTCCCTTTGTGCTGGATGTATGAACGTCTCTCCACATGCTCAGTTCTGAGAGATAAGTGTGTGTGAAATCCGTCCTTCACCTAGCTTGAAGGGAACACAAAGTTTCTTTTCAGTTGCCAACTCCACTCCTTACATATATATGGGGAGGTACAAGCTCCAACTCGGTTTTACAGTGAAAACGGCAGGCACTTCAAACCGGCACTAGGAAACAGACTGAGAACCCAGAGTAAGGCTTTCTCCTGCAACCCGTTCCCTTTGTGCTGGATGAACGAACGTCTCTCCACATGCTCAGTTCTGAGAGATAAGTGTCTGTGAAAGCCGTACTTCACCTAGCTTGAAGGGAACACAAAGTTTCTTTTCAGTTGCCAACCCCACTCCATACATATATATGGGGAGGTACAAGCTCCAACTCGGTTTTACAGTCAAAACGGCAGGCTCTTCAAACCGGCACTAGGAACAGACTGAGAAACCAGTGTAAGGGTTTCTCCTGCAACCCGTACCCTGTGTGCTGGATGAACGAACGTTTATCCACATGCTCAGTTCTGACAGATAAGTGTGTGTGAAAGCCGTTCTTCAACTAGCTTGAAGGGAACACAAAGTTTTTTTCAGTTGCCAACTACACTCCATACATATATATGGGTAGGTACAAGCTCCAACTCGGCTTTACAGTGAAATCGGCAGGCACTTCAAACAGGCACTAGGAAATAGACTGAGAATAAAGAGTAAGGGTTTCTCCTGCAACCCGTTCCCTTTGTGCTGGATGAAAGAACGTCTCTCCACATGCTCAGTTCTGAGATGTAAGTGTGTGTGAAAGCCGTCCTTCAACTAGCTTGAAGGGAACACAGTTTCTTTTCAGTTGCCAACTAGACTCCATACATATATATGGGGAGGTACAAGCTCCAACTCGATTTTACAGTGAAAACGTCAGGCAATTCAAACTGGCACTAGGAAACAGACTGAGAATAAAGAGTAAGGGTCTCTCCTGCAACCCGTTCCCTTTGTGCTGGATGAACGAACGTCTCTCCACATGCTCAGTTCTGAGAGATACGTGTGTGTGAAAGCCGTCCTTCACCTAGCTTGAAGGGAACACAAATTTTTTTTCAGTTGCCAACTCCACTCCATACATATATATGGGGAGGTACAAGCTCCAACTCGGTTTTACAGTGAAAACGGCAGGCACTTCAAACCGGCACTAGGAAACAGACTGAGAAACCAGAGTAAGGGTTTCTCCTGCAACCCGTTCCTTTTGTGCTGGATGAACGAACGTCTCTCCACATGCTCAGTTCTGAGAGATAAGTGTGTGTGAAAGCCGTCCTTCACCTAGCTTGAAGGGAACACAAAGTTAGTTTTCAGTTTCAAACTCCAATCCATACATATATATGGGGAGGTACAACTCCAACTCGGTTTTACAGTGAAAACGGCAGGCACTTCAAACCGGCACTAGGAAACAGACTGAGAAACCAGAGTAAGGGTTTCCCCTGCAACCCGTTCCCGTTGTGCTGGATGAACGAACGTCTCTCCACATGCTCAGATCTGAGAGATAAGTGTGTGTGAAAGCCGTCCTTCACCTAGCTTGAAGGGAACACAAAGTTTCTTTTCAGTTGCCAACTCCACTCCATACATATATATGGGGAGGTACAAGCTCCAACTCGGTTTTACAGTGAAAACGGCAGGCAATTCAAACCGGCACTAGGAAACAGACTGAGAAACCAGAGTAAGGGTTTCTCCTGCAACCCGTTCCCTTTGTGCTGGATGAAAGAACGTCTCTCCACATGCTCAGTTCTGAGAGATAAGTGTGTGTGAAAGCCGTCCTTCACCTAGCTTGAAGGGAACACAAAGTTTCTTTTCAGTTGCCAACTCCACTCCATACATATATATGGGGAGGTACAAGCTCCAACTCGGTTTTACAGTGAAAACTGCAGGCACTTCAAACCGGCACTAGTAAAGACTGAGAAACCAGAGTAAGGGTTTCTCCTGCAACCCTTTCCCTTTGTTCTGGATGAACGAACGTCTCTACACATGCTCAGTTCTAAGAGATAAGTGTGTGTGAAAGCCATCCTTCACCTAGCTTGAAGGGAACACAAAGTTTCTTTGCAGTTGCCAACACCACTCCATACATATATATGGGGAGGTACAAGCTCCAACTCGGTTTTACTGTGAAAAGGGCAGGCACTTCAAACGGGCACTAGGAAACAGACTGAGAAACCAGAGTAAGGGTTCCCCTGTAAACAGTTCCCTTTGTGCTGGATGTATGAACGTCTCTCCACATGCTCAGTTCTGAGAGATATGTGTGTGTGAAAGCCGTCCTTCACATAGCTTGAAGGGAACACAAAGTTTCTTTTCAGTTGCCAACTCCACTCCATACATATATATGGGGAGGTACAAGCTCCAACTCGGTTTTACAGTGAAAACGGCAGGCACTTCAAACCGGCACTAGGAAACAGACTGAGAAACCAGAGTAACGGTTTCTCCTGCAACCCGTTCCCTTTGTGCTGGATGAACGAACGTCTCTCCACATGCTCAGTTCTGAGAGATAAGTGTGTGTGAAAGCCTTCCTTCACCTAGCTTGAAGGGAACACAATGTTTCTTTTCAGTTGCCAACTCCATTCCATACATATATATGGGGAGGTACAAGCTCCAACTCGGTTTTACAGTGAAAACGGCAGGCACTTCAAACCGGCACTAGGAAACAGACTGAGAACCCAGAGTAAGGCTTTCTCCTGCAACCCGTTCCCTTTGTGCTGGATGAACGAACGTCTCTCCACATGCTCAGTTCTGAGAGATAATTGTGTGTGAAAGCCGTCCTTCACCTAGTTTGAAGGGAACACAAAGTTTCTTTTCAGTTGCCAACTCCACTCCATACATATATATGGGGAAGTACAAGCTCCAAGTCGGTTTACAGTGAAAACGGCAGGCACTTCATACCGGCACTAGGAAACAGACTGAGAAACCAGAGTAAAGGTTTCTCCTGCAACCCGTTCCCTTTGTGCTGGATGAACGAACGTCTCTCCACATGCTCAGTTCTGAGAGATAAGTGTGTGTGAAAGCCGTCCTTCACCTAGCTTGAAGGGAACACAAAGTTTCTTTTCAGTTGCCAACTCCACTCCATACATATATATGGGGAGGTACAAGCTCCAACTCTGTTTTACAGTGAAATCGGCAGGCACTTCAAACAGGCACTAGGAAATAGACTGAGAATAAAGCGTAAGGGTTTCTCCTGCAACCCGTTCCCTTTGTGCTGGATGAAAGAACGTCTCTCCACATGCTCAGTTCTGAGAGATAAGTGTGTGTGAAAGCCGTCCTTCACCTAGCTTGAAGGGAACACAAAGTTTCTTTTCAGTTGCCAACTCCACTCCATACATATATATGGGTAGGTACAAGCTCCAACTCGGTTTTACAGTGAAAACGGCAGGCACTTCAAACCGGCACTAGGAAACAGACTGAGAAACCAGACTAAGGGTTTCTCCTGCAACCCTTTCCCTTTGTGCTGGATGAACGAACGTCTCTCCACATGCTCAGTTCTGAGAGATAAGTGTGTGTCAAAGCCGTCCTTCACCTAGCTTGAAGGGAACACAAAGTTTCTTTTCAGTTGCCAAATACACTCCATACATATATATGGGGAGGTACAAGCTCCAACTCGGTTTTACAGTGAAAACGGCAGGCACTTCAAACCGGCACTAGGAAACATACTGAGAAACCAGAGTAAGGGTTTCCCCTGCAACACGTTCCCTTTGTGCTGGATGAACGAACGTCTCTCCGCATGCTGAGTTCTGAGAGATAAGTGTGTGTGAAAGCCGTCCTTCACCTAGCTTGAAGGGAACACAAAGTTTCTTTTCAGTTGCCAACTCCACTCCATACATATATATGGGGAGGTACAAGCTCCAACTCGGTTTTACAGTGAAAACGGCAGGCACTTCAAACCGGCAATAGGAAACAGACTGAGAAACCAGAGTAAGGGTTTCTCCTGCAACCCGTTCCCTTTTTGCTGGATGAACGAACGTCTCTCCACATGCTCAGTTCTGAGAGATAAGTGTGTGTGAAAGCCGTCCTTCACCTAGCTTGAAGGGAACACAAAGTTTCTTTTCAGTTGCCAACTCCACTCCATACATATATATGGGGAGGTACAAGCTCCAACTCGGTTTTACAGTGAAAACGGCAGGCAATTCAAACCGGCACTAGGAAACAGACTGAGAAACCAGAGTAAGGGTTTTCCTGCAACCCGTTCCATTTGTGCTGGATGAAAGAACGTCTCTCCACATGCTCAGTTCTGAGAGATAAGTGTGTGTGAAAGCCGTCCTTCACCTAGCTTGAAGGGAACACAAAGTTTCTTTTCAGTTGCCAACTCCACTCCATACATATATATGGGGAGGTACAAGCTCCAACTCGGTTTTACAGTGAAAACTGCAGGCACTTCAAACCGGCACTAGTAAAGACTGAGAAACCAGAGTAAGGGTTTCTCCTGCAACCCTTTCCCTTTGTTCTGGATGAACGAACGTCTCTACACATGCTCAGTTCTAAGAGATAAGTGTGTGTGAAAGCCATCCTTCACCTAGCTTGAAGGGAACACAAAGTTTCTTTGCAGTTGCCAACACCACTCCATACATATATATGGGGAGGTACAAGCTCCAACTCGGTTTTACTGTGAAAAGGGCAGGCACTTCAAACGGGCACTAGGAAACAGACTGAGAAACCAGAGTAAGGGTTCCCCTGTAAACAGTTCCCTTTGTGCTGGATGTATGAACGTCTCTCCACATGCTCAGTTCTGAGAGATATGTGTGTGTGAAAGCCGTCCTTCACATAGCTTGAAGGGAACACAAAGTTTCTTTTCAGTTGCCAACTCCACTCCATACATATATATGGGGAGGTACAAGCTCCAACTCGGTTTTACAGTGAAAACGGCAGGCACTTCAAACCGGCACTAGGAAACAGACTGAGAAACCAGAGTAACGGTTTCTCCTGCAACCCGTTCCCTTTGTGCTGGATGAACGAACGTCTCTCCACATGCTCAGTTCTGAGAGATAAGTGTGTGTGAAAGCCTTCCTTCACCTAGCTTGAAGGGAACACAATGTTTCTTTTCAGTTGCCAACTCCATTCCATACATATATATGGGGAGGTACAAGCTCCAACTCGGTTTTACAGTGAAAACGGCAGGCACTTCAAACCGGCACTAGGAAACAGACTGAGAACCCAGAGTAAGGCTTTCTCCTGCAACCCGTTCCCTTTGTGCTGGATGAACGAACGTCTCTCCACATGCTCAGTTCTGAGAGATAATTGTGTGTGAAAGCCGTCCTTCACCTAGTTTGAAGGGAACACAAAGTTTCTTTTCAGTTGCCAACCCCACTCCATACATATATATGGGGAAGTACAAGCTCCAAGTCGGTTTACAGTGAAAAAGGCAGGCACTTCATACCGGCACTAGGAAACAGACTGAGAAACCAGAGTAAAGATTTCTCCTGCAACCCGTTCCCTTTGTGCTGGATGAACGAACGTCTCTCCACATGCTCAGTTCTGAGAGATAAGTGTGTGTGAAAGCCGTCCTTCACCTAGCTTGAAGGGAACACAAAGTTTCTTTTCAGTTGCCAACTCCACTCCATACATATATATGGGGAGGTACAAGCTCCAACTCTGTTTTACAGTGAAATCGGCAGGCACTTCAAACAGGCACTAGGAAATAGACTGAGAATAAAGCGTAAGGGTTTCTCCTGCAACCCGTTCCCTTTGTGCTGGATGAAAGAACGTCTCTCCACATGCTCAGTTCTGAGAGATAAGTGTGTGTGAAAGCCGTCCTTCACCTAGCTTGAAGGGAACACAAAGTTTCTTTTCAGTTGCCAAATACACTCCATACATATATATGGGTAGGTACAAGCTCCAACTCGGTTTTACAGTGAAAACGGCAGGCACTTCAAACCGGCACTAGGAAACAGACTGAGAAACCAGACTAAGGGTTTCTCCTGCAACCCTTTCCCTTTGTGCTGGATGAACGAACGTCTCTCCACATGCTCAGTTCTGAGAGATAAGTGTGTGTCAAAGCCGTCCTTCACCTAGCTTGAAGGGAACACAAAGTTTCTTTTCAGTTGCCAAATACACTCCATACATATATATGGGGAGGTACAAGCTCCAACTCGGTTTTACAGTGAAAACGGCAGGCACTTCAAACCGGCACTAGGAAACATACTGAGAAACCAGAGTAAGGGTTTCCCCTGCAACACGTTCCCTTTGTGCTGGATGAACGAACGTCTCTCCGCATGCTCAGTTCTGAGAGATAAGTGTGTGTGAAAGCCGTCCTTCACCTAGCTTGAAGGGAACACAAAGTTTCTTTTCAGTTGCCAACTCCACTCCATACATATATATGGGGAGGTACAAGCTCCAACTCGGTTTTACAGTGAAAACGGCAGGCACTTCAAACCGGCAATAGGAAACAGACTGAGAAACCAGAGTAAGGGTTTCTCCTGCAACCCGTTCCCTTTTTGCTGGATGAACGAACGTCTCTCCACATGCTCAGTTCTGAGAGATAAGTGTGTGTGAAAGCCGTCCTTCACCTAGCTTGAAGGGAACACAAAGTTTGTTTTCAGTTGCCAACTCCACTCCATACATATATATGGGGAGGTACAAGCACCAACTCGGTTTTACAGTGAAAACGGCAGGCACTTCAAACCGGCACTAGGAAACAGACTGGGAAACCAGAGTAAAGGTTTCTCCTGCAACCCGTTCCCTTTGTGCTGGATGAACGAAAGTCTCTCCACATGCTCAGTTCTGAGAGATAAGTGTGTGTGAAAGCCGACCTTCACCTAGCTTGAAGGGAACACAAAGTTTCTTTTCAGATGCCAACTCCACTCCATACATATATATGGGGAGGTACAAGCTCCAACTCGGTTTTACAGTGAAAACGGCAGGCACTTCAAACCGGCACTAGGAAACAGACTGAGAATAAAGGGTAATGGTTTCTAATGCAACCCGTTCCCTTTGTGCTGGATGAACGAACGTCTCTCCACATGCTCAGATCTGAGAGATAAGTGTGTGTGAAAGCCGTCCTTCACCTAGCTTGAAGGGAACACAAAGTTTCTTTTCAGTTGCCAACTACACTCCATACATATATATGGGGAGATACAAGCACCAACTCGGTTTTACAGTGAAAACGGCAGGCACTTCAAACCGGCACTAGGAAACAGACTGAGAAACCAGACTAAGGGTTTCTCCTGCAAACCGTTCCCTTTGTGCTGGATGAACGAACGTCTCTCCACATGCTCAGTTCTGAGAGATAAGTGTGTGTGAAAGCCGACCTTCACCTAGCTTGAAGGGAACACAAAGTTTCTTTTCAGATGCCAACTCCACTCCATACATATATATGGGGAGGTACAAGCTCCAACTCGGTTTTACAGTGAAAACGGCAGGCACTTCAAACCGGCACTAGGAAACAGACTGAGAAACCAGAGTAACGGTTTCTCCTGCAACCCGTTCCCTTTGTTCTGGATGAACGAACGTCTCTCCACATGCTCAGTTCTGAGAGATAAGTGTGTGTGAAAGCCTTCCTTCACCTAGCTTGAAGGGAACACAATGTTTCTTTTCAGTTGCCAACTCCATTCCATACATATATATGGGGAGGTACAAGCTCCAACTCGGTTTTACAGTGAAAACGGCAGGCACTTCAAACCGGCACTAGGAAACAGACTGAGAACCCAGAGTAAGGGTTTCTCCTGCAACCCGTTCCCTTTGTGCTGGATGAACGAACGTCTCTCCACATGCTCAGTTCTGAGAGATAATTGTGTGTGAAAGCCGTCCTTCACCTAGCTTGAAGGGAACACAAAGTTTCTTTTCAGTTGCCAACTCCACTCCATACATATATATGGGGAAGTACAAGCTCCAAGTCGGTTTACAGTGAAAACGGCAGGCACTTCATACCGGCACTAGGAAACAGACTGAGAAACCAGAGTAAAGATTTCTCCTGCAACCCGTTCCCTTTGTGCTGGATGAACGAACGTCTCTCCACATGCTCAGTTCTGAGAGATAAGTGTGTGTGAAAGCCGTCCTTCACCTAGCTTGAAGGGAACACAAAGTTTCTTTTCAGTTGCCAACTCCACTCCATACATATATATGGGGAGGTACAAGCTCCAACTCTGTTTTACAGTGAAATCAGCAGGCACTTCAAACAGGCACTAGGAAATAGACTGAGAATAAAGCGTAAGGGTTTCTCCTGCAACCCGTTCCCTTTGTGCTGGATGAAAGAACGTCTCTCCACATGCTCAGTTCTGAGAGATAAGTGTGTGTGAAAGCCGTCCTTCACCTAGCTTGAAGGGAACACAAAGTTTCTTTTCAGTTGCCAACTCCACTCCATACATATATATGGGTAGGTACAAGCTCCAACTCGGATTTACAGTGAAAACGGCAGGCACTTCAAACCGGCACTAGGAAACAGCCTGAGAAACCAGAGTAAGGGTTTCTCCTGCAACCCTTTCCCTTTGTGCTGGATGAACGAACGTCTCTCCACATGCTCAGTTCTGAGAGATAAGTGTGTGTCAAAGCCGTCCTTCACCTAGCTTGAAGGGAACACAAAGTTTCTTTTCAGTTGCCAAATACACTCCATACATATATATGGGGAGGTACAAGCTCCAACTCGGTTTTACAGTGAAAACGGCAGGCACTTCAAACCGGCACTAGGAAACATACTGAGAAACCAGAGTAAGGGTTTCCCCTGCAACCCGTTCCCTTTGTGCTGGATGAACGAACGTCTCTCCGCATGCTCAGTTCTGAGAGATAAGTGTGTGTGAAAGCCGTCCTTCACCTAGCTTGAAGGGAACACAAAGTTTCTTTTCAGTTGCCAACTCCACTCCATACATATATATGGGGAGGTACAAGCTCCAACTCGGTTTTACAGTGAAAACGGCAGGCACTTCAAACCGGCAATAGGAAACAGACTGAGAAACCAGAGTAAGGGTTTCTCCTGCAACCCGTTCCCTTTGTGCTGGATGAACGAACGTCTCTCCACATGCTCAGTTCTGAGAGATAAGTGTGTGTGAAAGCCGTCCTTCACCTAGCTTGAAGGGAACACAAAGTTTGTTTTCAGTTGCCAACTCCACTCCATACATATATATGGGGAGGTACAAGCACCAACTCGGTTTTACAGTGAAAACGGCAGGCACTTCAAACCGGCACTAGGAAACAGACTGAGAAACCAGAGTAAAGGTTTCTCCTGCAACCCGTTCCCTTTGTGCTGGATGAACGAAAGTCTCTCCACATGCTCAGTTCTGAGAGATAAGTGTGTGTGAAAGCCGACCTTCACCTAGCTTGAAGGGAACACAAAGTTTCTTTTCAGATGCCAACTCCACTCCATACATATATATGGGGAGGTACAAGTTCCAACTCGGTTTTACAGTGAAAACGGCAGGCACTTCAAACCGGCACTAGGAAACAGACTGAGAATAAAGTGTAATGGTTTCTAATGCAACCCGTTCCCTTTGTGCTGGATGAACGAACGTCTCTCCACATGCTCAGATCTGAGAGATAAGTGTGTGTGAAAGCCGTCCTTCACCTAGCTTGAAGGGAACACAAAGTTTCTTTTCAGTTGCCAACTACACTCCATACATATATATGGGGAGATACAAGCACCAACTCGGGTTTACAGTGAAAACGGCAGGCACTTCAAACCGGCACTAGGAAACAGACTGAGAAACCAGACTAAGGGTTTCTCCTGCAAACCGTTCCCTTTGTGCTGGATGAACGAACGTCTCTCCACATGCTCAGTTCTGAGAGATAAGTGTGTGTGAAAGCCGACCTTCACCTAGCTTGAAGGGAACACAAAGTTTCTTTTCAGATGCCAACTCCACTCCATACATATATATGGGGAGGTACAAGCTCCAACTCGGTTTTACAGTGAAAACGGCAGGCACTTCAAACCGGCACTAGGAAACAGACTGAGAATAAAGGGTAATGGTCTCTAATGCAACCCGTTCCCTTTGTGCTGGATGAACGAACGTCTCTCCACATGCTCAGATCTGAGAGATAAGTGTGTGTGAAAGCCGTCCTTCACATAGCTTGAAGGGAACACAAAGTTTCTTTTCAGTTGCCAACTACACTCCATACATATATATGGGGAGATACAAGCACCAACTCGGTTTTACAGTGAAAACGGCAGGCACTTCAAACCGGCACTAGGAAACAGACTGAGAAACCAGACTAAGGGTTTCTCCTGCAAACAGTTCCCTTTGTGCTGGATGAACGAACGTCTCTCCACATGCTCAGTTCTGAGAGATAAGTGTGTGTCAAAGCCGTTCTTCACCTAGCTTGAAGGGAACACATAGTTTCTTTTCAGTTGCCAACTCCACTCCATACATATATATGGGGAGGTACAAGCTCCAACTCGGTTTTACAGTGAAAACGGCAGGCACTTCAAACCGGCACTAGGAAACAGACTGAGAAACCAGAGTAACGGTTTCTCCTGCAACCCGTTCCCTTTGTGCTGGATGAACGAACGTCTCTCCACATGCTCAGTTCTGAGAGATAAGTGTGTGTGAAAGCCGTCCTTCACCTAGCTTGAAGGGAACACAAAGTTTCTTTTCAGTTGCCAACTCCACTCCATACATATATATGGGGAGGTACAAGCTCCAACTCTGTTTTACAGTGAAATCGGCAGGCACTTCAAACAGGCACTAGGAAATAGACTGAGAATAAAGCGTAAGGGTTTCTCCTGCAACCCGTTCCCTTTGTGCTGGATGAAAGAACGTCTCTCCACATGCTCAGTTCTGAGAGATAAGTGTGTGTGAAAGCCGTCCTTCACCTAGCTTGAAGGGAACACAAAGTTTCTTTTCAGTTGCCAACTGCACTCCATACATATATATGGGTAGGTACAAGCTCCAACTCGGTTTTACAGTGAAAACGGCAGGCACTTCAAACCGGCACTAGGAAACAGCCTGAGAAACCAGAGTAAGGGTTTCTCCTGCAACCCTTTCCCTTTGTGCTGGATGAACGAACGTCTCTCCACATGCTCAGTTCTGAGAGATAAGTGTGTGTCAAAGCCGTCCTTCACCTAGCTTGAAGGGAACACAAAGTTTCTTTTCAGTTGCCAAATACACTCCATACATATATATGGGGAGGTACAAGCTCCAACTCGGTTTTACAGTGAAAACGGCAGGCACTTCAAACCGGCACTAGGAAACATACTGAGAAACCAGAGTAAGGGTTTCCCCTGCAACCCGTTCCCTTTGTGCTGGATGAACGAACGTCTCTCCGCATGCTCAGTTCTGAGAGATAAGTGTGTGTGAAAGCCGTCCTTCACCTAGCTTGAAGGGAACACAAAGTTTCTTTTCAGTTGCCAACTCCACTCCATACATATATATGGGGAGGTACAAGCTCCAACTCGGTTTTACAGTGAAAACGGCAGGCACTTCAAACCGGCAATAGGAAACAGACTGAGAAACCAGAGTAAGGGTTTCTCCTGCAACCCGTTCCCTTTGTGCTGGATGAACGAACGTCTCTCCACATGCTCAGTTCTGAGAGATAAGTGTGTGTGAAAGCCGTCCTTCACCTAGCTTGAAGGGAACACAAAGTTTTTTTTCAGTTGCCAACTCCACTCCATACATATATATGGGGAGGTACAAGCACCAACTCGGTTTTACAGTGAAAACGGCAGGCACTTCAAACCGGCACTAGGAAACAGACTGAGAAACCAGAGTAAAGGTTTCTCCTGCAACCCGTTCCCTTTGTGCTGGATGAACGAACGTCTCTCCACATGCTCAGTTCTGAGAGATAAGTGTGTGTGAAAGCCGACCTTCACCTACCTTGAAGGGAACACAAAGTTTCTTTTCAGATGCCAACTCCACTCCATACATATATATGGGGAGGTACAAGCTCCAACTCGGTTTTACAGTGAAAACGGCAGGCACTTCAAACCGGCACTAGGAAACAGACTGAGAATAAAGGGTAATGGTTTCTAATGCAACCCGTTCCCTTTGTGCTGGATGAACGAACGTCTCTCCACATGCTCAGATCTGAGAGATAAGTGTGTGTGAAAGCCGTCCTTCACCTAGCTTGAAGGGAACACAAAGTTTCTTTTCAGTTGCCAACTACACTCCTTACATTTATATGGGGAGATACAAGCACCAACTCGGTTTTACAGTGAAAACGGCAGGCACTTCAAACCGGCACTAGGAAACAGACTGAGAAACCAGACTAAGGGTTTCTCCTGCAAACCGTTCCCTTTGTGCTGGATGAACGAACGTCTCTCCACATGCTCAGTTCTGAGAGATAAGTGTGTGTGAAAGCCGACCTTCACCTAGCTTGAAGGGAACACAAAGTTTCTTTTCAGATGCCAACTCCACTCCATACATATATATGGGGAGGTACAAGGTCCAACTCGGTTTTACAGTGAAAACGGCAGGCACTTCAAACCGGCACTAGGAAACAGACTGAGAATAAAGGGTAATGGTCTCTAATGCAACCCGTTCCCTTTGTGCTGGATGAACGAACGTCTCTCCACATGCTCAGATCTGAGAGATAAGTGTGTGTGAAAGCCGTCCTTCACCTAGCTTGAAGGGAACACAAAGTTTCTTTTCAGTTGCCAACTACACTCCATACATATATATGGGGAGATACAAGCACCAACTCGGTTTTACAGTGAAAACGGCAGGCACTTCAAACCGGCACTAGGAAACAGACTGAGAAACCAGACTAAGGGTTTCTCCTGCAAACCGTTCCCTTTGTGCTGGATGAACGAACGTCTCTCCACATGCTCAGTTCTGAGAGATAAGTGTGTGTCAAAGCCGTCCTTCACCTAGCTTGAAGGGAACACATAGTTTCTTTTCAGTTGCCAAATACACTCCATACATATATATGGGGAGGTACAAGCACCAACTCGGTTTTACAGTGAAAACGGCAGGCACTTCAAACCGGCACTAGGAAACAGACTGAGAAACCAGAGTAAGGGTTTCTCCTGCAACCCGTTCCCTTTGTGCTGGATGAACGAACGTCTCTCCACATGCTCAGTTCTGAGAGATAAGTGTGTGTGAAAGCCGTTCTTCACCTAGCTTGAAGGGAACACAAAGTTTCTTTTCAGTTGCCAACTCCACTCCATACATATATATGGGGAGGTACAAGCTCCAACTCGGTTTTACAGTGAAAACGGCAGGCACTTAAACCGGCACTAGGAAAACGACTGAGAATAAAGAGTAAGGGTTTCTCCTGCAACCCGTTCCCTTTGTGCTGGATGAACGAACGTCTCTCCACATGCTCAGTTCTGAGAGATAAGTGTGTGTGAAAGCCGTCCTTCACCTAGCTTGAAGGGAACACAAAGTTTCTTTTCAGTTGCTAACTCCACTCCATACATATATATGGGGAGGTACAAGCTCCAACTCGGTTTTACAGTGAAAACTGCAGGCACTTCAAACCGGCACTAGGAAACAGACTGAGAAACCAGAGTAAGGGTTTCTCCTGCAATCCGTTCCCTTTGTGCTGGATGAAAGAACGTCTCTCCACATGCTCAGTTCTGAGAGATAAGTGTGTGTGAAAGCCGTCCTTCACCTAGCTTGAAGGGAACACAAAGTTTCTTTTCAGTTGCCAACACCACTCCATACATATATATGGGGAGGTACAAGCTCCAACTCGGGTTTACAGTGAAAACGGCAGGCACTTCAAACCGGCACTAGGAAACAGACTGAGAAACCAGAGTAAGGGTTTCCCCTGCAACCCGTTCCCTTTGTGCTGGATGAACGAACGTCTCTCCGCATGCTCAGTTCTGAGAGATAAGTGTGTGTGAAAGCCGTCCTTCACCTAGCTTGAAGGGAACACAAAGTTTCTTTTCAGTTGCCAACTCCACTCCATACATATATATGGGGAGGTACAAGCTCCAACTCGGTTTTACAGTGAAAACGGCAGGCACTTCAAACCGGCACTAGGAAACAGACTGAGAAACCAGAGTAAGGGTTTCTCCTGCAACCCGTTCCCTTTGTGCTGGATGAACGAACGTCTCTCCACATGCTCAGTTCTGAGAGAGAAGTGTGTGTGAAAGCCGTCCTTCACCTAGCTTGAAGGGAACACAAAGTTTCTTTTCAGTTGCCAACTCCACTCCATACATATATATGGGGAGGTGCAAGCTCCAACTCGGTTTTACAGTGAAAACGGCAGGCACTTCAAACCGGCACTAGGAAACAGACTGAGAAACCAGAGTAAAGGTCTCTCCTGCAACCCGTTCCTTTGTGCTGGATGAACGAACGTCTCTCCACATGCTCAGTTCTGAGAGGTAAGTGTGTGTGAAAGCCGTCCTTCACCTAGCTTGAAGGGAACACAATGTTTCTTTTCATTTGCCAACTCCACTCCATACATATATATGGGGAGGTACAAGCTCCAACTCGGTTTTACAGTGAAAACGGCAGGCACCTCAAACCGGCCCTAGGAAACAGACTGAGAAACCAGAGTAAGGGTTTCTCCTGCAACCCGTTCCCTTTGTGCTGGATGAACGAACGTCTCTCCACATGCTCAGTTCTGAGAGATAAGTGTGTGTGAAAGCCGTCCTTCACCTAGCTTGAAGGGAACACAAAGTTTCTTTTCAGTTGCCAACTCCACTCCATACATATATATGGGGAGGTACAAGCTCCAACTCCGTTTTACAGTGAAAACGGCAGGCACTTCAAACCGGCACTAGGAAACAGACTGAGAATAAAGGGTAATGGTCTCTCCTGCAACCCGTTCCCTTTGTGCTGGATGAACGAACGTCTCTCCACATGCTCAGTTCTGAGAGGTAAGTGTGTGTGAAAGCCGTCCTTCACCTAGCTTGAAGGGAACACAAAGTTTCTTTTCAGTTGCCAACTACACTCCATACATATATATGGGGTGGTACAAGCACCAACTCGGTTTTACAGTGAAAACGGCAGGCACTTCAAACCGGCACTAGGAAACAGACTGAGAAACCAGACTAAGGGTTTCACCTGCAAACCGTTCCCTTTGTGCTGGATGAACGAACGTCTCTCCACATGCTCAGTTCTGAGAGATAAGTGTGTGTGAAAGCCGTCCTTCACCTAGCTTGAAGGGAACACAAAGTTTCTTTTCAGTTGCCAAATACACTCCATACATATATATGGGGAGGTACAAGCACCAACTCGGTTTTACAGTGAAAACGGCAGGCACTTCAAACCGGCACTAGGAAACAGACTGAGAAACCAGAGTAAGGGTTTCCCCTGCAACCCGTTCCCTTTGTGCTGGATGAACGAACGTGTCTCCACATGCTCAGTTCTGAGAGATAAGTGTGTGTGAAAGCCGTCCTTCACCTAGCTTGAAGGGAACACAAAGTTTCTTTCAGTTGCCAACTCCACTCCATACATATATATGGGGAGTTACAAGCTCCAACTCGGTTTTACAGTGAAAACGGCAGGCACTTAAACCGGCACTAGGAAACCGACTGAGAATAAAGAGTAAGGGTTTCTCCTGCAACACGTTCCCTTTGTGCTGGATGAACGAACGTCTCTCCACATACTCAGTTCTGAGAGATAAGTGTGTGTGAAAGCCGTCCTTCACCTAGCTTGAAGGGAACACAAAGTTTCTTTTCAGTTGCCAACTCCACTCCATACATATATTTGGGGAGGTACAAGCTCCAACTCGATTTTACACTGAAAACGGCAGGCACTTCAAACCGGCACTAGGAAACAGACTGAGAAACCAGAGTAAGGGTTTCTCCTGCAACCCGTTCCCTTTGTGCTGGATGAACGAACGTCTCTCCACATGCTCAGTTCTCAGAGTTAAGTGTGTGTGAAAGCCGTCCTTCACCTAGCTTGAAGGGAACACAAAGTTTCTTTTCAGTTGCCAACTCCACTCCATACATATATATGGGGATGTATAAGCTCCAACTCGGTTTTACAGTGAAAACGGCAGGCACTTCAAACCGGCACTAGGAAACTGACTGAGAAACCAGAGTAAGGGTTTCTCCTGCAACCCGTTCCCTTTGTGCTGTATGAACGAACTTCTCTCCATATGCTCAGTTCTGAAATTTAAGTATTTATGAAACCCGTCCTTCAATTTGCTTTTTGGAACACAAACTTTCTTTTCAGTTTAATGCTACACATTTGGAGTGACTTTCGTACATCTAGCACAGTTGAAACTTGTTTCTGGTGGAACCCTCACCCTGCTTTCTCAGACTTTTTCTTAGTGCCGATTTTAAATTCCTGCGATTTTCAATATTAAACAGAGTTGGAGCTTTTACCTCCCCTTATATATGTTTGTAGTCTGGTTTCCAAATGAAAAGCATCTTTTTTCCCACAAAGCTTGGTGTGTTTTTTTTTCACACACACTTCTCTGTAATAATTGAGCATGTTTATTGTCATTCGTCTATCTAGCATTAAGTGAATTTTTGTCAATTTTAACACTTACTCTTGTTCTGATTATGTTTCCAAAACTGCTTAGACGTTCATGCAGTTTTCACTGTTAAATCGATTTCGAGTTATTACCTCCCAATACATATCTATATAGTTTTTTTCCAGTAGAAAAAACTATGTGTTCACAACATGCTTTGTGATTCACGGATTTCACACAAACTTTATTCTCAGAGTTCAGCATTTGAGCAGACGTCCTTTCATCTAACCTAAAGTGACTGGGTTGCAGTTGATTCACTTACTCTGGTTTCTCAGTATGTTTTTTGTGTCAATTTGAAGTTCATGCAATTTTCACTGTAAAACAGGGTTGAGCTATTTCCCCCATATATATGTATGTAGATTGTTTTCCCAGTGAATTAAACTCTGTGTTCCCTTCAAGCTAGTTTATTGATGGCTTCCACACAGTCTGAACTCTCAGTACTGAGCAAATGGAGTTACGTTTGTTCATATAGGATAAAAAGATTAGGTACCAGTAGAAACTCATACTCTGTTGTCGCAGTATATTTAATATTTTTGGTTTGAATTTCATGATGTTTTCACTGTATAACCTAGTTGAAAACTGTACCTGCCAATGTATATTTATGTAGTGTGTTCCTCACTGTAAACAAAGTATTTGATCCCGAGAAGATTTGTGATTTTCGGCTTTCACACACATTCAATTTTTGAAACTGAGTATATGAGGTGGGATTCGTTCATCTAAACTAAACAGAATGGATTCCTGTAAATACACTTACTGTGGGGTCTGAATATGTTTCCTAATTCCGGTTTGAAATTGATGCATTTTTCACTTTAAAACCAATTTGGAGCTAGTACCATCCCGTATATATATATATACAGTGTAGTTTCCTGCTGAATAAAACTTTGTTTTCCCAAAAAACTAGCTAATTGATGACTTTTACACTGACCTAAATCTCAGAATTAACATGTGGAGAGATATTCGTTCATCTAACCTTAAGGGAATGTCTTGCAGTAGAAACGCTAACTTGGTTTCTCAGTATGTTTCCTAGTGCCGGTTTTAATTTCATGCAGTTTTCACTGTAAAACCGAGTTGGAAATATTACCTTCCCATATGTATTTATATAGTGTAGTTTTCCAGTGTAAAGAAAGTGTGTGTTCCAAACAAGCTAGTTGGTTGACGGCTTTCACACACACTTAACTCTCAGAATTGAGCATGAGGTGTGAATTTTTTCATCTAACATGAAGGGAATGTGTTGCAGTTGAAACATTTACTCTGGTTTCTCAGTATGTTTCCTATTGCCGTTTTGAAGTTCATACACTTTTCACTTTAGACACGAGTTGGAGCTTGTATCTCCCTATATATATATAAAGAGAGATTAGTTTCCCACTGGATAGAATCTGAGTGTTCCCAAGTTGCTTGATGATTGACGGCTTTCACACACAATTAATTCTCAGAATTGAGCATGTAGAGAGACGTTCATTCTTTTAGCAAAAAGATAATGGTTTGCAGTAGAAAGAATTACCCTGGTTTCTCAGGATGTTTCCTAGTGTCCTTTTAAAGTTCATATATTTTTCAGTGTAAACCCGAGTTGGAGGTAGTACGCCAATATATATGTATATATGTAGTGTCGTTCTTCACTCTTTAGAAACTATGTTTTCCCTTCAAGCTAAGTGATGTTTTACATTTGCACACATTCATCCCTCATAACTGAGCATGTGTAGACGCTTTCGTTCAATTACGATAAAGGGAATTCTTTGCAATTGAAACACTTACACGGGTTTCTCAGTCTGTTTCCTCATGCCGGTTTGAAGTTCATGCAGTTTTCACTGTAAAACCGTGTTGGGGCTAGTACCTCCCCATATAAAATCATGTCATGTATTTTCCCCATGAAAAAGATTGTGTTTCCCCAACAAGCTAGGTGTTTGACGGCTTTCACACTCACTTACTCTCAGAATTGAGCATGTTAAGATACGTTCTTTCATCTTGCATAAAGAGAAGAGGTAGCACTTGAAATATTTACTCTGTTTTCTCAGTATGTTTCCTAGTGGCGGTTTGAAATTCATGCAGTTTTCAGTGTAAAAACGACTTGGAGCTATTACCTTCCAATATAGATATATGTAGTGTATTTCCCCACTCAAAGGAAACTATGTTTTCCCTACAAGCTAAGTTATAGTTTACATTCACCCTTATTCAACACTCAGAACTGAGCATGTGGAGAGGTATTCTTTCAACTAGCTTAAAGGGAATGATTTGCAGTAGAAACACTTACTTTGTTTTCTCAGTATGTTTCCTAATTCGAGTTTGCAGTTCATGCAGTTTTAACTGTAAAACCAATTTGGAACTAGTACCTCCCCATATATAGGTATTTAGTGTTGTTTCCCACTGAAAAGAATTTGTGTATTCCCAAAAGTTAGCTTCCTAACGGGTCTCACACTCATTTAACTCTCAGAATTGAGCATGTGTAGAGACGTTCATTCATATAGCATAAAGGGGATAGTTAGTAATAGAAACACTTACTCTGGTTTCTTAGTATATTAACTAGTGCTGGTCTGAACTTCATGCATTTTGCACTTTTGAACCGACTTGGAACTAGTACCTCCTCATTTATATGTATGTAGTGTATTTCCCCAATCAAAAGTAACTGTGTGTTCCCTACAAGCTAAGTGATAGATGGCTTTCGCACAGAGTCTGCTCTCAGAACTGAGCATGGGGTGAAGCGTTAGTTCATCTAGGATGAAGGGAATGGGTTGCAGTTGAACCACTTATCTGGATTCTCAGTTGTTTCCTAGTGCCAGTTTGAAGTTCATTCAGTTTTCATTGTAAAATCGACTTCGGGCTAGTACCTCCCCGTATATATGTATGTAGTTAGTTCGGCACTCAAAAGACACTGTGTTCCCTACAAGCTAAGTGATAGATGGTATTCGCTAGCATTAAACTCAAAACAGAGCATGTGGACAGGCTATCGTTCATCTAGTATAAAGGGAATGGGTTGCACTAGAAATAATTACTCTTGTTTCTTAGTATGTTTCCTAGTGTCGGTAAATTTGCTGCAGGTTTCACGGTGAAACACTTGGACCTAGTACCTCTCCATATATATGAATATATTGTAGTTTTCCACTCAAAAGAATATGTTTGTTTCCAACAAGCTAGGTGACTGTCGGCTTTCACACACACTTAACTCTCAGAATTGAGCATGTGGAATCTGGTTCGTTCATCTAGCATAAAGGGAATGGGTAGCATAAGAAACACTTACTCTGATTTCTCAGTATGTTTCCTATTGCCGGTTTGAAGTTCATGCAGTTTTCACTGTAAAATCGACTTGGAGCTAGTACCTCCCCATATATATATGTAGTGTAGTTCCCCAGTCAAAAGAAACTGTGTGTTCCCTACAAGACTAGTGATAGATGATTTTGCACACATTCAACCCTCAGAACTGAGCCTGTGGAGAGACGTTCGTTCATCTATGATGAAGGGAATGATTTGCTGTAGAAGCACTTACTGTGGTTTCTCAGTATATTTCCTCGTGCCGGTTTGAATTTCATGCATTTTTAACTGTAAAACAGAGTTGGAGCTAGTACCTCCCCATATATATTTATATAGTGTCATTCCCAACTCAAAAGAAACTGTGTGTTCCCAAAAAGTTAGGTGATTGACGGCATTCACGCACACTTAAGTCTCAGAATAGAGCATTTTAAGATACGTTCATTCATCTACCATAAAGGGAATGGGTTGCATTAGAAAGACTTACTCTGGTTTCTCAGTTTCGTTCCTAGTGCTGGTTTGAATTTCATGCAGTTTTCACTGTAAAGTTGACTTGGAAATATTACCTCCCATATATATGTGTATATTGTTTTTCTCCACTCAAAAGGATCTGTGTGTTCCCTACAAGCTAACCGATAGATGGCTTTTGAACACATTCATCTCTCAGAACTGAGCATGGAGAGAGGCGTTCATTCATCTAGGATGAGGGCAATGGGTTGCAGTAGAATCACTTAGTCTGGTTTCTCATTATTTTCCCTAGGTCCGGTTTGAATTTCATGCAATTTCCACTGTAAAACCAAGTTGGTGCTAGTATCTCACCATATAGATATTGTGTAGTTTCCAATAGAAAAGAAACTGTGTTTTCCCAACAAGCTAGTTGTTTGATGGCTTTCACACATATTCAACTCTCAGAATTGAACATGTGTAGAGGCATTCGTTCATGTAGCATAAATGGATTTTGTAACTTTAGAAACACTGCGATTTGTACGTATGTTTTCTAGTGCTGGTTTGAAGTTCATGCAGTTTTCAGTGTAAAATCGTGTTGGAGCTACTAGCTATCCATATATATATATACATATATATATATATATATATATGTATATATATATATTTAGTTTAGTTCCACACTCTAAAGAAACTGTGTGTTCACAACAAGATAGGTCATTGACCGATTACACGCACATTCAACTCTCAGAATTGAGCATGTGGAGACGCGTTCGTTAATGTCGCATAAAGGGATTGAGGAGCCATAGAAACACTTAATGTGATTTCTCAGTATGCTTCTTAGTGTGAGTTTCAAGTTCATGCACTTTTCTCTGTTAAACCGAGTTGGAGCTAGTACCTCCCCATATATATTTATGTCGTGTATTTTCCCACTGAAAAGAAACTGTGTGTTCCCAACTAGCTAGGTGATTGACGGCTTTCACACACACTCAGCTGTCAGAATTGAGCATGTGGAGAGGCGTTCGTTCATCTAGCATAAATGGAATTTGAAAGCGATTATAATGACCTATGTTGGTATTAAAACAGTAAAGGGAGGATTAATTTAGAGCCTGTATAGTTATGATCAGCATACATGACAGAATTTCATTTTCAGCATAAATTTCTTTTTTTAACGTTCAGAAAACTTAATTCTTTCCTGTAACTGGATATAGATAGTGAATGTTTTAAAGTCTTTGAGCAACTGCTTTAAACTAGAATTGTTACTTTGCTTCTGGTCTTTAACCTAAGGGAATATCCAGAATTCCAGTGGCAGTTCAAAGCAAGGGCCTGAAACTTGCCTATTACTTGTTTTAAGTACAGTAAGAATAACTGTATACTAGGGTACTGTGGATAACTGAAGGGCTGCTTGGATATGTTATATGTAAGTTATATTTTCAAAAATTATTAATATCATGAAAATCAATCAACCTTGGTGATCTATTTGGTATAATTTAATCTTTAATAATGTAAATTTTGATAGCCCTTTTATTTATGTAACTTATGAAAAATAAGTTGGCTTTATATAACTACTTTTTAAATAAATGATTAAATTTTGGGTTTTTTATCATTTGCTTATTAAAAATAGGATATTAATTACACAATATGTATTTTCCTTCAAGTTCATACACTTTTCCCAAAACTATCTTGACTTGTTTAGATAAGTTAACCCATAGTCTGATTTATTTTAAACACTCAGAATGTTCTTATGTATGTTGCTTTATTAGAGAGCAAGAATTCCTTATTATTTTTAATAAAATATACTTGCAGGAAACTATACTGGGATTCTTTCATTCACAGAGTCAAGCAATGATTCCTGTTTTGTTAGATCAGGTGTCTAGGTCTCTCAACTTCCAAAAGATTACATGGACAAAGTTAAAAACGCCATTAATGATCTACTAAGAAAGTTTATTGTGTTCCTTGATTAAAAGTATAAATATGGGTCAGCCTTAAATTCGGATGTAAAACTGTTATGAATTACATGAGTCTTCTCCAAAATTCTTTTTTTAAACATTTTTTATTGATTTATAATCATTTTACAATGTTGCGTCTAGTTCCAGTGTTCAGCACAATTTTTCAGTCATTCATGGACAATAACACACTCATTATCACATTTTTTCTCTGTGAGTTATCATAACATTTTGTGTATATTTCCCTGAAAAATTCTTTAATTTGGGCTTTAAACCCTCCAGTAAAATACTGGTTTGAAGGAAGAAGAAAGTTGAGAAATGATTCAATCCAAATTCTATGGGAATAAACAAAGCTAAATGTTTCAGTCATTATTTGAAGCAGAACAGATATGTTTTCTGCACCATATGATTTTAATATTATTCATCTGAACATACGGTATAGACACCATGAGACCACAAGCCAACAAACAAGATGTCAGGTAAAGCAAGAAAAACAACTGAGGGGATTTTCTACTGCAAAATTTCCCCTAACTCGAACTGTAATAGAGAACAAATCTGACGCCACATTGGATCTGTTCCTTTAGTTTGAAGCACTGTGCCCTGTTTTCCAGGCTTAATCTTGCTGGCTCTGCACCTTTTGTAAAACAACGTTGCCTTTAGCCTAATACCTACAGGAAAGCCTATTCTTGGGGCTCTGACCTTTAATGATGTTAGCACTTCTGCACTTATGCAGGGATGACAAGTTTCAAAATAGAGAATAACCTTTGTTTTGTTGGAGATTTACAGGGACACCACAGCCTGACACACATGGATGACTGCAAGAACAAAGAATGCCTGCAGCAAGAAGTTTGCACAGCCAACCACACTCCCTCCCCTTTTTAGCTTAAAAGGGGCCTGAATTCTGACTTGGGCAAGATGATTCTCCAGGACATTAGTCCCCCATCTTCTTGGTCTGCCAGCTTTCTGAATAAAGTTACTATACCTTGCTCCAAAACCTTGTCTCCTGATTTATTTTTTTATCGCTGTTGTGTAGCGAGCAGAACAAGTTTGGCCTCGGTAACAGAACCAGCTTTGTCATTTCGTCTGATGTGAAATCTCTCTGGGTGTACACGTGCTTGCCTGGTGGTGGTGGTGGTAGTAGGCAAAAATATTTCACTTCTCCTGATTTCAATAGGCTAAAATTTCCTGCTATTTAAGTCAACTCTAGACTTTTACAGAATCACCTGCAGATGTGCTTCTGGAAGCTAGAAAAATTCCAACAATGAAAATAATTGTATTGTCTCCAGACAAGATACTTTTCCTCAAAACTGAGTAGCTGTGAGACACAATTCAGGAGTACAGATAGATGCAGTGTGCTTCATTTCCCATGTTGTTCCAACACAATTTTCCAGTTATATCAAAGTAAATTAAAATCAGTCTTCAATAGCAGATGCTCTGGCATGATACAACAATGTCAATTCCACATATTGAGCCAGAGCAGCTTTAGAGTAAATAATTTTATACCAAATCCTGCTTGATGTCCTGTCTTCTCCCTGGTGGCTAATTCCTTCTTCTGTCTTCCTAAAAGTTCTCCTGTTATGGAGTTAGCCCTTACTGTGCACATTCAATTGGGAAGGCACAAATTAAATAAATGAGGGGATGACATGCATATTTAATTCTTACTTATACATTAAATACAAACACACAGGACCTGTGTCTTGGAAGACGTCACTTCCTAATATGGGCAAGAGGATGGTCTATAGTTCAATCAATGATCTAAAAGCAGTTTTCTAGGATATAATAAAGCAATGCCTGAGTTATAAGACAGAACAACCCCTGGATATGAAACAGTGGCACCAATCAGTGGGGGCACATGTGTGCACACACACGCCCATGCACACAGAGCAGCCTTGGAGACACTCCATCTGTGCTGATGGAGCAAAGTCATGCTGGGGAGATGAGGAAAAAGTGCCTAATACAATCAAACCAGGACACCTGAGGAATGGGTCATAGGAGTCAATTAAATTTTCTGGTTAGCTGTAGGTCAAACAAAAACACTTTTAGTTTCAAACGTCATTATTAAAAATTTTGTTAAAGCACAGGAGCCTGTTTTCCTGCCTTGCTTAGTGTCATATGCCATATTAAACATGACAGATTCATGCTTCTCTGACTGTGGAATGGGAAAGGCCTTGCTGTCCTATTCTGAATATTAGTCTATGTTTTGCAGCACAGTGGATACTGAAAATGGGGCAATTTGAGTGAATGGGAATGGACATAACCTAGCAGTCATTCACTGTGTGTGATCTGCCAACTTTCTCCAAAAAGAAGGGGTAGCAAGCAAATCAGATTAATTCAGGGATCTTGGGGTGGGGAGTCGGGTGGGCTGACAGCTGGGTGGTCTCATGTAGCTGTTTTACTGTGTAAAATAGTGACTATGAGCCACAGTGACACATTGTCAAATTCTTGTGCCTGTAGCTGTGATACCTGGCCAAGTCTGTGCAGCCAATTTTATCGAAGGTGCATAATGAAAATAACTAACCTTCCCTGAGGACCATCTTATGTGAAATCCATTCATTGTCTCACTGAATTCCCTAAGCACACTTTTTGGTACATAACAGTCTTAAAATATGAAGCAGGGATAAAATGAAGCTCTGAAGTGTTGAAGCCTTGCCCGAAATCATGCAGTTGGGAAGACGCGGTGCTGGGAGCTAAGCTCGAGCCAGACTACAGAACCTGAAGGGCCCAGCAAGTCCCCTCACCCAGGAACCTGGCCCACAGCCACTGCCAGGTCCTGTTCTGTTTCTATGAGTGCTCATGGGAAAGTGCCAGGGACTTAGCGTAAATATGACTTGATTAAGAAATTCAAACTGGGATAGCCTTTTGTTTGGGACTGCAACCTGGGAGTGAAACTGGCAGTGAAGTAAGGGAGGAAACAGCCCTGGTTGTAAGAACATTTCTAGGGAAGAAGGCTCCCTGATGGGCTGGCATGGGAATCGCTGTGGTTGTGAGCCCCCTGTTGCCCTGTGGGGGTGTGGGCAGGGAAGGAGAGAGACTGTTCAAACTGGTCATAGTCACTACAGTTTGTAAACAGCTGAGTTCTGTTCCCTCACAGCTCAGACACATGCAGGACATGAGGCTGCTTAGCTAATGACCAACAGTGGGTAGCAAAGGCCAAGAGTGGGGTGGGGAGGAGAGATGGGACCACCTTCTAGAAAAACCTCTGCCCCAGGGGTCCAGGAATGTAATGAATGATTGGGGATTCATAAAGGGTTTATATGACCTCATCAGGTAGTTCCTACTTTAAACTGAGAGTCTGGAATATATGGTAAAATACGGTGGAATGACTGCTCTTATTTTAGGTTCTGCAAAAACTTAAACAGATGGATTTCTATCTCCATTATACAAGCACTGCTGGGTAACCTTTAGAGCCATGTGAGGATCAAACGAGTGAGTACTTATTAATACTATTACCATGCTTCTACTGAATTAACACTTCTGCAACAGTATAATGGCCATGCTTCTTAACAACTGCCTCTGTAAGAGCTCTTGTAAGTCATAAATAATATTTATAAAGAAAATATATTAAAATAATAACAATTACAGTTACAACATTTATGTTGTTTATAGCGATGTCAGTGTTAGCATCTGCCTCTCATATTAAACAATGCCCAACACTGGATTCCTTAGGAAGTAATGCCAATGCATGTTTGGACTTTTCAAAGTCTTCAGCCCATGAAGACTTTTTACTCACATTGGTCCACCACAGCCAGAATTGCTGTTCCTTGCATGGTGGGCTGCCATGCTGCGATGTCCTGGGCTTTTTCTGGTACCATGCGTCTATACAGGGTAGTCAAGTTTCCACATACCCACTCTGATTTGCAATATATTGTTCTCCAGAGCCAACAGATTGGCCACTGGAAAGAGGCCACAGATAAGGTGGTGAACCCAAACTGAATACCTGTTGAAGGAATGGACACACAACATGGAGTGGTGGATGGATGGAAGGACAGCATCAATTCCTTTACTCCTGTAAAGAGAGAGGGGCAAATGGTGAACTAAATCCCAAAGAGAAAAGACATTCATGGTAATAATAATGTTCAACAGTGAAAGAATCCAAACAAAAGGCAAATATAAAATCTCTCGGAAGAAGACACATTACAACCTGTTTCTTTCACGTATATACCCTTAGTAGGAATAACATACTTAAAAATCTTCAACCAATCATAGTTATTTTCTGGTAACAAACTTGGGAATCTTGAAGCATATTATTCACTCTCAGTGTTGAAATAATACAATCTTGGAAGATGATTTGTCATTGAGGATTAAGAAAAAGAATATTGTGGTTGTATATAAGAATTTAAAAAGGAATAAGGAATGTACTTTTGGGAAAGCTCTGCATAGAGAATGTTGGAGGAAATGCACTGAAAATAGGCAAGTGAGCAAGCTCCCTTGAGTCTGGGAAGGTGAGTGCAGCACATTCAGAGAGTCTATGAAGTTATTACAAGTCACAGAAAGGTATGCAATTAAAGTGTCTTCCTAAGCAAAATATCCTTCTTCAGTAATTTTTATCTTGATATTTCTATGGTCTGTGTGGTCACAGGAAGTCAAAGTTATGGTGGTGGCTTAGAAGTTCTTTTCTCTCTGTCTGTAATTTACAGGGCATTGCTACAGATGGGGCAGCAGAGATCTGCGGTAAGCTGTTCCATGGGGTGGGGGAGCAGTTAGAAATGATAAGGCCAGAGATCTAAAAGACTTTTAGACCCTAACTGGCAGACTTTTAAGTAAACTACCACAGGTATGTAACTAAGACAGTGGATGAAAGGCAAGTTTGTAGTCCCTTTAGTGTTACTGCTCAGTCAAGGGATAGGGACCACTCTGGCCAGGAACGGCAAGACCGTGGATTGGGTGGATGAGTAGGAGGAGCTGACATTTGCTTCTGACCTGAGAGGCAGGGGTGTGTTGCCGAAAAACCGACAGTGCTGGAAAGAAGCCTCATGTCCCCAGCCTAAAAGGAGATGTCATATTCAGGGAAGTCACAGAGAAAGAACCAGAGTTAGTGATGCCACAGGGTCAGCAGCGTGGCAGCAGTGATGTCAGTATCTGTTTCCATAACCCACCTAACCCTACATGAACAAGTCTGCCTACAGGGGGCG
The DNA here is from genome assembly GCF_048564905.1 of Vicugna pacos. Classification (NCBI taxonomy): domain Eukaryota; kingdom Metazoa; phylum Chordata; class Mammalia; order Artiodactyla; family Camelidae; genus Vicugna; species Vicugna pacos. The sequence continues at coordinate 5,140,312 of NC_133017.1, forward strand.
GGTAAGTATCAGAAAAATGTGGAGTAGGTGCAGCCACTGGCAAATTGGCAAGTGGACATCTTAATGAAATGCACTGCTCACAGTCACCATATTGGAAAGAGGGCCCCACACTGTCAGATCCCTTTCTAATTCAAGAGAAACTAGAAATTAAGACTTCATTAGCAATCATCCCTGTTCAAACCCAGAAAAGATATCATTTATAATGACAACCAAGGCACAGACTATTCAGAAATAAATTAATGAAAAATGTTAAAATGATTCTGATAAATGACTTAAAAAAGAAAAAAAATGATGATTGAATGAACAATAGAATGCACCATCCTCTTCAGTTGGCAGACTCAAATTTGGGGGACATAGAACATTTTTTCTCCAAAATAAATTTAGTATCTGAATGCAAATTTACTTAATAAACCCGAATGGATTTAAGAAAAATTTCTGAAAGGTGATCCTAAATTACTTCCAGAAATATACACAAATATACAAATAAAATAATGAGGAGAGATGTTTGAATTTGTAATATTAGGCACACTCTGGAAAAGGATAAAATAGGACCAACTGTAGGAGATATTAATCTATGGTCATGGAAACAGTATAGAAATAGTGCACTGAGAGTATGAATGAAATAGAATACATTTCAAGAATAGATGTGGATATTTAAGAGATTTTAGTAATATTATAAAACTGACACTTAAAATCAGTGGATTCAGGTACTGGTGTAATTAACTAAATCATTAGAAGGCCTGGTACATTGTCCGCACTTTTGACATTAAAATAAATTCCAGAAAATTTTTTAATTAAAAATAAAACACTAGAAATAACCCAACATGATTTAATCTGTTCAGATAGTCAAGCGAGAAGAACTTTCTAAAAAGCTTTTGGAACAAATACCAACAAGAGCAAAGGCCTAGCAACACAGCAAGGCCAGAAACGCCCCCTGTAAAACAAAACTGACCCTTGCCCAACCCTCTCTCACTGCCCTGTATTGCTCTCTGATACTTTCTATACTTTCTTCTTCCCTTTAAAGTCCAGTATCTTGGAGAAGTGCCTGCGCTGATGACTCCTCCAGGGCTCAGAGCCCTGCATCCCCCACGGCCCTCACCGCGGCACTGAGAAAGGAGTTGCACTGCCTGTGGCTGCGTGTTTCAAACCAGTGGGCATTTTCAGCTCCTGTTTATTTGATTACCAGGTAGCTTTTGCCGTGGACAAATATTTTCCTCTCAGTGGAATGTTTTCCCCCCTTAATTTTTGTTTTAATTAAATAAATATTAAAAGCCCAGGCAGAAAAGTGTGTGTGCACATATGCACACACACAGATACACACAGATCTGTTTTTTAAAAGCTACCTAAGTGTAGTCCTCCTCCGCCTTTTCCTCAGTTTAGACAATTAGAGGTGGGCTTTAGCCCTTGCTTTTATGCCCCACACAACCCCCTTTCTCACTACGCTCCTTTTATTCAGTGTTCAAATCCCTCTTAAGCCAGGTTACAGCCTTCTCTGTGTTGCCTCAACTCGTTTTCTCTCAACTGCACTGCTATTCTTCTTTCTCTTGGTGGACCTCTCTTCTCCCATTTGCCATGTACATGGCCCTTTTCCCCAAGGCCTCGTCTTCAGTCCTCCACCTGGCAGGACTGAATCGCCCCCACAGCCTCACCCACAGCTCCTCTGAGCTCCTGACTGGTGAAACCAGCTTAACAATGGACATCACCCCTTAGATGTCCCATAGACACTTCACACTCCAAATGTCACACACAGAACCATCTCCTCGAAACCAGCTCCTCCCCTTACACTCCCCCTGCAGATCTGCTCTCTGGATGGGTCACTGAAAGTCAACTCAGCAGCTCTGCGGCCCGCCGCCCCGGTCCTGCAGTCCCCACTGCAGCAGTCACCACTTATGCCCCCCATGTCTCTCTCCTTCTGCCCACGGCCTCTCTGCAGGCATGTTCCAATTATTGTCTGGGTTACCTGGGTTGGTCCCCGAAATATCCTTTCCCCCAAAATTATGGGCCTCCCCCCAAAAATAGTATCTTCCATTCTGCTGCCAGAATAACCAGATATTCTGCAACATAAACATTATGCAATTCTCTTACAAATATTCCAATATATCCCTGCTTCCTTAAGGATATATTGAAGTCTAAGCACACAAGGCCCATCGTGACAGAGGCCTTGTGCACCTGATATTCCCACCTATGGATCCTTTGTTCTAGCTCTACTTGTTGTTCTTCAGTCTGGCCAAGCCACTTCATGCTGTGTACACATATATGTCTCTACCTCTCTGCATGAAGTGTCCACTCCCTCTATCACAAAATTGAGAGCTAACTTCCTTTCACCTTTCAAGATTCAGTTCAAATATTTCCAGCTCTAGGAAGTCCAATTTGTGTTCACCTGCTTAGCAATCCATTAACTACTTGCCATGCCTCGCCTGGCCTGGGAAGTGCAGACACCAAGTCTTACCTGTCTTGGTCTCCCCAGCAGTTGATGCAGTGTTTGGCATAGCAGTACTCAATGTTTGTTGGTTGGATAAATGAATGAATCAGTAAAGAGATGAGAGGTCTAAAATCGCCCCCAGTTACTCAGCTGCCATTTTGGAAAGTTTATTCTGCGGAGTTAAGGAAATGTCAGTGCAGGTGGTGGGCAGTCAGAACAGAGGTGAGGGCGTGGGGGAGACAGGCCTGTTCCTGGAGAGTGCAGGAGAGGAGTGGGTGGGAGAGCACTGGAGAGATAGGGAAAGGAGGGGGCGGGTGCAAGGAGATGTTGAAGAACAACTGATATTAAATGCAGTAAATTAAATGGAGAACATAATATATGAAGGGAAGATCAAGTTAACACAGCAAGGGTGGAAAAGGCAGTACCAGAGATGCAGAGCTCTCACTTCATCCCTCACAGCATTCCACTTATGGCACCCGCCCTCTGGGAAGGCAGCGTCAAATTCTTGAGAGACTGGTGTTTGTGCTGTGGGTGCTCTAAGTACAAAACGGTATCTTATGGCTTCCAGATTTTAAGACTGATAGATTATTTCTCTTATGTCCCATGTCTGAGTTCTCAGGCAGCAGGATCATTCACTGGTGGGGGGAGAGATATTGTGGTTAACAACTCAGGGTTACTCTAATAATCTCAAAGGACAGTGGGGAATTCATGAAAACAAATAGAAGAGAAATTTCACTCAGAAAAAACCATTTGCCATATAGAACCTTGTGGGGGCATTGGGGGCAATGTTACCGCCACCTCATCTAATAGTTGTATGTGAGTGTGTTGAAACTACAAGCTCAAGTCACTTAAACACGTAGGAGAACCAGGGTCCAGGCTGTGGTGCTCCAGACATGGACGGGAAGATGAAAAGTCTGACTACTGCCTCCGACAGGATCACTACAGTCGGGGAGCACAATGGACATGGACACGATCATGCAACATCAAGACAAGAATCAAGTACAATTCATGCCTAGACAGGAGAGCAGATAATCTCTAAAAAGTGGAGGGGTCCCTGTCAAGGCTTGGCAAGAGTCCTTCCAGGCAGAAAAGCAGAGAAAGGTAATTCAGGCGAAGGAGACTAGGGTTGGTGGCTGCGTGCAAGGCCTAACGAAGCACGGGTGGAGGGCTCCAGGGTCATCTATCAGTAGCTGTTCCCCTTCAGCAGCTAAGAGGCATAACTAAAAGGCAGGTGGGGTGTCATTAATGATCATGGGGAAAACTGGGAGGAGGAAACTGAGGTCAGGAGATCACCACCAAAGGCAATTTATTTTAGAGGAACAAAAATAATTCAAAAAGCACTTGGAAATTCTATCTCCCATGAATGAAAAGAACACAAAATAAGTTTCACTCCAGCATTGAATACAGAATAACAGACTTCCTACTCTCAGAAATGGATTGAATTTTCTAATTCGTCAGGGATTATTTAGATAATAGGAAAACGAATAAATCTGAAAAATCTCTCTAGAATAGCTGTTACTCCATCCTGTTATGTAGGGTAGAGTTAGGCTGAATTATTTAATTGGTATTTTAATGAGACTATAAAGTTCTAAAAGCCCTATCAATTTCTCCCAAAAGCGTACAATTTTTCCTTTCATGACATTTATTTGACTTAATTAGAACAATAACTTTTTTCCAAGGCTTTTTTTTGTGTGTGTTAAAATACCTAATGATATGCTGCTCCCAGAATGTTGTTGTTATTATTAATGCTGATAATACCCCCAATAAGACATATTTACCATTATGACTCATTTTGGAATAATAGGTCATTGGCTTAAAGTCCTTTTGAAAATAAGAAGAATAAACGAACATAATTTCTACACCAGGGACAGCAGCTGCACCCTTCATGGAACCTGGTCACTAAACACAGCAAAATCAAAGATGAAACTCAAATCAGACACCAGGCCACAAAGCATAGCTGACTGAAGATGCCACAATATGACCTTTCATTCACCGAGGGAACCAGATGCATTTCTATGTATAATGTATATTTTTAAAAGCAATTATTTTATATATAGAATGTAATTTAGGAAAAAGAAAACTCCATCTGTAGACTTATAAACAGGAAGCACAAAGGGTGCCTTTGCAGACAAGAACCTGCATGCATAAATGCAAAGCCTATTGACAAAAATCCTTTCCTGTCTCCTAAGTTTAAAAAAAAAAAAAAACTACTTCAAGGCAGTGGTGAGCTGAAAGGTTTCAGATACAAAACGTGCACATCAACAGCCTTCTAGTAGATAAAAGTGCACCATGCATAATAGAAAAGATAACGTTTCCTATGGAAATCTATTTTGAGATGCAACAATTTAAAGGCAACTGAGAGCTCAAAACCAAGTTCAACCAAGAGGAACAGAGCCCAAGCAAATGTACGGAAATGGACAAAGACATTGGAGAAGGAGGGGATCTGTGTTCTACCGATACTCCAGATCAGCAAATTCATCCTGAATTCAAGCCAGTGATGTGTCATGAGGTCACTCAAGGAACCAGGCAGAAACCATCAGCCAGAAGAAATAGGAACAATATCAAAGGCAGGTGTGAGATGTGGAAGGGGTGACCCGGTGCACCTTGCTGCAATGAGGCAGGATGCGCTTGCGGGCTTTCTGTACAGGCTGACTGGCTCACATGACTCTGTTTAGAAGGATATCAGCCAACAGCTGTGCCACACGGGCTACAGCCTGAGCTGAGTCACATCTAGTAACGGTTCTGAGTTCATCCTTAGACGACATGACCAGAAGGATCTGAGAATCAATGGTGGAGACATATCTGAATAAGTATTCCATTTCATTCCTTGGCAGTAAATCTTCAGCTTTGTACAACATAAATATTGACAAAGATATACACAGGCACCCTATTTGAAAGCCTGACTGCATAATTGCATCTAATGGAAAAAAGCGGGCTCCGTTTCGGTATGCTAGGACATTGTTTGGCTTGGTAACCGATGCTTCTGAGACCCAAAGCATACTCTAGTATAACCGACAGCACAGAAATCTCCACTGATGACTTACTCATTTCAGGGTATTCATAAAATAACCCCAGTTTGCTCATGGGATACAGATGGTTTTCCCGTTCCCATCGTGGGTTGGTCTGTTCTGCTCCCGAAATTGTGGCATCATTAGATTCATGATCCAGCTGTCAAACAGATCAAATTATAAGGCAGGATATTATCAGACCAAGGTCATAAAAGTATTACTGATATCTCAAGCTGAACACATCATCTTCCCAAGAATTTAATTTCTTGTTTTCAGGATAAATTTCTTTTTATTGCTGCCTCCCTACCCTCAAATATTGTGAAAACTAGTCCTGACTACGTGCCTTGGGTTTACCAAAATTGTAACGACTACTACTACTTTATCTCCTACCTCCTTTTCAGGTGGGCATTTTAGCTTTTAGAAGATGCCTTCCCTCATTTGTCTTTTTTACCCCCACTTTTCTGCTATTATCCACCATGGCCTTTCCAGTCTGAAAATCGTCAGAGAAAATAAGTAAAAGAAAGAAATACAGGTTCTGTGAGCTGGTGATAAGTGCTGTGGAGGAAAATAAAGGAGAGTGAAGAATGTGTGCTAGGGAGGAGTGGGGATGGGGCAGTGACCTTTGAATAAGGCAAAGACGGGAGCAAAGGGGTTTGCAGAGAATGGGCAGAGGAAACAGTGATCACAGGCCTGGAGGTCCCTCACGCTGGACAGACAGCATGGAGACTGGTGTGGGCCACAGTGAATAGGAAATAAGTGGTGGTTTTGGGGGTGGAGCCTTAGAGGCTGCCGTGAGGATGTGGGCATTTTTCCCTTTGAAGGAATTGCGGAGCCCTGGAGGGTCACCGAGCAAAAAAGTGATACTCTAATTTGGATAGAACAGGTCCAAGACCCTAATATAAGCTGAACAAATCAAGGGCCAAAGAAGTGACATGCCACCTCAAATTCAGTGCAGAGCTTGAAAGAAACACAGCCTCGACTCGCAGCCCAATGCTCTGCCCCCTTCTGGATGCTGTCCCACAGAGCTGTCTCTAACATTATGTTTTTTCCTCACTCAGAGGCTTGTGGGCCAACTGAATGCTTCCCCCTTTTTCAAATGGCAATTTGTCCTGAAAGGAAATCAGAGTTGGCAGTGAAACAAGGCATGGACCTGTAGCCTACAGAGCTGTTGTCTCTGAAAGCAACAGGTGGCACGTGGTTTACTCGTGGAGTTCAGCAGAAGAGACAGAGCAACAACAGACAACTTAGCATCTGGCTGAGCTTCGGCTGACAGCACTGCACGTTTGGATGGATTTCAAATTTGGACAGTGAGGCGGCTTCACACGAAAGGCAGGTGTATACATCATACATGCCCACACGTCTGTATGCATACACACGTAGACACACACAGAGCATATGATGTGACTTGTAAAGAGCTGCCTCTGCTTGGTTTCCCACGGCCTCTAATTTCAGCATTAACCTTTCATTGGCCATGCTCCCAGGTCTGCTACGAGATTTCTTTGCAATGGAACATGCCCTTCGCTTCACAATCTTTCCCCACTTCTTTCAATGACATTAGGGGAAGAGCAGGGAGCCCTGGGAAATGCTGGGGATATGGAATCGAGATACCGCTGAATCTGAATCCACACTTCATGGCTTATTTGTTATTTAACTTTATTTACATTCAAAATGCAATTGTTGCAGATCTCAGAAGATGATTTACACTCACTGCTATGGCAGAATGTTGTGGTTAGTAGACTCACCACTGGATCCTCTTATTCAACACGTTCTTCCAATATTTCAGATATTACTGTATCACAAATGCCCATTTCTATATTTTGATATCTGCTTTTCAGTATAATTATCTTCCTTCTTTATTCTCTAAATCTTATGGTTTTAAAACATTTTTCTGAGAAGTGTTCCACAGGCACTTTACATATGATAATTTGATAAAGAGATCCTGGAGATCAAAACCACATTTAAATCCTGAGATAAACTCAACTGTGTCATATACATGGCTAGGTTTAGTCTGCTTACTTTGTTACTTTGTTTAGTAATCTTTGTTTCAAACAACAAGATCCTTCTGTATAGCACAGGGATCTACACTCAATAACTTTTAATAGCCTTTAGTGGAAAAGTATATGACAAGGAATATATATATATATAGTCCAAGAATTAAACGAGAATTAACACAATATTGTAAACCAACTATAGTTTCAACAAAAAAAGTTGAAATAAAATTGAGAGATGAAACTTCCACTGCCCAGGCTGCTATGAGGATGAAAAAATTCAAAGCAGGCCAGGTATTAGCAACCCCCCTGACACAGCAAAACCCCATGTGGGGTCTTCCTTTTGAGCAGCACAGGCTAACCGGCTGTGGTCAACTGTAAATAAGGTTGAAGTCACTTAGACCCTTGGCTTGGGATCACCGTGGCCACAGGGGTGGGGGTCACTGTAGCACCTACGAAAATGACGGGGCCAGCCTGCTGCTGAGGCCACTCCCCAGGCTGCAGCCCAGAGCGCTGCAGGCAGGTCTGTGGTCCGGCCGGGGGCGCACAGCTCCACAGCCCCTCGGAGCCCTGCAGTGCGGGTGGCGCTGGGACTGCACTCGTCCATTACCCTCCCTGGCACCCAGACTCGGGATTCTCCTGGGGGAATTTTTCTCTGCCTCATACTTCCTGTCTCAGCCACTTGTGGAATCCGGTCCATGCCCCAGGGAAGAAGGGCTTTTACCCTCTGGGACCCAAATCCATCACGGTTTGGATCCAGAATGAAACTTCCATGTTAACTCACCTGGCGCTCCCTTCTTGTGCTGAACTGCCCTCCCCCGTCGATGGCATTAGGTCATATTAGAAGTCCCGACTTGCTTGTCCTTAGCTAAGACTCTGAGCCTCTTGCTCAGTGTTTCTGAGTGGAATCACTCATCTGTGGCAGAAAAGCTTGGGCTGTCGTCTACCCATCATTGTCCACGGTCTTTTGGGCTTTCTGTTGGTTTAAGGTTCTTGTGCAGGGATATCAATTTGCACATGAGAAGCAACTGTACACATTTTAAAAAATACAGACACTGGATCCTCCCCCCTCTCCTGCCAAGGCTGGAAGCTTTCTCCCTCTAGCAGGGGTTACACAATCATTTGCTTGGGAATTGACCACACATATTGGCATAATCATAGTATATTGCCCTTTACTCTGTGCTTGCCACGTGGCATTTTCTACTTCATGTTGTCTTTGTACCTTCATTATCACATTTAATCCCTGCATTATAGATTATCACCATTTCTGTTGAGGACACTCCTACTTGCTAATCTTGAATACAAGTATCTTTGATTCTCTTAAACTATTTCATTCCTGAGTTTCCTGTTCCTGAATTTAAAGAGTGAATTATGGACGCATGTATTTAAGATTCTCTTATTATATGTATCTGACTCATCCTCTAACCAAATCATATCTGGAGAAGAGAAATTTTCTCTTTTAAACATTTGCTTTTTCTTATTATATAGTAGTGCATACACACAGTGGAAAATGTAGAAACATATAAAGTAAGAAAATTACAGCCATACATTATCTAAACACCAAAGGACTATGCTATGTCATTTTGGGCATTTAACTATTTTTCTTTATATTTTATCATAAAATTTCCCTAGGAAAGTTGCTTAACCCTGGAATTGTACTAGCCTTTTGTCCAGTACAGAATAACATTCCCAGAAATGACCCCAACATCAAAATAGTATGTGAGGCTGGGAAGGCCACAGGGCACTCAGCTTATTGTCTGAGTCCTACAAAGAATGCTGTTAATTCACTGATGTTACGCATTCGATGCCTGTGAGTCATTCACTCACTCAGCTGGCTCGGACTGAGACCTACTTTATACCAGGTGCCGATCCAAGTGCTGGGGAGACCCCAGAGGGAGCCTGGATCACGGCATCACTGTCCTTAATTTGCTCCCAGAATCCTACTCAAGAACCCTACATGGGATGGGGGGGCGGAGGCAGGTGAGATATGGTGAAATTCATTTCATTATGTTCCTTTAGACATATTTAAAAAGCATGAAAATAGTCGCTAATTTTGGTAAGTTTTCTTTTCCTTTCCTATGTATTTTTGAGGATGGGTATAGTTTTGGTGCAGCAAGAGTAATTGATAGATCTTTGGTTTGTTAGGATTTTATATGAAAAATTAAGAAGGAAACTGCACTTATACAAAGAGAAGAGGCAGTGAGGAAAAAACAAGCCACCCTCGAACTTGGCTACAATTCAGAATTCCTGGTTTTCAAAAAAGGGAAACATAATTCAAAATAAATTCCCTAAATATTTTAGCCCATATTAGAAATACATGGAGGCAAAGTTCAGCTCACTGGAACCTAGAACAATGTGCTTACTTAAGCGAAGGTATAAACAGACCACAGATACTATAATGCATCCTTTATTTTAAACTAGTTCATGTGAGCAAGTTTCATTTCACATAAATTGCTAAGTAACAGTTTTGGAAATATATCCTTCTTGATTGGTAAAAATAGCTCATGGATTACCAGATTCAACAAAATTTAGTATTAAATAATTTACTTATTTCCTTCAGGAAATTCTTTTGAGTAATCTGAGTTAAGTGTTTCCTCTATCTGATCTATTACTTTTCACAGAGAAAAGTAGTATTATTTGCACATGACCTACTTTTACTCCTCTGGAAATATCTGACTGTGAGCTCAGGTTAAGGGTTGTCTACTGCACAGTAGGGAAAAAAAAGTTTCATTTCACAGCGGAGATCAGAATCATTTTTTTGAGGGGCATGGTGAGCTGGGGGACAAGGGAAATGCCTTTGTTTCGAGACAGACCCCAGGAATCCACACTGAAGCTGAAAGATGAAGCCCTTGTGAAGAAATGTGGAAGGACACACTGACACGAAAATGTGTTCACTCTGCAAAAACAGAAAGAAAGAAAGAAAAAATAATTTAACTGCCCTATAAAGAGAATGGACAGAAACTTGGTAATAAGGGAGAGAGAAGGAAGGTTAAGAAAGGGAGGAGAAACAATGAAAGGAAACTTGGATGCGGTGGGCAGAATACCAGGTTTCTGGAGCCTACAATGAAGGATGATAAGAAAAAAGTACAGTTTAAAAAAAGTTACAAAGTTTAAAATAGTTTAAAAATTTAAAACAAAGTTAAAAAAATAAAATTTTATAGTGGCATGGAAGATTTTAAAATGATGGAGGTTTTTTATTTCAAAATTCAAGTTGTTTGAGTTTCTCCCCCATGCTACAAACAACAATAACACCTGCTTGTGTAAGTGGTTTTGGGGGACACCACAGAGAGGGACGAGCTCTGCAGTTAGGTTGGCCAGGAGCATAATGCTGGTGTGGAAGGCAAGACAGAAGAGAGATCAACAGTTTCATGAAAACAGATACTCAAAGCCAGAAATTATCTTAAAAAGGTTAGTGTGGTAGGCAGAAAAATGTTCCCCGCCAATATGTCTATGTCCTCATCCACAGAACATAGGAAGAGGTCAGATTCCCTGGCAAAGGGGCCTATGGTTGCAGATGTGGTTAAGGTTGCTAACCAGTCGACTCTAAGAGAGACCAGCTGGATTATAGATTTGGGCTCAGTGTAATCACCAGGGTCGTTAAAGGAGGAAGAAGGAGGCAGAAGAGGGGAGAGAGGAGAGGAGATCTGACCACAGGTTCAGAGTCAGAGGCACACAACCATGCTGACCTTGAGACAGAGAAAAGAGGTCACAGGCCAAGAGACGCAGGTGGCCTTTGGAAGACAGAAAAGTCAAAGATACAGTTTCCCCTGAGGCCTTCAGAAACAGCCGTGTCAACACTTTGACTTCATCAGGCTTCTGCGTTCAAGAACCCTACAAGGTTAAATTTGTGTTGTTTAGTGGAGACTTTTTCTTTTTTCTTCCTACTACCATGATGTTTGGGGATACTAGTTACAATAGCAACAGAAAGCAAATACAGTAAGCTCCTTGAAATGTTCAGAAATTGCAGATAACACTGGACTGTCCACTTTGATGTGGGATTGGGCTTATGTGAAAATCAAAAGGACAGTGTGACCTTTGCTAACATCTGCTTTTCTCATTTTTAGGAAGAGAACAGTAAGTCAAAACCTCTGTTGTTATTATTTTAGACAGTGTCTCTTAAAACATTATGTAACCCTGTGCCTTAGGACCCTAAGAGAGTCTCTGTTCTTAGAAGAACCTGGATTCAGAGAGATAGGGTCTTACATCTGAGTCCCACAGTGGTCTCTTATTGGCAATGAGAGCTTGGGCAAATCAGTTACCCTCTTTAAGCCACAGGATCTTCATTTGCAAAAGGAAGATAAGAATAAGGATTGTTTGGGTGATTAAATTGTACACACACACACATGCACACATACATATATGTACAACATTTAATACAGTGACTAGCACATACTAGGCACTCAACAAATTCCTGTTATGGATTTTTAAGTGCATATATAAAAGGAGGAGAAATTTGCAGGAAGTTGTAGGAAAACTTAGTTCATGGCCCCAAAAAGGGCTCTGATCAGTCAGTCCCCAGTGCTGTGCTAATAAGCAGAGACTATAGCACTTGAGGATTTATGTTAAACATAAAAAGGAAGGTATTTAAACATAATTATTAAACAGCAGGTACATTTATAATGTTGGCTGGATCATCTTATCTGGAGAGCTTTAATAAGCAGAGAGTCTCCCCTGTTCTAGAGATGGCCACGCAGGAAAATGACGTGGGTGGGTGGGCCGTTCTCACCCCAAGATCACATGACTGAGTACTCACGGAAGTAACACCTCTTGTATGTTATTCCAGATGGACTGTCCTCCCATGATTATTGTCAGCTGTGTCATCAGTTCAAGGAGACAGCCACTTGAGTCACACTGGAATATTAGAAAGAAAATCTCATTTAAATTTTGGATAGCTCTAACATGAAATAAAGTCATTATTTTATGCCTAAAATATCTAAGGAACAGAGAGTAAAGACACTCTTCATTGGGCAACTAAGAGAAAACCTGAAACAGGTTAGACTGTCAGAACACAAAGCTGTATTCACACCTCTTCATTTCTGTATTTTTACAGCCAATACACCAGATCTCACAGATAAGTCACAAATCTGCCCTTAAAGAATGTGTTGTAGAAACACGAGGAGTAGTAGTTGACAAAGTGGAACAAGAACACCTTCATGGCTGGGTTGTTCTCATAGTCAGTCTGGTCCTTGGGAGCTCTGCAGCTAGAATAAAGAAAAGTTAAGTCTGCAAAATTGTGAACGGCTTTGAGACCCTAATCAAAGCCACGGACACATGAGTTAACACGCTAAATATGTATATATATATATATATATATATATATACACACACAATTCACACTGTTTTCATATCAGCTCTTTTGAATTTCTTAACATATCCACTATGTTAATTCCAACTGTACACACTGTTGTAAGAGTTTCTCCCACTAAGAACGAAATATCCCACAAGGCAAAAAAAAAAGTCACCCGTTCCTTAAAATTTATAAGCACAAAAGTATCTAATGGGCAAGAAATTTCCTTTGTCAGGTGTAATTTGAAAGAAAGCTACTTCTAAACATCCTGCTAAATAATATTCTCTTGTCTCCCTGAACGGCAGTAAGGTAGGACTATTGAAGAAGACAAACAAAACACGGGGCAACTTGCTAGAAGCATTTGGGGAACATAAAACGGGTCATCCTTCTAGTTCAGAATTTGAATTGGTCTTAGTATTTTCAGAAGATGACAACTGAGCAGACCACTGGGAGAACCACCCAGCCACATGCAACGTGTGGGAAGCACTTAACTTAGGCCGCTAAGCCGCTGGGTGGGATACAAGCCAGAGAGAAGAAACATTTATTATAGAAGTCGCAGCTGATGAGAATAGAGCTACACTAACGGGAACAGCATGGGGGGAAGACATATAACAGTGTGATTACTTGTCCTCTCCGTAACGCACAAGCAAATCTGCCACTGGAACCACGACCCTCTTCCACTTATTTGCAATACAGAGACTATTTACTTTCAACAATAGGGTACATTATCTAACGTAATTGAAATTGTTATTAAGCACTGACATATTTACACAGAGCTTGGACATTCTAAAGCTTCCTTTGTCCCTTTTACTAATGCAAAAATGGAGCTAATTCACTTCTCACATAGGCTAGAGAAAATACGTTTACACTTGAAGTTAACTAAAGACTGTAATGTACTGCAATTGAAGTGCTTAAAAGATAGTCTCTGTTTTGACCTGGTTCTAAAACTAGTGTAGAAATTATCTCAGCTGCAGGAGGACCTTACCAGAGTCAGTCATCATGATTGCCACTTTCTCATATATGGCGTTCAGGGTCACCATGATGATAAAACTGATGAGGGAAGCAGTGATGGGTGTGGCCCACCTGCACAGTCAGGTACTTTTGGATTGGGTCTGTTCCATTCAGGTTCTTGGGAAGTTTTGCAGAAAATACAATGAACACTGAAAGTCCTTAGACAATGATCCCAATAACTGAAGCAATGGTCAACAGGACCTGACAACCCAAAAACCCAGCAGCATAAGACTCACTAATGATCATATTTTTACACAGAAAACTTGCCCCCAACCCAGCTTAAACAGAAAACATGCATGTGTTGTAAACCCCACATAAACGTGAGAAGTGATATAAATCGCACGTAAATGCCATGAGACGTGAATATCAGGCATGTTAAATTTTAGGGGAGGAGGAATGAAAGATGTCAAAAAGAATGAGTGCATCCAGTAATGTAACATGCTGACAGCAGGAGCAGCTGTGTGCAGGGCATAGGGAATATATGGGAACTCCACTTTCTGTGAATTTTTCTGTAAACCTAAAACTGCACTAAAGAAGGAAGCCTGTTAAGTATATTTTAATGGGTGAAAATGGGGTAACTGGTGGCATGATATTTTGGAGGGAAGTCTGTGATAGCAGAACCAATGAAAGTATCCCTTCTACATCTGTAGAATTACTTAGGTTATGAACTAGTTGTAACCCATGAAGGGGATATGCTTCCTTTCAAGGGAGAACCTATCACTGATTCAGGGGTCAGCAGGTGCTAGCTATCGTCTTCATTCTGAATAAAACCAGTGAAGCTGTGGACATGCCCTGAGGGAAACAGTGGAAGTGACAGCAGGTCTCTGCTGATGAAAGCTTCACATGCTTTTCATACTCCTTGAGATCCTAAAATGGCAGGTATTCCTACTCCCTGCATTTACATAAGTTTCATGTCCCTGATCCCCTGTAGTTCTGACTGTGTGGACCCAAGGGCAGCGGGGGTGTCTGAAGCATAATTTGCACGTGGCTGATAGGGTTTCAGTTCCTCACTTGGCAGGTTTTTTCCTGCCCATTGAAGAATGCACATTAAAGATCCCATTTTTAAACTGTTTTCCTTCCATCTACCTTCTTGGTCATAGTCCAGAAGCATGTACTCAGTGTCCCTGGCTGCTCCTGATGACTGCCCCAGATAGAAAGCTACAAAGAATGTGAATTTCAGGACTAAGTGAACCACATCATGTTATTTACAGTAACAGCGGGTGGCTGGCTTGCACCTGCAGGGGAGAGCAGAGGGAGTGTTTACAAGCCCCCCCTGGAGACACACTCCTGCATCTGGATCCCAGCTCCGATGCTAGCTGTGAGGACTTGTGGAAATTTCTTAACCTCTAGGGGCTTCAATCTCCTCACCCATATAATGGGAGGATAATAATAGCAATTTATAGGACCATTGTGATGAGTCAATTAGTTACTAATTGTGAAAACAATTGGAACATTAACCGCAGGCATGTGAAAAACTCTACCTAAGTATTAGCTATGAATATGGTGACCAAAGTCTTTTTTTAATTATTATTATTTTTTTTTACATTTTTTATTGATTCATAATCATTTTACAGTGTTGTGTCAAATTCCAGTTTTCAGCACAATTTTTCAGTCATTCATGGACATATACACACTCATTGTCACATTTTTTTCTCTGTGATTTATCATAACATTTTGTGTATATTTCCCTGTGCTATACAATGTTATCTTGTTTATCTATTCTACAATTTTGAAATCCCAGTCTATCCCTTCCCACCCTCTACCCCCCCGTAACCACATGTCTGTATTCTCTGTCCATGAGTCTATTTCTGTCCTGTATTTATGCTTTGTTTTTGTTTGTTTTTGTTTTTTAGATTCCACATATGAGCGATCTCATATGGTATTTTTCTTTCTCTTTCTGGCTTACTTCACTTAGAATGACATTCTCTAGGATCATCCATGTTGCTGCAAATGGCATTATGTTGTCGGTTTTTATGGCTGAGTAGTATTCCATTGTATAAATATACCACATCTTCTTTATCCAGTCACCAGTTGATGGACCAAAGTCTTAAAAAGGCGTTCTTCTTAGTTTTTAAGCCATCAGTTTGTAGAGAAAGCATTTTATTTTCTCCTCTACTCTCTTTCATCATCCTTTCCTTCACAGTTAAGTCTTCATGCTTGTGAAAGGAATAACTTTTTGGTGTGTGTGTGATTAAATGTGAAAATTAGTTAAGGCTGAGAAAAATGTATTATAGAAGGTATATTAAGCCTTCCTCTCTTGTACAGCACATATAGGCCATTTAAATAGTATGCATTTTTTAAAAGTCTGCATAATAATTTTTAATTATGTATTAAGTAAACATAAAAGTTAAGAATCCTTAAATGCTTACTATTGCCTCAGCACACATCTATTTTTCAAAATCCTCACAATTACCCTGTGGGGAAAGTAATATTATATCTCTTTTACAGATGAGGAAATAGAGCCACGTGGAAATGATGCAATTTGCCCCAAATGAAGCAACTTTTATGTGAAAGTACTGAAATACTCAAAGAGCCCAAAGACACACTAACTGTATAGCACTATCTCCTACATGGTCTGTAAAATCAATTCTAATTCATTTCAGAACTTTTACAAACTTGAAACATTTCCATTTTTCTTCCAAGCACTTAATGGGTTCAATATTTCTTAAGAAACAGGAAAGCTTTCCATTTTCCTTCCTTAAGTTTCTTATTTATCATCTTTTCTGATCATAAATTTAACATTTGCTCATTAAAGAAAATTTGAAAGCACTCAGTAATGGACAGAACTTCTGTCCTGTATCTGTCCCCAGTCTTAGAAGAGGACCCAGAACTTGCTTTAGGATAAGTAACCTCCCTTTCGTTTTTAGTCCTGTGATTTAACCTCGATTGACCCACTCTTTCTGAAGCACCAGAAGTAGATCTCAGTTGGTTTAAGACAAATAATACCCCTCATTGTATTGGCCTCGCACATGATTGGAGAATTGGCAAATAACCCAGGAAGAGCCACTATTATGTGAGGAGATATGTGCTGGTGCCCATGTGAATCATAAGCTTCCTCTATCAAGAGAGAAAGGGGCCAAAAGGGACCTGTCTTGGTTTGGATGGATGATCTGGGATGCTGCGTGCCTAGAAGCATCATGCTGAGACATCTTTGGACACAGAATGAAGACAGGACAAAAGCAGCCCTTGACATCATCTGGGCTAGAGTATCTCTCCTTGACTGAAGCCAGACCTCAGACTGGAGGTTTTCATTTACAGGAACCAATAAATTCCATGCATCCCCATTTTTTGGTTGTTATTTAAACACATTGGAGATTGATTTTGTCACCTGCAATCAAAAGACCCCAACTCTGAAAATGAATAAAAAATAAAATAAGAATAATTGCTTCGACCTTTAGACATAATTCCTTCAGAACGGTGCATTGTTTGTATATTACAAATCATTTTATATATTAATTTTCTCCTCAAATCTATCATAACACTTTGACATGTCATAAAATATTTTCATGGACACACTTTTTCATGACTGCATACTATTCTACTTTGTGAAGGGTTGGAAGAATATTTTGGCTGAGATTTTATATATATATTTATACACATACATATAAAAGTATGTCTGTGACTTGCATCCATACTGACTTTTCCCTGCCATTTTGATATAATTCCTGATTAAAAGTTTTTCAAAGCTGAATTAGTGGATTAAAACATATGAGTATTTTTGACTCTTGATATCAACTGCTAGACTGCTTTCTAAGAAGGCTTGAGGAGTACACCAGAATTTAACACAGCATTGTAAATCAACCATACTTCACAAAAATTATCCAGTAACTAGGCATGATATTGGTGATCATTGGCATTTCATCCTCATAAACAGAGCTGTGTCACTTGAGAGGTGGAAAACTATTTCATTTTGATGTGCACTGAGTGAATTACCATTGAAGTGTGACATCTATTTTTTCCTTTGTGAATGTGTGTTCATCTTTTCGGCCTTCTGCGCTCCTGAGATTTTTTGATGTTACCTTTGAAGTGATCTGAACTCTCTATGTATTGAAGGAATTAGCCCCTGGTCGGATTTGTAAACAAATAACATCCTCTGGTGTTTTGTTTAAAATTAGGATGCTTCTGATGCATGGAAATCTTTGTATACTTTCCTCTGAAACTTACTGTTCATCTAGAGGCTGTATACTCATCCATATTTATTTCTAGTTTTTTTTTTCTAATTGTGTTACTTTTTAAGTGTTTCTGGAATTTATCACAATATATGGTTCACTGTATGATTTCAATCTTTTCTTTTCCCCCCAAGTAGCTAACAAGTGTTCTATTCACTGAATAACCTTTATTTATCTCCCTGATTTGTAATGCCTTCCATCTCTTATATTAAATTATTATTGATATCAGAGCCCATATCTGGACTTCCTGCCCTATTTTCTAATCTGGCTATTCTTGAACAAGTAAAACTCTCATTATCTTATTAATTATTATATTACTAATATTATTTTATTCACAATAAACCCAAAAGAATTTTATAATTTCTGATACTTTGGAGATATGATCTTTTAATCTAGAATCATGTGATTAAAGCACCTTTTATACCTTTCAGTAATTTTTACTTTTATTTTTTGATAGTTCCTACTATCCTTTTGTTAGGCTATTTTTGGATATTTTACCTTGGCTGTTACACTTGGAAAATTTTAGAAATCTTAATGCCTCCAACTGGTCTCTTAATCAGACCCTGGAGAATCCTAAACCACTGATCTGATTTGAACAAATGAGGTGAAAAGAATTGGGTGAAGCACTGTGAGCAGAAGAGACTGTGGAACCTCCAGAGTGGCACGCTGCATTGGCTCAGATGTTCTCTGGAAAAAGTTTTCTCTATGAGACTACATAGTTCCCAGCTTGACTTTCAGTTTTCTCAGCATTTCACATTAGATTTTAAAAGTCTGTGGCAGGTTCTTACCCAGAAATAGAGCACTTGCACAAAGGGTTATATGTATACACTTTCCCCAGGTGGTAAAGGGAACACGCTCTTCTTCCTAATTAAAAAAACAAGTTTAGTCAATCAAGGGATTACACCAATGAAATGATATTTTTCCTAACTGGTCACTAAATCCTAAACATAATATAAAAAAATAATAATTTTCAGACATAGCCTCATTGTTTGTAAATACATGGGTTTTTTTCTGTTTTTTTTTCTTTTTCTTTTCTGTTAACGATGTCAAACGCACAACAAAATATGTACAGTGTTCGTTTTAATACTATTTTTTGAAAATTCACATGTGAACAGTAAACTGTTTCCCTGCCATGGTCTGAACACCTGACCAGGCCAAGCTTTAAAGCTCTATTCCTTAGCTTGCCTTTGATTTCAGAAGTGACGGTAGTTACAGCTTAGAGTCTGTGCAGGACAGAAAATATCACAGCTGTCTGCAGCTAACTGGTCTCTACTGTGTGTTTCTTGGTTGGACTTTATGTGTTAATTAGCTACAACTATGAAGTTTAAGAATTTCCATTTTAGAGTTTATATTTAGAATTTTTTAAGAGATGAAATCAGTAAGACTCAAGATTTACATGGATTATAAAACCAGATATAGTATAATAATAGCTGTAACTAAGTACATGGCCCTTCCTCTCTGCCAGGAGGCCTTCCAAGTAGATTCTGTACATTACTTCGACCCGTCTTTACCACTGTCATGAAGAAGCAACTCTCTTATTCTTATTTTATAGGAACCAATGGCACAGAGAAGTTAAGTTGTCCAAGATCACTCAGGAAGTAAGCTGCTGTGTTCAAATATGAATTTAGGCAACTTCATTCGCAAGATCTCACTACCACGACGCTGGCCTCTCTAAACAATGGAGCATGCTTTCGCAAGTAAAGTAAAATACTTCAAATAAAAAACTAAAAAAAAATAAGGCAATTTTTTAAATAAGGAAGAACGATAAAGTTAAATGAGTCTTCATCTTCAATTTTTCAACAAGCATGTTTCAATGAAAATTTAAACTTATTAGTTGGCAATTTTAAATTTAAACTTGGCAGTTTAAATGACCAAAAAACTTTTCTTCAGTATTTTTTGTATGCTGCCAATATGATAAGTTTTTGTTTTTCAGGACTCAAAAGCATTATGAACATCTAATTTTGTCTTAGTTTCAGCTTTCATCTCTGAATGTACAATCTTTCACCAACATACGCTTTTACCCACATCTTCAGTTGTAAACAATGGGAACTATTCATAATGGGGATTATTAGAAGCTTATTACATTGTAAAAGACCAATGTCACTTTCTATTGGTAGCTGAACCTCATTTTTGTTCATTTATAAAAAGAGGAGTTTGACCTACTCCCTCCATATCTTTTCAGTGCCAACATTCTGTAGATCTGTGATTCAATTTATTAAATCAATATTTGGAGACATTTTCAGATGATCCTAGTAAAAGCATTTTTTTCCCAAGAGTTATTCATGCTCACAACCTACTGTCCTGTTGCTGCTGACCGCAAGCACCAACAGCTCTAAATTATCTCAGCTGATGGAAAGAAGCAATAATACAGATGACTCAAAAATCATCTTTTCATAGCTCTGGAATGTTGATACAAAGATATATAGTTTTATTTTTTTTAATTTTGCAGCAGGAGTGGCAGCAATAAATTTACATTTCCAATTATGTAAAATGCCTAGCTCAAACACTGCTCAAATACTGATGGCACCTCAACAAATGTTTCCCTGCTTCTTCTACCCTTTCTCTGACTTTAGGATGAGGGTCATGCTTCTTTGTGCACATCCCAATAGGAAGGGGGAGCAGTGACCGGGACTTAGTTCAAGACAAAGGGGCACCTAGTCTACGATGAAAAGGAGGCCGCAATAATGAAGGTGCATGTGAAAAAATGGGAGTCAACTATAAAAACCAATTTGTCTTTCCTTCTACATCTGTGTCATTGCAGCTAATTTATATTTTGCATTTTTTTATTGGTGTTATGAAAGGATACAGATCAATGCCTCTTTTCATATACACTTATACCAGTCTTTTTCTTTTCCCCTTTTTTCTGTTATTATGAAGGAAGGACCTCACTTCCCTTCTGTGTCCACCATTCCAGGCAGTGCTCCTTCAACTTGGCTGCACATTAGAATAACCAGAGGAGCTTTAAAAACTTCCCTATGCCAGAATGCACCCCAGGCCACTGAGTACCATCAGAGTTTGCAGTGATGGAATCCAGGCACCAACATTTTTTAAGGTCCCCTGGTGATTCCAACATGCAGCCAAGGCTGACAAGTCCAGAAGTAAACACACTAAAGTGCATCTAAACAGCACCCGCTTTTCCTGGGTAATCTCATCTATCTCCACGTGGGGACAACGTGCCTCCTATTCTGGCCAGACTTGTTCTTCCTGCTCAACCGTGTCCCATTTGTACTCAAGCACTGCCTGGCGCCGATTCCAGAACTCCAGAAGTAAGGTGACTAACAGAGAGAGAGAACAGCAGAATGTGGATCTTCAGTGATGACTGATGCTTCAGAAATCTGTACTTAATATTTATTACACTTAACACTTTGGTAAATGGTTAATAAAATCACATTTTATTTATAGGCGATACTAAAGAGAAAAATGAGTTAATACCTTTTTTTAAGAAAAAAGAAAATGAAGATAATTTATTGAACTTTTGGAAACAGACAAGCTCTCTAGCTCAAGGGAAAGGTATTAACGTGATGGTCAGAGGCAGGTGACTGTCTGATGCTAAAGTACCTGCTTCCAGCATATTATGCCCACTAAAAACACAAATATCGGGGGGAAGGGTGGGTATATCTCAGTGGTAAAGCACGTTCTAAGCATGCACAAGGTCCTGGGTTCAAGTCCCATTACCTCCATTAAAAAAATTTAAAAAAAGCACAAGTAACTGTCACAATTTAAAAGCAATGCACGGTGCACCCTCCAAGCCTTCTCCTCACATCACTCTGTCTCTTCTGTCCAAAGGATCTGAGGGTGGGGAAGGGGATGAGAATACTTTAGTAGCCCCTGCATTTCTATTTTCCACCACCCCAGTCACACAAACTTAAAATAATATTCTTAAATATGGAAAACTGCCATTTTCCTCAATCATCGGTAATTTTTAGAAATCATCATTCTGTTTTAAGACTCGTAATTTTAAATAGTAGACAAAAACAACATGAAATGTTAATTGAAAATGAGGCTTCAGGGTGAATCCCCTAAGCCCTTCTTCCCACCAGACTGTTACCCCTAGGCCCCAACTCTAGAGAAATTGCAGAATAACCACTGTGTCCTCCACCATTGTACCTGAGTCTCTACAATGCTCTGAGAATAAAGAGGAAAAAGACACAGTCCCTGCTTCCGGGAGCTCCTAGGTGCACAGGACTCATTGTGAAATGATGGCTGAGGAGGCGTGTTAAGAGGGCTTGGATAACAGTCAGCAGAGGGTGCTCGGGGCAGGGAGCCGGAACTGTAGCCAAGGCTCTCCCAGAGGAGAGAACCACTGTGGTGAGCTCTGAGATGCCCTAGAATTGATCAGGTGAACTTATAATGTTAAGGCCATTTCTCCCTGGGGAGCTGCACATGCAAAGGAGGGAGGCCAAAGAGAGCCAGGTCCCTTCCAGGAACTGCAAATAGTCTAGAAGTGAGCACAGGGTGTGGGAGGCAGGTGAGGCAACCAGGTGGAGAGATCACAGGGGCACATCACAAAGGGCTCTGTGTGCCTCCAAGGTAGAGGAGACATGCAAAGTGATCTAGAAAGAGACAAGATAGAGGCAGGGAGGACTATTGGCAGGTTCATGTGGAGGCCTGCTGAGGCCCTGCCAGGAGGAGAGAGAAGAAAACATTTCAGCAGGTGGACGGATTGGCCACAGGTGTGATGGAAGGGCAGGAAGGGGACAAAGATGCCGACCAGCTTTCTGGCTTTGGCAGTGTCTAATTTATAATGCCATTCCCTGAAATAAGAAAGGCAGGAACCTCCTAGAGGAAAACATAGGCAAAACATTATCTGACATACATTTCAAAAATTTTCTCCTAGAAAAAATAAAAGCAAGAAAAAACAAATGGGACCTAATGAAACTTACAAGCTTCTGCAGAGCAAAGGAAACCAGAAATAAAACAAGAAGAAAACCTACGGAATGGGAGAAAATTTTTGCAAGTGAAACCGACAAAGGCTTGATCTCCAAAATATATAAGCAGCTCATACGACTCAATAAGAAAAAAATAAACAACCCAATCCAAAAATGAGCAGAAGACCTAAACAAGCAACTCTCCAAGGAAGACATACAAATGATCAAAAAGCACATGAAAAAATGCTCAATATCACTAATTATCAGAGAAATGCAAATCAAAACTACAATGAGGTATCACCTCACACCAGTCAGAATGGCCGTCATTCAAAAATCCAAAAATGACAAATGCTGGAGAGACTGTGGAGAAAGGGGAACCCTCCTACACTGCTGGTGGGAATGCAGTTTGGTGCAGCCACTATGGAAAACAGTGTGGAGATTCCTCAAAAGACTAGGAATAGACTTACCATATGACCCAGGAATCCCACTCCTGGGCTTGTACCCAGAAGGAAATCTACTTCAGGATGACACCTGCACCCCAATGTTCATAGCAGCACTGTTTACAATAGCCAAAACATGGAAACAGCCTAAATGTCCATCAACAGGTGACTGGATAAAGAAGACGTGGTATATTTATACAATGGAATACTGCTCAGCCATAAAAACTAACAACATAATGCCATTTGCAGCAACATGGATGCTCCTGGAGAATGTCATTCTAAGTGAAGTAAGCCAGAAAGAGAAAGAAAAATACCATACGAGATCACTCATATGTGGAATCTAAAAAACAAAAACAAACAAAAACAAAGCATAAATACAGGACAGAAATAGACTCATGGATAAAGAATACAAACTTTTGGTTACCAGGGGGGTAGAGGGTGGGAAGGGATAGACTGGGATTTCAAAATTGTAGAATAGATAAACAAGATTACACTGTATAGCACAGGGAAATATACACAAAATGTTATGATAAATCACAGAGAAATAAATGTGACAATGAGTGTGTATATGTCCATGAATGACTAAAAAATTGTGCTGAACACTGGAATTTGACACAACCTTGTAAAATGATTATAAATGAATAAAAAATGTTAAAAAAAAAAAGAAGGGCAGGAAGAGGGGCAAGTCATGAGAGGAGACAACTGATTCAGTTCTGGCTGGGTGCCTGTGGGCTCCAGGAGAGATGTGCAGTAGGCAAATAAAAGTCTAGAAATCGGGAGAAAGTTCTAGGCTGAGCCAAGTAGTTTTCCTGTTTCAAGAGGCTAATTGGTGTGAGTGGACAAGCTCACAAGAGGTGTATAGGGATAGCTCTCACCCTCCTGCATATGGGATGCATTTGGGAGCCTTTAAAAAATAGTGCACCACAGCCTGGAGTGGGGCCTTTGTACTGTTTATTATTTTTTAAATACTTCTTTTATTTTTGTGGGGAGTATTGAGCTTTATTTATTTTAATGGAGGTACTGGGAATTGAACCCAGGACCTCTTGCATGCTAAGCACGTGCTCTACCACTAAGCCATACCCTCCCCACCTTTTTTTGTTTTTAGACGTTAGCTCTACCCAGCAGTTAGGGTTGAGAATCAACCTGCAGAGAGCAGAGAGCCTTGGGTTTAGAGAACAAGGAGAAGCTGCCCAGAGCCCTGTAGACCCCACCAGGGGCAGCCGGAGATGCAGGGAGCCTCGGAAGGGCTATGAGGAATGTGAACTCAACACTCCCCAATGGCAAAGACGTCAAACATGTTTCAAGCACCCACTTCCCAGCAGTGTTTGTTCTGACTTTACTAGTATTCCAGTAATACTGAGTGAGAATAGAAATTATCTGGACACAGGGATCAAATTCAAATGCTGATTATGACCATTCTTAGTTGCATGATTACTGATTAAAAATTACTCGTCTGCCACATGTAAAACGGGGGACCTAGCACAGTGCTCGTGGGCTGCTGTGAGCGTAATGAAATGACATCTATAAAGGCGCTCCTGACTCTCAGAGGTAATTGCTACTATTGTCCCCATTTGGGACACCAAGAAACAGAGGCACAGAAAGCTTCAAACATTTGCCCAAGATGAGGGTTGAGGTCAGGAATCAAGCCAATGACTTCTTGGATCCAGAGCCCAGGATCTTCTTACGAACAACACGGCACTGCCCAGGCTCCCTGCTTCAAAATCAGCCTCCCTTTGGCTCAGTTCCATGGCACCTGCACTGCACAGATGTCCTCACTGCCTGCCTGCCCTCCCGGTGTCTGACCCCAGCACTCCTCCCTCTGTCCCACACAGCGCTTCCTTGGGCACACCATCGCTCACGAGGCCATTGCTGTGGCTACTCGGATGTTTACACAGAAACGCAGGTGGCAGCCCAGCTTTTTGCTATACATGCTGCTGTCAGTGGAGGCAAAGAGCTCACAGTTGGTGGGGGAGGCCACTTGTGGTCTCCTCCTTGGCTGGAGAGCTGGATGAAATCCAGTTTCCCTTTGCAACTTAGACATCCAGCATGAGAGATATGTAAGGCCATCTGGCCTCTCAACATAGAAATGATGCCCCCGCAGTCGTTCTTAACATTGTAATCTCCTGGCTCCACCAGGGAGCACAGGCAATGGCCTGTTGTCCACCAAGTTTTGTTTCCTTGCACAACAGCTACAATGGGGTGAGTTAACACCGGACCAGAAAATCTACAAAGCCCTCGTGTACTATTTCCTGACACTTGCAGGTCACCAAAATACCCCAGATCCTCCAAGTAAACAACTAGTAAGAGGAACTGAGCTGGCTCGTCTGTCAGACCCCTGATGGCAGGACTGATTTGGCCTCTCCTGCTCTCGGGATGATCCGTTCTCCTTCTGTGTGCCCTTCCCCGAGTGAAAGGGACTGTTCTTTGTTTATGGGCTAGGGAGTATTTATGGCTGTCTGACCAGAACCTTCAAAAGTAGAGCTCTTGGTGAGAGTGGAAGCATGGCACCCACGTCTCATGAGCTCAGCTACTCAACAGCCTCATCTAGCCAAGACTGTGGCCAACACCAGGGGTCCATGCTGTTGAGTGTTGGGTCTGGAGAGCAATGCCTTCGCCACTGAGAAGCTGCCCCACCACTTGTGACCTTGTCCCCATCGAGGGGGAGGTGACGCATCCATGGGATGGAAGCCGCGAGGGCACTAGGTGACTGTGGACCAAGCTGTGACTGGCTGGTCCTGCCCCCCATGTGACCCATGTTATCCTCAAGTGCAGAAAATCCCCAAAAAGACCCCTGCTTGAGTGAATGGGTCACCTATAAGCCAACTGTTCTTGAGCCGCCTAAGAAGCAACACAGTATATACAGTGAGCCACCCACTCACTGAAGTCCCCAAGGCTCACAGCTCCCTAATGTGACACCAGGTAATCCCAGCAAACAGAAGACCCTTACTTTATAATTGACTTGAGAATTCTACTACCAACACTGCCTTCCACCTTCCACTTATGAAGTTCTTTCCACTCTATCCCCTGCTCTGCAATTGTGCAATCAGTCCAGAGCTCCTTCATGAGACAGGAGGGAAGGGGGAAGGGCACTGCCATTAAAAGAATGGCACAGCCATTAGCACCGAGACGGTGGAAAAGTCAACTCCCAGTAGATCTTGAGCTTCAATACACACTCACTGAAATACAGCAGGATGCTATATGGCACTCCCACAGGTGCCAGGACAGGTTCAAGGCTGACCATGAAAGGTCAAAGGGTGAGTGGTGGCCCAATTTCTGGTAATCGCAACACCTTCCCCAAAGCGGTTGGAATATTCCTCCCACTTATTAGCATATGAAGATACTGAGGGCATAAAAACTAACAACCACACCTCGTGGCTGCTCTCTCTGCTGAGGGAGACAGCCCACACTCTGTCTGTGGAGTGTGTATCTACTTTTCCTTTAAACTGGAGCACCCAACCCTCACGCCTCATGGCCTTTCTGTTGCCTTCTGAAACAGCCCACTCTGTCTGTGGAGTATATATCTCTCTGAATAAATCTACATTTACTGAATTGTGGCTCTCTCTTGGATTCGTTCCTGTGCAAACCAAGGACCCACACATCACGAGGTGCATCTCAGGGACCCAAATAAGACCTGGGATACGGCCATCCTCTCCCCCACATTTTCCTGTATCATACATTCCTTCCCAAAGGATCTCACCTTGTGCACTCCAAAGTAGACGGCACTCATGTGTCCTGACGTGGATCTGCTTCTGCGTTTATCATTTCTTATGTCAACTAGAACGTCATCTTCATGAGGACAGGGATTTGATTCTGTTCACAATGGAAGCACCAGCACATGACAGGTGCAGAAGAAGTATTAGCTGAATGAATGAGCTGTGGGAAGTCCTGGGAATTCAACCTGGAACTCCTAGCCACTTGGGCCCCAGCTCACTCCAGTTGCTCCCTCCTACTCATGGCTGACCTCTTGCCACCACTCTCTGCTCTGCCATCACCTGAGCCTGGATGAGCTGAGATGAGCACACACCACGGAGAGCATGGTGAATGGTTCACGTCGTTGCAACACACTCGCCCTCTGACTGCCAGGGGTTACTTAGGATGGACAAACTGAAGGGAGCACCATGTGCACCGCCCTAACCTACAACTCACTTGAAGCACCAGGAATGCACACATGGGAAGCGCAGGCCCTTTCCAACCTAAGGAGAGGGACTATGGGTGAGAAGAGGGTCTCTGTCAACTAACAGTCTCTTTACAAGCCCAGTCTTAGAAAAGCTCTTTAAAGACACTTTTGGTATCTTCCTTGTGTTTCGGTAATCCCTCTAGATTTTGTCATTTTAATCTATGCATCAGAAATACAGATGCTCTTGAAATCTCTATTGATTTTCAATGAAGAAAATCCTCAATTTCCTTCTCTGCTAGGAAAATTACTGCACTTTATATAAAAAAAGGCAGCTTCCTTTCATGAGTTTCTATCTTCAAACACCTAATTTCACAAGAATCAGTGAAGCAGGACATGAAAATCTCGCTGTGCTTTATCACCTACTGGTGGGCAGGAATGAAATGAATGAGTACTGATCTCATGAGATGGGAAGGCTGGGGCTGTCTTATTCCTGCTACAGATGGAAGGGTCCATATCTGTGAAGGGGAGGAAGGACCAAGGATGAGAAACCAACATTTTCTAACCCATTTCTCTTTTTCAGAGTCTCAGACAAAACGCTGTGATTTTATAAACAAAACAAGAACATCTGCACCCTTTTAAAAGCACGCTACAACTTTACTACTACACACGGCACTCTGTCATTGACCTAAAGGCGAATGACAGCCAAGAAATTTGCGGGGATCTTATTCTGTGCTCATCCCTTTTGGTCTTTGGAACCTCAGGAAGTTTGCCTCCTCTCCCTGAGTGTCGTTTTTCTCATCCTTCAAATGGGAGTGTAACAGTCATTCATTTGCTCAGTGTCCATTCGACAACAGGAGACGGCTTATGAAAACAATAATAAAAAAAGCAAAACAGCATTTCTGATCTGTGCTTCTTCCTCCTCCTCCCTGAACATGAACTTACAGGCTAAAATGGCATCTTTCACTAAATCCCGAACGTAAGGAGCAGTTCTGATAAGGAAGTCACAGGACTGCAGGTGTAACCGAGAAATGACCCAGTGAAAAAGAATGAGTTGCCAGCAAATCCTCAAAACCCGTAAGGGTGCAAACCCTGGGAGTTACAGCCATGGGTGGGAGTTCCTTAGTTCCCCATTTCACAAAGCCGAGAACTTTGCAGGGCCCATGAAAGACACAGATAACCCAGTAAAACCACACCATGTTTTGGAGTACACCGGGGCCACATTGCTGCTGACCTGCACTGCTGTGTGTCCCAGAGCAAGAGCCCTCGGCGGGGGTGACTGTGTTTGAGGCTGGACAAGAACTTCCTGTTCTGTCTCTTTTGCTCTCTCTCTTCCTGCAATAAAACAACTGGTAGGACTCTGGTGGGGAGCACTGCACCCACATTCTCTGGGAAACCACACAACAGGCAGCTCTAGCTGATCTGAGAGAGGACACGTCAATGAACATATATACACCAAAGTCAGGCAGAAGGCTGCCTGTGGCCTTGGGAATCCAAACTAGCTTGTCCTGTTAATCAGGATATTACACATCTAAAGAAAGTGTGCACCAGATGAAGACGATGCCTTAGACAGCGTCGGTGGTTATGTCCAGCAGTGTCTAAGGACAAGTCATGCTCTGGTAGATGGGAGCATTTTGGTTGCTTTAAGAGTTTGCTACTGAAGGGCTGGGACATTTCATTGGGACTTGAAACTCCAGACCTCTTTACTCACAAAGGCAGACAAGTAGGTGAGCCAGGTCAGCCTTTATTCCAACTTCCTAACCAAAAGGCTATGAGGTCGAAAATATATTTCTCAGACTCTTCCGCAACAAGGATTCCAGATGTGGCTTTAAAAATTCCCATCAGAGACTGAGATTTGCAAATATTAACTACTATATATAAAAATAGCTAAAAAAACTAAATTTCTTCTGTATAGCACAGGGAACAATATTTAATATCTTATAATAAACTTTAGTAAAAAAATATGAAAAGGAATTCATACATATATATGTGAATATGAAAGACTGGAACATTGTGCTGTACATCAGAATTTGACACATTGTAACTGACTATACTTCAATTAAAATATATATATATATATATATATATATAATGCCCATCAGCAGCATCTGAGTGTCACTGAAAGAAGAAACCCAGATGAATGGACGCTGAGGTGGTTGGATGAGCTACGTTATTTTGCTGGGGTGGATGCAGCCTGCATGGCAGAGATCTAGAAGGAATGCTCACAACAGCCACTCACTGATCTGAAAGTGAGTTAGGTTAACAGCTTTCTGAAATCCTCACTGCCCCTCCTGATGAGCCAAGTGTCTGGCGTTTCTCTGGAAATCACTAGGCGCAGTCTGGAACTCAAAGGTAAAAATTAAAAACTGCAGTCAGGTAGCAAAGAGACTGGCAGGACGCGTTGGACAAAAGTAGGTCAGAATCAACAAGGAATGGGGAGGGGATAGAATGTGTTGAGGACCCTGAATTCAGGGGTGGATTGTCTATGTTGAGGACTCTGAGTCAGTATGAGTAGATGGATTTGTGTGGACTATGGACTAAAATGGTGGCCATTGTTCAGATAAGTGTGATTTGGAGTATATTTATTTGAGGAGGGTTTTTTTTTTTCCCCTTCAACATTGATCATTTCTAGGGAGCAGAATAATACTCTGCCACACAACCTCTAAGTGCAAAAGAGATGCTATGGGATGATGGTGGTATGAAAAATTTCAGTACTGCAATTTCAAGCTTTCCTTAATGAGGTGCACAGCAGTAGGTACTTAAAATAAAATAAGGTACTTATATTAAAGACATCATCATATGTACATATCCTTTAAGATACACATATGGTGCTATAAGTGGGCCTGAAATGTGTTCTGCATTCTAAAATCCGATGAAATAAAATCAGTAGTTCAATATGCCTGTCGGCTCTAAAAACATGATGTAGCTCATGATCACAGAAAGCAAGATCAGCTAGGGAATTTGAGATTTGTCGTTTCCAGTGTCAAAGTTAATATTTTTTGCTTTACTTAAAAAGCATTTTTTTAATTAGGTCTGTCAGCATCCATTGGTATACGGGGTTCAGTAGATGTGTTCAGATATTCCAGACAGTGAATCAGAGCAAAGACTGAGGTTTAGACAGTAGTTAAATGCCTCACCCGTGTGATCAGCATCCACAAACTGCTTTACTGAAAATCCTTAAAAGTGAGAACTTCATTAAAGCAACGATAAGTGAGGGGAAAAAATAGCTACAGACTAGTGGAAGTTTTATAACGTGTAAAAATGACAAAAGGCTATTCATGAGCATATTTTTAAAAACCCCTACACTTTAATAAGAAAAACAACAATCTGACAACAGGTTGTACACTGCTGTAGGAGAATCCATGCAGATGGACTCTTATGTGAATGGGGCTGGAGCTGTAGAATTAGTTAGTCTTGCAAGTAACTCAGTTAAACACAAATGCAAATGGGATACACTTCTAGAATATCTGAGGAAATATCTTGGAAAACTTACTCCTCTATGAAGCAATGACAATGGCAAAATTTCTCAAAATTAACCTCTGTAGAACTCTGGAAATTAAACCAAGACTTCCAGCAATCCGGGGAGTCTTTATTTGAGAAAGAAAAACAGCTAAATCTCCATAAATATAGTGAGTTTTGAGGCATTGTAACTTGATCTACCCCATCCCTGTATCCTCACCTAAATGGTGGCCTTTATAAGCAATAGTCTCACAATCAAGGTAGGGGCAGAAGTGATTTAAAGTTACCCAAAAAATCCGCCCCCAGAGAGCTGTCACTATGTGACCTGTCACAAACTCATGCTGTGCAAACAGCCTGTCCCCAGAGTGTGTGTGGGAAAAAATCAGCAGTGAGTATCTAACATTACAACTGCCTGAGGCAGTGGGACCAGTAGAGGCTAACTAGTTGCTGACTAGGAAACTTAGAAGGCAAAATTGAGTAATGAGAAGTTCTGGGGGTGAAGGTAGGGTTAAAAAGCTCCAAAAAATTCTGAGAATTGTAGAAGGCAATATACATGTGTGGCACATGGCAAGGAAAGATCTGAGAAAATCCTAAGCCTTCAACACTGGCTGAACTTGAGGTTCTGCATAAGCAAGAACTAAAGGCTACGGAAGAGCTGCTGACTGCATGCTGGTGCTGAGGGCATCCCTCAGCATGCGGACACACAGCCACCTGGCAACAGCTCAAACGATTGGCTCCAGGCATTGAAAGAAATCACTGTCCAATTATTACTACAGTGATGACAACTAGGCTTTCTTCACACACACTGATCTCATGGTCATGCATGATAAAGAAAACAGACTTTAAAGAATTTGTTCAGGAAAGTAACTAAATAAATAGCTGCAGCAGCAATGACAATGGAAGCAACAATAAACCCTTGAGATGAGGAAAATCTGGCTTTCAGATCTGCCACATTGTAATATTTTAAATGTCCAGTTTTCAACAGAAAATTAGAAGATGTACAAAGAAACAGAAAAGTTTGGTCATAACAGATGGGGAAAAAGTAGTCAATAGAAACTCCCTGAGGTAGCCCAGACACTGGACTTACTAGACAAAGATATAAATAAGCAATTACACACATGTTCAAAATACTAACAGAAACCATGCCTAAAGGATTAAATTATGTGCACATCTCATTGTACAGAGAATATCAATAAATAAAATTTATAATAAAAACCAACTAGAAATTCTAGAGATACAAATATGACTAAAATAAAAACTTCAATAAGAGGTTTCTCTGTAGATATGAACTTGTTGGAGAAAAAGTCAGTTAAATTAAAACTACTGAAATTATCCAGTCTGTGGAACAGAAAGAAAAAGGAATAAAAAAAAATAGAACACTGTGTCAGAGATAGGTGGGACACCATCAACAATATCAATACACACATAATGGGAGCGCCAGAAGGAGGGAGAGAAAAAAAGGGGCAGAAAGAATATATAAAGAAATAATGGCTGAAAACTTCCCAAATTTGATGACAGCATTAATTTGTACATCCCAGCAGTTCAACAAACTCCAAGTGCTATAAACGTAGAGACATCTAAAATAGGCACATCAGACTCAGTGTGTCAAAAGACAAGAATAAAGTATCTTGACAGCTGAAAGAGAAAAGTGGTTCAACATATAGAAAGGCTCCTCAGTAAGACAGTTGATTTCTCATCAAAAACCATGGAGACCAGAAGGCAGTGGATGGTATCGTCAAAGAGATAAAAGGAAAAGACTGTCACCAAGTATTTTATAGCCAGCAAAATGATTCTTTAAAAAAAATTAAAGGAGAAATTAAGACACTCCTACAAAGACAAAATCTGAAAGAATTCATTGCTAGCAGGCCTGCCCTACAAGAAATACTAAGGATAGTCCAGCAGGTGTAAATGAAAGGACACTTGCCTGAAAAATAAAGAGCACTACTACATGAGTAAAAAAATAAAACAGTATAAATCGAGTATTACATGTAAATGTTTTGTTCTATTTGATGTAAAGGACAACTGCATAAAACAATACTTATGAAACTGTGTAGATGAGCTTATAAATGCATAAAGGTGCAATTTGTATGACAGTGACAGCATGAGGAGGGGGAGGGAAAAGACTGATACCAAAGCAAAGTTTTTGTGTACTGTTGAAATTAAGTTGGTATTCATGTCAACTAGATTGCTTTAAAACAAGATGTAAATTATAATCTCCAGGGCAATGGAAGAGAAGGAGGAGGAGGAAGAGGAGGAGGAGAAGAAAAAGATAAAATAAACAAATTAAAATGACACACTTGAAAATGCTTACTTTGTACAAAAATGTGTAGTAATAGAGGAATGGGAAAAAAAGACATATAGAAAGTAGACAGCAGTTGTAACTTCAATCTGATAAGAAATTACATTAATGTAAATGAATTAAACATTCTAATCAAAATACTAAAGGCAGAAATAAATGGAATAGACAATAGATGAACAATAGAGAATAATCAACAAAAGGAATAGTTGGTTCTTTGAAAAGTTCAATAAAATTGACAAATTTTATCTAGTACTGAAAAAAAAAGAGAGAAGATTCAAATTACTAAAATGAGAAATGAAAGGAAGGATGTCACTACTGCCCTTACAAAAATAACAAGGAATGTAAGGGAATACCATGGATAATTATATAGCCAATACATGAGATAATGTAGATGAAATGGATAAATTCCTAGAAGGACATAAATGACTGAAGCTAATTCAAGGAGAAATAGAAAACTCAAATAATCCTACAGTAAGTAGTAACTGAAATAGCAATCCAAAACTTTCACACAAAGAAATGCTAGGCCCGTATGGCTTTGTTGGTGAATTCCATCAATTACTTAAAGAAAAAACAAAAACAAAAACAAAAACAAACAAAAAATGCTTCACAAATTCGTCTGAAAATAAAAAGGTGGGCACACTTCCCAATTCATTCAATGAGACTAGTATCACACTGATACGAAAACCAGACAAAGGGATCACAAGAAAACTAAAGACTATCTCTTATGAATATAAATGCAAAAAATCCTCAACAGAATACAAGCAAATCCAAAACAGTAACATATAAAATAGACCACCATTAAGTGGGATGTATCCAGGTATGCAAAGGCAGTACAACATACAAAAGTCAATTCATGTAATACACCATATTAATAGAATAATGGATAAAAACTAGGAATAGAACTTCCTCAACTTGACAGAGAACATCTATGAAAAACCTGAAGCAAAGATCATACATAATGAAGAAGCACTGAATTATTCCCTCCCAAAATCAACATTGTACTAGAGGTTCTAGTCAAATCAATCAGACAAAGAAAATAAAGCCTCTAGATTAGAAAGAAAGAAATAAAACTGTTTTGATTCCAGATGACATGATATTATATATTGAAATCACAAGGAATCCACAAAGGAAAAATAGAAAAGAAAAAAAATCCTCTTAGAATTAATAACCCAGTCTGACCAAAATTGTAAGGCACAGATGAATATATGAAAAGTAATTACATTTCTATTCAACAGCAGTGAATAATCTAAAAATAAAATGAAGGAAACCTTTTCATTTACAATAGCATCAAAACGAATAAAATAATTAGTAATATTAAGAAAAAATATGTGGAATACTGAGAAAAATATCTGAACCTTGTATATTGAAAACTAAAATACTACTGATAGAAGTTAAAAATGACCTAAAATAAATGGAAAGCTCTTCTGTGTTCATGGATCAGAAGCCTTATTATTGTTAGGATGGCCATTGTCCTCAAAATGACCTATATATTCAATGCAGCTCTGGCTTTTTGGCAGAAATGAACAAGCTGATCCTAAAACTAATATGTAAATGCAAGATACCCAAAACAGTCAAAACAATCTTGAAAAATAACAAAGTTTTGAAGTTTCCAAATTCAAAACTCACTAACAAAACTGTGATCCATACAGTGTGGTACTTGCAGAAAGGACAGAAAAATAGATTGAGAGAAAAGAACTAAGAGACCATAAACAAAGTCTTACATGCAGCCATTTAATTTTTGACAAAGGTGCCATGACAATCCAATGGGGAAAAATAATCTTTACAAAAATGATGCTGGGACACCTGTACATACACCTGGAAAGAAAGAAAACTGAACTTTTATCTTAACACCATTTATGGAAATTAACTCAAAATAAATCACAGACCTGAAACTATAAAACATTTAGAAAATGAACAATGAGGAAATCTTCAGGACTTTGGATTACAAATACTTGTAATATATGACACCAAAAGCACAAACAACAAAAGAAAAAAATCAAGTAAACTGGACTTCAGTGAAATTAAAAACTTCTGTGCTTCAAAGGACTTCATCAAGAAAGTAAGAAGACAATCCACAGGATGGATGAAAATATTTCCAAAATTTTCCCTGATAAGGGACTTTTATCCAGAATAGACAAAGAAGACTTAAAACATGACAATACAAAGACAAATGTAATTAAAATGGGCAAAGAATTTGAATATATGTTTCTCCAAAGAAGACATACGAATGGGAACTAAGCACATAAAAAGATGTTCAACATCAGTAGGCATTAGGGAAACAGAAATCAAAATCACAATGACATACCACTTCATACCAACTAGGATGACAAATATATATGATATATGATATATAAATATGAATCTATAAACCCAGTAATAAAAAGTGTAGATGAGGATTTGGAGAAACTGGACTCCTCATACATTACTTCTGGACATATACAATGCTTCAGTCACTTTAAAAGCTATATTAGCAATTCCTCAAAATGTTAAAAGCAGAATACATCCCAGCAATTCCATTTTTTGATATATCCTGAAGAGAAGTGAAAATATGTGTTCACACAAAAACTTGTCCATGAGCATTTACAGCAGAATTATTCAGCATCAACTGATGGATGGAATAAGCAATGTGGTGTATTTATAACTACGGCATATTATTTGAATACAAAAAGGAATTTGGGTATTGATATATGCTACACTGTGGATGAGCCTTGACAACGTCACACTAAATGAAAGACAATAATCAAAAAAGGCAGCATACTGTATGGTTCTACTTATATGAAATGCCTAGAACAGGCAAACCTGTAGAGGCAGAAAGTAGAGTGGTGGCTGTTGAGGGCTAAGGGAAAGGAAGGTTAGGGACTGACTTACTAAAGGGTACTGGTTCCTTTTGGGGGTGATGGCTACACAACCCTGAAATGTACATAAAACCCTAATGCACACTTTCAAAGGCTGCATTTTACGGTATGTGAATTATATCTCCATAAACCTGTTATTCTTGAAGCTGAGCCCACCTATGGAGCAACTGACACAGCACTGACTGTGGCATCCGAACGGGGAGTAACCCACCCGCCCACCGCGAAGGAGAGCAGCACCTGACCCAGTGTTGGAGGGGTGCAGTCTTCTTGCCAATGGACACTGTGAGCAGCACAGATGAGGGGGCCAACAGAGCAAGCTGAGTTCATGAAACAGGGAGAAGACACAAAGACCTCTCAATAAAACCATTAAGAGCGTTCAGTCTCTAGGAGAACACATCTTTGTTTTTAAAATCTTTTTATACCTGTTTTATTTTCTATTAGCTTTTTAATCTTTACTTTTTAAACAGTTCTATATGTTTACAATTCTCATTTCATTTTTAATTCTCTTGGATTTGATCTGTTATTGATTATTCACAGGTTTTAAATATTGTGTTTTGAGTTTTTTCTTCTTTGCATTAAGGTTTTAAAAAGACATCTCAACTCGATTCCTATTCTTCTTCAACTTGCTCTTCTATTATTGATTATACACTGTTTTCAAACCTTCTTTTCCTCCATTCTTTTAAAATTCTATTTCTCTCTCTCATTTTTAAGTTTTATTCCAGCATAGGCCTTAGATAGATAAAGAAATAAACCCCTTTAAGGGCCACAATAGATAACTGATACTCCTTAAGCCACAGTGCCAGAGAGATATGAGCAGTTGAAGAAGCAGAGAAAGTATTCCCAATTAAAAGAGAAAGAGAAATCCCCTGAAAGAATGATCAATGAAATAGATATTAATGGCCTATTAGATCAAGATTTCTAAAAAGAAGTGATCGAATTACTGAAGGAACTAAAAGAGATAGTATTTAGAGACATAAAATATGTCAAAAACAAAATAGTAGCTATAAAGAAGAGCCAAGTAGAATTGGTAAATTCATTGGCTGAAATGAGATCTGACCTAAAGGCAGTACAACTCAGGCTAGATAATGCAGAGGAACGAATAAGTGACCTAGAAGACAGGACAACAGAAAGCACACAATCAGAACAGTTGAGAGAAAAAAATAAAAAACCATGAAAACAATATATGGAACCTATGGGATAATATAAAGCATGCCAATCTATGCATCATAAGAGTTCCAGAAGGGGAAGAAAGAACAAAGGGGATGGAGAAGGTATTTAAAGAAATCATAACTGAAAAATTCCCAAACATAAAGAAAGAATCAGACACCCAAGTACAGGAGGCTCAGAGGTTCCCAAACAGGAAAAGCCTAAAGAGACACACACCAAGACATAACAAAATCAAGATGGCCAGACTGAAGGATAAAGAAATGATCCTAAAGGCAGCAAGAGAAAAACAAAGAGTGAGTTACAAGAGATGGCTCTCAGCTGATTTCTCTACAGAAACACTGTAGGCCAGAAGGGAGTGGAAAGATATATACAAAGTCCTGAATGAAAAAACAGATGCAGCCTAGGATACTTTCTGCAGCAAGGCTATCCTTTAGAACAGAGGGAGAGGTAATGAATTTCACAGAGAAGAAAAACTAAAAGACTTTAGCAACACTAAACCCATGATAAAAGAAATATTGTAAGGTACACTCTAAATAAAAAAGAAGCAGGATGATACAGAAATGAGAGCTCATAACTGGAAAGGTGATAACTACCATGAATTACAAATAGAATGAACATGAAATTGTAAAAGAAGACATCTAAATCATTGAGTGGGAGAGGGAAGCAAGAAAATATAGAGTATTTTTTCTTTCTTCTTTTTTCTTAAATTTTTCGTTCTAGGTAGGATGGGTTAGAGATTGCTTTACTATCTGTTTAGTACACAAAGTTACAGTAATTGCTTAACAGGCTTACAAAAAAGTGCAACCACAAGCCAAAAACTTACAAGTGAGTAACAAAAACTAAATACAATCCAAGATAACAGAAAGGAAAATTACCATACCACAAAAGGAAGAAGAAAGGAACAAAGAAGAAATATGAAATCAACTGCAAATAAAAGTTCAAATAGCAATAAACACTCATTTATCATTAATTACTCTAAATGATAATGGACTAAATGCTCCAGTCAAAAGACAGAGTGGCAGACTGGATAATAAAGCAAAAAACTTCAATAAACTGCATACAAGAGACACATTTTAGGGAGAAGGACACATATAGATTGAGAGTGAATGGACGGAAAAGGATATTCCATGCAAATGGAAACTCCAAAAAAGCAGGTATAGCAGTTCTGATTTCAGACAAAATAGACTTTAAAACAAGGGCCATAAAGAAAGATAAATAAAGGCATTTTATAATGATTAAAGGAGCAATACAAGATGAGGATATTACAATCATTAATATATATGCATCCAACATGAGCACCTAAGTACATAAAACAACTACTAACAGAGATAAATGGGGAAATTGATGGGAATACAATCATTGTCAGAAGTTTTAACACCACATTAACATCACTAGACAGATCTTCCACACAAAAAATAAATAAGGCAACAGAGAAATTAAATGATACAATAGAAAAATTAGATTTAGTGGATATTTTCAGAGCATTACAACCCCCCAGAATAGGATATACATTCTTTTCAAGTGTGCGTGGAACATTTTCTAGGATTCATCATGTACTTGGTCACAAAAGAAGCCTCAAAAATTTTAAGAAGATAGAAATTATCTCAAGTATCCTTACTGACCACAATGCCATTGAAACTAGAAATCTCTTCAGAGAAACAAAGCATAAAATAAAGGAAAGCATAGAGATTAAACAACATGCTATTAAAAAAAAATGGGTCAAGGATGAAATCAAAGTTGAAATTAAGGAATACATTGAGACAAATGAAAATGAAAACAACCACAAAAAACTTATGGGACAAAGCAAAAGCAGTGCTAAGAGGAAAGTTTAGGGCGATACAGGCCTTCCTCAAAAATGAAGAACAATTTCAAAAAAACAATCTAACCCACCAGTTAAAAGAACTAGATACTGAAGAGTAAAAACACCCAAAAAGTCAGCAGAAGGAAGGAAATAATTAAGATCTGGGAGGAAATAAATAAAATAGAGATTAAAGAAATAGAGAAAATAATCAATCAAACCAAAAGCAATTTTTTGAAAGAGTAAATAAAATCGAGAACCTCTGGCCAAACTCACAAAGAAGAAAAAAGAGAGAGCACAAATTTGCAAAATAAGAAAGGAAAATGGAGAAATTACAACAAATAACATAGAAATATAGACTATCATATGAGATTATCATTAAAAACTACATAAAAAAAGGGATAACCTAGAGGAGATAGACACGTTTCTGGAAACATACAGTCCACTAAAACTGAATCAAGAAGAAACTGACCACTTGAACAAAATGACCACTAGGAATGAAATCGAATTAACAATAAAAAAAATCCCTACAAATAAAATCCAGAACTGGACAGCTTCACCAGGGAATTCTACCACACATACAAAGAAGTACTCATACCAGGCCTTCTCAAACTCTTCCAGAAGATTGAAAAGAAGGAATATTCCCAAACTCATTCTATGAAGCCACAATCACCCTGATACCAAAACCAGGCAAAGACACCACCAAAAAAGAGAATTACAGAACAATATCACTGATGAACACAGATGCAAAAAAAGTCCTTACCAAAATACTAGCAAATAGAATTCTACAGCACATAAAAAAGATTATACAACATGCTCAAATGGGGTTCATCTCAGGGACACAAGGGTGGTTCAACATATGCAAATCAATCAATGTAATACTTCACATCAACAAGAGAAAGGACTAAAACCACATGATCATCTCAATAGATGCATAAAAGCTTTTGATAAAATTCAACACCCATTTATGATAAAAATTCTCACCAAAGTGGGTATTGAGGGAACATAACTCAACATCATGAAAGCTATATATGACAAACCTACAGCCAGCATAGCACTGAACGGTGAAAACCTCAAAAGCTTCTCACTAAATTCTGGGACAAGACAAGGATGCCACTATCACCACTCTTATTCAACATAGACTTGGAAGTCCTGACCATAGCAATCAGGCAAGTAAGAGAAGTAAAAGGGGTCTAAATTGGAAAAGAAGAGGTAAACGTGTCACTATATGCAGATAACATGACACTATATATAGAAAACCCTAAAAGGTCCACACCAAAACTACTAGAGCTGATCGAAGAATTTAGCAAGGTAGCAGGTTACAAGATTAATGTTCAAAAATCAGTTGCATTTCTTTACACTAATGATGAATCAACAGAAAAAGGAAGTAAAGAAATAAAACACTTTAAAATAGCACCCAAAGTAATAAAATTTCTAGGAATAAATCTAACCACAGAGGTGAGAGAATTTTACACAGAAAACTATAAACCATTGGCGAAGGTAATTGAAGAAGACTTTAAAAAATGGAAAGGTATCCCAAGCTCTTGGATTGCAAGAATCAATATTGTTAAAATGGTCACACTGCCCAGGGCAATATACAGATTTAATGCAATCCCTGTAAAATTACCCAAGACATATTTCATAGAACTAGAACAAATCACAATAAAATTTATATGGAACCATCAAAGACATAGAAATTCCAGGGTATTACTGAAGAAAAAAAAGAAAGAGCCTGGAGGAATAACTCTCCCAGACTTCAGACAATACTATAGAGTTACAGTCATCAAGACAGCATGGTATTGGTACAAAAACATACATATAGACCAATGGAACAGAATAGAGAGCCCAGAAATGAACCCAGAAACTTTTGGTCAACTAATCTTCGACAAAGGAGGCAAGAATATACAATGGAATAAAGACAGTCTCTTCAGCAAGATAAACATAAGACAAGATACAATAAACCTCCTAGAAGAAAATACAGGCAAAATATCTGACATACATCTCAGAAATGTTCCCTTAGGGCAGTCTACCCAAGCAATAGAAATAAAAGCAAGAATAAACAAATGGGACCTAAAGAAACTTACAAGATTCTGCACAGCAAAGGACACCATATGTAAAAAAAAGACAACCTACAGAATGGGAGAATATTTTTGCAAATGAAACTGACAAAGGCTTGATCTCCAGAATATATAAGCAGCTCAAATGACTTAATAAGAAACAACCAAATAACCTAAACCAAAAATGGGCAGAAGACCTAAACAAGCAATTCTCCAAGGAAGACATACAAATGATCAATGGGCACATGAAAAAATGCTCAATGTCACTAATTATCAGAGAAATGCCAATCAAAACTACAATGAGGTATCACCTCAAACCAGTCATAATGGCCATCATTCAAAAATCCACAAATGACAAATGCCAGAGAGGCTGTGGAGAAAGGGGAACCTCCTACACTTCTGGTGGGAATGCAGTGTGGTGCAGCCACTGTGGAAAACAGTATTGAGTTCCCTCAAATGTCTAGGAATAGACTTGCCATATGACCCAGGAATCCTGCTCCTGGGCATGTATCCTGAAGGAACCCTACTTCAGGATGACACCTGCATCCCAATGTTCATAGCAGCACTATTTACAGTAGCCAAGACATGGATACAGCCTAAATGTCCATCAGCAGATGACTGGCTAAAGAAGTGGTATATTTATACAATGGAATACTACTCGGCCATAAAAACTGACAATTTAGGGCCATTTGCAGCAACATGGATGCTCCTGGAGAATGTCATTCTAAGTTAAGTAAGAACGGTAACAAGGAATAAAGACAATTACCCACAGGTACAGTTATTTTGATTAAAATATCCACACAGAAAGCAAGTCACCCCCACGACTGCTGCCAGGAGGAGCATCTGAGTGTAATAGCCCAGCCAAGCAAAGTAGATTCTGAACTTCTCTCCTTAGAATTTCCTGCAGAAAGACAGAAGGAAATTTCAGAAGACACAAATAATCACTCTGTAGCTTCATCCTCATGTTAATTTATTTTTTTCTTTTTTCGGGGGCATAACTAGGTTTATTTATTTGTTTTTAAATGGAGGCATTGGGGATTGAACCCAGGACTTCATGCATGCTAGACATGCACTCTACCACTGAGCTATACCCTCCCTCCATCATATTAATTTCTGATTCTAAATCAAGGGGGCTTTAAGTTTAATCCTCCGACTCAATTCACTCTTAAAACATATGCGTTTTCATAGCAGCCCCCAAATTCTACCGTGAAATAAGAAGTGTTTTATGTATCATAGAAGTACAGATCACTGGCTCACCTGCTGAAGAGAGATAAATGAGAACAGAGCAAAGGAGAGGACGAGGCTGACTCCAGAGCAGATGCAGGGGATCATCACCACTCACTGGACAGTCTGGCACATTCAACAAATCCCCCCAAAAATCATTCTTAACAGGCTTGACACAAGTGGACATCAACAAGTGGCTCAGTCATCTGCTCCTGCCTTATCTCGGGAATGTCCCTGGAGCAAATACATCGTAAACCACAGATAATAAGGAAATGGCTGATAATGATAACAACTGGGAGTGCAATGTCTGTCTGACAAAATATTTATAAAACTCATTGTGGGAATGGGAGAGGGCAGGAGGGATGTGACTGAGGAAGGCACTGCCTTGTATTCTTTGTATCTAGCACGTCTGTTGTTCCTAGGTTTTAAAACCTCTTCTCAGTTAACCTGGAGTAGATGGAACAGGCCAGGGAGGCAAGATTAGAAGAAAGGAGGCAGGGCATTAAGTGGTGCCAGGCTGATCCTAAAAGGGAGACCGACACAGACAGGCAGACACAGAGAGTTTAGGGATGAGGCGGAACAATGAGACGGCGGCTCAGGTGTGTCTTGCTGTTGCTGAACCTTCCCTCAACTGGCTCACTGATGACTCGGCAGTGCTGGGTAAAACCTGTGGATTTCCTCAGCTCTGAGTTCTCTCTGAGGCTTCCGGCTCAGTCTGGAGCTGAGATGAGTTCCGTGGGCTTAGCCTAGGGGGGACTCAGCTCCGAGAATAGCCTGGAATCCTGGAAAACTTCACGCAGGAACCCCGGAGGCTGGACCAGCACTCACAGGGCTGCTGTGAGACCAGCTCCATAGTCAGAGCCCTGGGCATGGACCATTCCATGGGGAAAAGGGCTGAGCCCGATGCCAAATCAGATAGGAGCGAAAAAGTGTGTTCATTCTCATGTGACTGGGCTTTGTGGCCTGGCTCACGGGTGGCAGGCTCAGGATGGTGTCTGGCAGAGAAAACCCTGGCAATGGGTTTGAGATGTCTTGGACTCTTTCTTGTTAAGCTTTTTGTAATACATTCTTATCAACTATCCATCCTGAAAATGCCAAATTCAAAACTGAAAGAATGTTAGAAGTTGCCTGCTCTAACTGCCCAATGGTAAACACACCCTGCTACAGTTAGAGAGCTGGTCAGGCAGCCTCTGCCTGGATATTTACAGTGACGGGGAGTTCATTACTTCCAAAGGTTACAAGTCGGCAGGAA
Organism: Vicugna pacos; assembly: GCF_048564905.1. Lineage (NCBI taxonomy): Eukaryota > Metazoa > Chordata > Mammalia > Artiodactyla > Camelidae > Vicugna > Vicugna pacos. The sequence goes on from NC_133017.1 coordinate 5,183,730, forward strand.
GGTCAGACAGAATTTTTGAACCTTAAACAGATATCTGCCTCCTAGTCCTTGCTGAAAGGCAAGGAATAATGAGGATCCCTTCAAATGTAGTTTTGCCTGATTGTTATCTCTGTCTGTCAAAAGCACCCCAATTTTTTTTTTCAAAATTCAGCTTTGATTTCTTTTTATCAAAGTAATGCCATACATTTAATAAAGAGTCAAACAGTTCTCGAACACCGATTGTAAAAAGGAGCAGTTCCCATCAACCACCCCATTTCCTGGCCAGAAACAACCACGTTCAGCTCCTACTGCTGACTCTTGGAATACTTACTCCCTTTCTCTGACTAATATCCTTGTAACACAGCCTACTGACTTTTTCAGCTTTATGTATCACCTATTTAACTTTCTATTTTGGAAAATGAGGATTCAGCTCTCTTTCAAACCCCATCTCATCTACACACCCAAACCTTCATTCTTCCAACCTTTTGATACAATTACATTATAATTTTCATCAGCTCAGTATCCTTGATTTACATTATTATTACTCTGTACAGACTATTCAAAGCTGTAGCAATTTGTGCTAGTCTTACCTTTTCTTCCCTACTTCGTTTTCCTGGAGTTAATAATTGTCTTGGTTTTTCATAGCTTAGATTTCTGTGCACTTAATAATTCAACCTCAGACCTTCTCTTAACGAACAACTTTCACAATACTTTCCAATACATTGTCTACAAATTTCATCTCCTTGAATAAATCTCTTCAGATCTCCTTCCACATGGATTAAGGACATGCTAGTCTTGTCACAGAGCTCATGGGGCCACTAGTGGGAAGTAACATGGGAATACATGGACCAGGATCAGGGAAAAGATCAACATAATTGCCTTAGCAATACATACTTAAAATAGTAGGAAAATTGTTTTCTTTACAAACACAAACACACACACAAACCCCAAAAGCCCATAAAGAATGATTAAAGAGTGGTCAAACCCATTGCCCTGCCTTCAAATTCTGTATAACATAAAACAAAAATAACAGAAGGAAGATATCATATAAATATGAATCTCAAGGGGGATTGGGTACACTCAGTGGCAGAGTGTGTGCTCAGCATGCTTAAGGTCCTAGATTCAATCTTCAGTACCTCCATTAGAAAAAAAAATTAAAAAGAAAAAAAAATTATCAATTTTAAATATTTACATATTAACAAATATCCTCCTTTAAAACTGTGTTCTAAAGGATAACCCGGGTTAAGGAGAAAGTACCTCTTCATGACTGTGATCCTGCTGATAATTGAGGGAGGAAATTAGAGTATGACCACATGAAATAAAATTCCTTATGAAATAATGATCCCGGGTGACAATCATTATTGGCTGCTGTCATCACAAAAAAGAGAGTCGAATGTAATATTATGTACCTTATGACAGGAGTACAAAACTTCACATAACAATTATTTTTGCACAAAGTTGAACCTCAATCAGATCAAGCTTTTAGGGGAGGATTAAATCACTTAGCTAAAGCCAATACATAGAATGGAGAAACAAGTCTAACACCATAGGGGAGAATGAAATCAGCCAAACAGGAAATAGAGAAACCCTTCAGCAATTTCAAGGAAAATGAGAAACAGGAAAATTATAGATTAGAACGCACTTGAGAGATATGCTAGCTGCAATGTCTGAATCTTGTCTGGATCTTGATTTCAACCCCAAAACTACTTAAAAGTGTATTTTTGTGACAAGCAGGGAATTATTTTGTAACCCTAAAAAAAAGGAATATTCCAATTTTATTTGAAAGAGACCTTGTCATTTCACTAATGAAAGGTTAAGCTATGTAGGATTGTCTTCAAAATGACCCCATAGTGGGGGAGGGGAGGAGATGGAGATGAAAGATGCAACAACAGTGACTCTGAGTTTATAATTCTGGAGCTGGGTGACTGATAACAACCAGGCAGGCTGGCTGTACTGTTCTCTCTATTTCTGTACATGTTTGAATCTTTCCATAAAATGTGAAACAACAAATAGACTTCAGTGTTTTAAAATCCTCACTTTGAAGGTTAAGAGGTTTGCCCAAGTAGGTGGGCACCTGCATGGGGCACTGAGATAAGAAAGAACAGACACCTGGCTCCAGACCGACCTGGGGCTACCTTGACCCTCCTCTTCTCCTAACCATCCACAGCCAGCCCATAACTGCATCCCGTCAGCCCCACTCCCCAAATGCATTCCTCATTGGCTCCCACCATCTCTCAACTGGCCCAATCCAAGAGCCTCCTACCTGGCCTCCCTGCTTCCTGGGTCCCTGCCATACATTCTCCACATTATCTTTGCAAAATGTGAGTGAGAGAAAATTACTTAAGTGCTTAAGCTATCATGACTGCTTCTCACTGCGCTTAGAGTCTACACTCCTTTCCGTGCTCCTGATGCCCTTCTAAACCTCGCGTCTCATCACTCTCACCAGCGCTGGCTCCAGTGTCTCCACAAACCTGCTGAGCACATTTGTGCCTCGGGGCCAATGGACAAGCTGCCTCTATTCCATGGGTGACTTTTCCCAGATCTTCAAATTCCAGCCTCCTTATCGCCATCTCAGCTCACATGTAACCTACTCAAAGATAGCTTTCTTAACTCACTTCCCCCCAAGTCTCCCATCTCAACACTGTGTTATTTCTTCATTTCAATCTGACATTGTTTCCTTATTTGCACGATTATTTTTGTTTTCTCGGTTGTCCTTGGCCTCCATCCCCCCAGCAGCCTTGCCCAAACAGCATAAGCCCCCGGGGAGCAGCCGGCGCTGGTGCTCTGAGAAGACACATGCTGAGCGTGACATTACAATCACGTGGTGTAGTGAAACGGTGTCGAACAGCAGATACAGAAAAGCAGTGAGAATTTCTCTCTTATTTTATAATTTAAATGAAATATAACATTTACTCCTATGTAATGAAGAATTTGGTAGGTCTTTGTTCCCAGTTCCTAGGCAGCAACCGCTAAAGCCTCGAAATTTCCCAAGATAAGAGTGTCTTTGCTATTCATGGTGGAACCTTGGATGGCTTGTGTTCATGAGATGACTCAGGATGGGGACTGGCCAGCCAGAGACACCAACCATGTGATTAGAGGAGTGGGGCTTTGAGCTTTGTGACAAGTGAGTGGCCACCAGGAGAGGAAGGGGCTCAAAATTTAGGGCTAAGGAAAGGTTTGACTTACAGTTAGGGTTTGGGTTAGCCATGTCGGTAGTGACCCAATAAATCATGGCTTTGTAATAAAGCCTGCAGTAAAAACTTGGGGCAACGAAGCTCAGAGCTCCTGTGAGCTTCCTGGTTGGTAACACTCTTGGAGGACTGTCACACTCAGATGCCATGAGGACAACCCTGAGCCCTTCCCACTGGGGTGCTCTCCACAACAGCTCACCTGATGAGACCTAAGGGCTGCTGCTTGTCTGTGCTTCGAGGAGGAGCCCATTCCCTGTACAGAAGGCCCTGATCACTGGGGCAGCTGAGGTCCTCTGACGGAGGCTGAAGTGGCACTGGGAATCAGAAGCAAACAGGTGAGCGTCACTGTCACAAAATGTTCACATGTTCTGTTGATAAAATTTGGTGCTAACACTTCATGGTCATTTGTAAATAAGGGGCCCTCACTTGCCAGGAGGGATGGAGGTACCATATAATTTTTCATAATTCTCACCCAGGATTAATATTAACCCCTTGAGGGTCATTTGCAAACGTGGGTGGAAAGGAACGCTTGGATGTCACAGTCCTGGGACCACCGTGGGTACCTGGTGAGAGCCTTGCAGATGCTTAATGTTCTACAACCGGGCCAGTGTTCCACAGCAAAAATCTAGTCCACCCAAGTGCCCAAACTGCTGCAGTGGAGGGACACCTGATGGTCCAGCCCCCTCTTTGGACACCCGGAGGAACTTGGACCCTGACAGGTTAGGGGCAGGGTCAATTCTAAAACCCAGGCATTTTTGTCCCCACAATTCAGTAGTTATTCGGTGACAGCACATGGAATATAAACAACAAAGTAACTTGACATGATGTTATATATTTAGCTTACTCAAGAAACAAAGTTTAAATCCAGTCATTCTCCTTCCCACCTGACCTACTTTCCTTTGTCTTGTACTAGCACCAGATTATTACCCACCCAGCCTTAACAAGGGTCCTGACTCCACTTACCTCCCTCCCAAACACCACATGAGATGATTCCTCAGCCTGGATGTGGGACCAGCAATTACAAGAAGCTTTAGTGGAAAAGAACTGGTTATGCACAGATACCAACTAAACACTGTAGATTCCTGGTGTCCCACAATAGTAATCATGACAGCTGTTTGCAAGTGTCCCCAAAGTTCATTTAAGACTCTCACTGCTAATTTTGCTGGGACATAAATATGAAACATGTGGACTGCTGGGCTGGACTGCTAAGCTGGGTCTCTAATCCAGGAAGCTCAGTGTCTGCTCCCTGCACCCAGCTCCCTGTTCTGTTCATGCATATGCATCAAGAAGCTGTTTAGTGTCCATTTTAATATCTTAAACAGTGCATTTCAATATTGTCTTCATCCACAAATACGTGTACCACATAGTAGTAATGATCAATCTTAGTATTTGCTTTCTTTGGTCTTAGAGAGTCAGATAAATGGATAGCAAAGATAACAAAGTCATAGAGGGCTATAATATAGTATTTCCTTTATTTCAATGGCAGGATTTATTTAAAGAGCTTAGATATAACATCCTTGCATTTATGGCATCATTAAGCGTCTGAAGCTGTTACATTATAAAAACTTCATTTCTAGCGAGATGTTATCAGTTAGAGAAGAGCTCCTAAATTTGAGGGGTTGCTGTCATCTCAGACAGAGTCCCTAAAAAATGTCAGCAATCTGCAGTATTGCCATCATGACAAGAACCCAGACAGATGAAATTTGGAAAGCCCTGTGGCTTTCTAGTGTACAGACATAAAATGGTATTTCAGAGGGAAAAGCCTGAATTACAGAAAGTGATAAATGAAATGGTCTAACATGCATTTCCCTTTCAAAGAACTAATATGTCTTTTGTCGATAATAACATCTGTCAGTAATTATGAAAAGAGCTGACAGATGCATAGTACTTAATATAAGCCAGGGCAGTTGTATCACTGACACAGATTCATTAATCCCCATAGCACCTCTACGAGGTGGGTACTACAATTATCCCCATTTTATTGGTGAGGAACTTGATAGACACAGAGGGTAAATGACATTTACAAGGTCGACAGCGAGAAACCAACACAGGTGTTCCAGCTTGAGTCTACGCTCTTGGCCACTTCTCTTTTTTTTTTTTCTTTGTTGGTGGGGAGATAATAAGGTAATTCTGGTGGGGGGTGGGGAGGTAATTAGGGTTATATGTCTATTTTAGAGGACGTGATGGGGGCTGAACCCAGGACCTTATGCTTGCTAAGCATGTGCCCCATCACTTGAGCTGTGCCCTCCCCTCTAGAGTCTATGCTCTTAGCTGCTAATCCTCACTGTCCCACATGGTAACTGTGGGGGAAGTACAGTTCATTCATTCACTCGTTAAACTCAGCCTTCCCGGTGCCTGAGATTCAGCAGTGAACAAGACAACATGTTTCCTGCCTTAAATGAGCTTGTCGCCTCCTGATATATTATCTTCATTTTACCCAGGAAGAAACAAGGTCAAGAAGATTAGCCTTTTCCTGTTAACACCGGAGGATACATGAGGTGCTTTATTTCAATTCTGCCATTTGACTTACACCATGGGGAGGGAAAGCTGCCTTGCAAATCCTGGAGCTCACAAACCTGTTAATCCTGAATTTTTTTTAACACTGTCCCTTACTTGATACTTGATCTGAGAAAGGATGAAGTAAACCTAAAAATGTTCTAAGAGAGCTTGTGGCTTATACAAGGTAACTAACCAGCCACTGTTTACTATCCTAACAGGAATCTGTAGGCATATTTCTTTTCTTTCTCTTTTTTCCTTTTTATGGGCAGCTTTTAAAAACCAAATCAAACCAACCAAACCAAATCACTGATAATTCAACAGCAGGTTCTAAATCACCCCCAAGACAGCAGCTAAACTCGGTTTAGACTTACAATGCGGTTTCTGGTGGTTGGATTGAAGAATGTATCTCTATCCTGAATATAAAAGTCTTTCATGGAGCTCTTCTCAAATAGGGCAATGAAAAACTCTTGTTCCGGTTGTTGATACTTTCATCCACTTGGAGGACTTTCATCAAACAGCTGAAGTTATCAAAGGCTGAGGACCGGGTTTTCAAATCATTGGGCTTCAGAGGCAATATTATGTGCAGTATCTCAGCGTATGTACAGAACACCTCCCACAGGGGGTGTACTTTTGCAAATACAAGCTTGTCATCCAAAACCTATATTGGGAGAATGAAAACACAAACCAGGAAAATATTTTCACATTTTTAGTATACAGATTTTTCCTACGTTGCTGGTAGTTAAAGCACTTGTGCAAACACACACATATGTCACACTGGTAAAAGTGAAGATATAATAAAAATAGATTTGCAATACATCATACATTTTTGCCTTAAAGATAATTTCTTTGTTGAAATTACTGAAAAGTTTTTTAAATTCCTTACAGTTCCTTCATAAAATAACCAATGTTTTAGATAAAGAAAAGCAAACTTGTTAATTTTTAGTCCAAATTAGTAACTAAAAATAGAAACACCAAAATATTCTTTGCAGTGGTATTGTAATGACAATTTTTTAAATTTCTGAAACCTAGAACTATTTACATATCTGTTCAATATATTGTTAAACAGCCATTAAAAGGGATTTAAAAGATTTATATTTATTGATATGGAATATATAATAAAAGGAGAAAACAAAAAAAATGTGAAATAATAATTTTCCTTTTTGGAAGGGAAAAATATCTTCATTTGAACAAAAAAAAGTTTAGAAGGATTTTATGATCCTTTATATATAATTAAGGTACAGATGGTTTTTAATTCCACTGTTCTTTCACTTTCAATTTTGGGGGTAACTTTTTATAATAAAAAAATCTTTAAAAAGTTTCTTGCATAAATACATTAATAGATATATTTATGACTATATTCTCTGGCTATTAAAAAAGATCTCCTAGCTGTGGATCTGAAACTTACATTCCATAATGCAGATTCTGACTGACTCGCCTCCCAGCCCACAGCAAATGCACGGCTAGTGTGACATGTTTCAAATACCATTCCAAGGAACATGCAGGCTCCCAGCCAATGGCTGCAAGGGGACTGACACTGATCTGGTTGCTCCCAGCTGCAGACCATCACAGATGAGGTTAGATCCACAGGCTCATATTTTCTCTGTCAAAAGAAATCAGAAAGTGTTAGGCTTTTACTTACACCAGGGAACAAGAATTTGTTTTTTTATGCAAAAAAATAACAACAAACCAATTTGAACCTGATGAAAAGACATTTACTCAAAACAGCACAGTAGCAATGAAGGTGCTCTGGCAGACAGGGACTTGTTGGATTCCTGTGAGTGCTGGACTCCTCACATGGAATTTCCTTGGCACTCCAGAAGGCCTGTGGTTGTCCTCATGGGTTTGTGGCCATAAGTGGCGCACAAAAGTCTCTGGCTTTGCCAGAGTTTCAAAGCCTTTTTGGCTTATGAAAGGTTTTGCCCTCAAATGGAGTTTTCTTGAGTCCAGTCACTGATGTCATTTACCAGAGTTACAGTCCAGATCTGATATTCTAGACTCTTAATATCTTGCAGACATTCAAATGGTTCAGGTTTGGATGTGTATTCACCTCTGCAGGCCTGGACCAAATCCGATAAAGACACCCGGACAAGTTCAGCAAAATACAAAGAAATTTTTCTCTCTGCAAGACTGAAATGTCTGTGAAGCTATAAAAACATCTGCACCTACAAAAATAGGGAACCAACTCATCAATAACATATCTATCCATAATGCATGGACATTCAAAATAAATACTGTATTTACTCCTATTAAATTCTATCTTGCTTTTGCCAAACTGTGTCCTAAACTGAAAGGAAAGTAGGTAAATGTAGAGAATTTTTTACCTTTTAAGAGAAAAAGGAACCCTCCTACTCGGTTGGTGGGAATGTAAATTGGTGCAGCCTCTATGGAGGACAGAAAAGAGGTTCCATAAAAAAATGAAAATAGACTTCCGTGTGATCCAGCAATCCCATTCATGGATATATGTTTGGAGAAAAATTTAATTCAATAAGACACATGCACCCCAATATTCACAGCAGCACAATTTAAAATAGCCAAGACACTGAAACAACCCAAATGTTCACTGACAGATGACTGGATAAAGAAGTTGTGGTATATTATATATATATATATATATGTATATATACATGTATGCATATATATACACACGCATATATACACATGAACACACACACAAATGGAATACTGTTCAGCCACTAAAAAATAAAATAATGACATTTGCAATAACATGGATGGACCTACAGGGTATTATGCTAAGTGAAATAAGTCAGAGAAAGAAAAACAAATATTCTATGTATTAACTTATATGTATATCTAAAAAATAAAACAAATTAATGACTATAATAAAACAGAAATAGACTCACAGGTACACAGAACAGACTGGTGGTTACCAATGGGGAGAAGGAGAAGAGGGGAGGCAGGAAGGGGTTAGGGGATTGAGAGGTAAAAAGTACTAAGTATAAAATGGATAGGTTACAGGGCTGTATCATACAGCACAGGGAAATATAGCCATTATTTTATGGTGACTTTAAATGGAATATAATCTATAAAAATGTTGAGCCTCTGTTTTGTACACCTGAAACTAATATGATGCAAATCAACTACTCAATTACAAAATTTTTAATCAAAGTTTTCTTTTCATATTATTTGCAATAAGTTAGAAGCCAGCACTGTCAACAGAAACATAGTGCAAGTCACAATTTTCCAGTAATCCCATTTAGAAAATAAAAAGGAACAAGTGAAATTAATTCCAGTAATAATTACATTTATCCCAAAATATCCAATATACTATCATTTCAAAAGTGTGATTGACACTTTTAAAACTTATTAATAATATTTTACATTATTTTTGTTGTACAAAGTCTTGAAAATCTATTATGTATTTTCCACTTATAGAACATCTCAATTCACAATAGCCACATGTGGCTGGTGGCTACCATACTACACAGACCAGATTACACCATTCACACTTCTGATAAATTAACTGCTCTTACTTATTTAAAAAACTTGCAGAAAAGGGTTTAGATATTCCCTCTATCAAACAAAGCAACCTTGACAGGTGGGGATTATTTTCATTATAAAGTGAAAAATAAAGGTAAGAGAGCCATGCTTACATGTATGTTAAGGTAACAATACCTTCTTAATTCATTCAGGACTTTACAATCTTTCTTCATATGCCAAGGATTCACTGTCACTGTGCAATGTTTTTCACTACTATCATCTTTGTGATTGAGAGGCTTCTGATGACCCTGCTTTGTGCTTCTGTACATAAAGTAACAAAACAGAGAAAAAGACCTTATTAAAGATAATTTAGGGGGGAGGGTATAGCTCAAGTGAAAGATCATGTTCTTAGCATGCACAAGGGCCTGGGTTCAATCTCCAGTAATTCTTCTAAAAATAAAATAAATAAATAAAAACCTAATTACCACCCCCCAGCAAAAAATTAATTTATTACTTTAATTAAAAGTTTAAAAAAGATAATTTAGTGCAGGCTTATCAGGCTACAAGAGCTACAATGAATGCCCCCACCCATTAATTTAGAAGAAGTCTCACAGTATTTCTCAACATAAAGGCTAAAATATAATTGAGAACACTTCCTGATGGTCAGCATCATTTTAACAAAAATGTAGATAATTACGTCCCTGTTGTCAAATTTCTGTCAGAGTTGGGCATGGAACATTTAGTTAGTAAAAGTGATTTTGCAGCTCTCTTTGAAAGAAATGCTGAGAAATGATCTTTTCTGTTGGAAATTAGCCTGCTTTTAAATTCTTCAGTAGGCATAAGTGTTTACAAACCAGGCAGGAACTGGATTATATTTTACATATACTTTAGAAACTGATTTGAATTTTGCCCTCTACCTGCAAGGTTATTTCTTAGGTAATAACATAAGCAGGCCACTATACTAAATTTTGTTTCCCTGTTTGCTTAATCCTCACAACAACTCTGTAAGCTGCTATTATTACCCCCATATAACAGATAAAGAGCTTGAGGCAGAAAATAATTTGGGTAACTTGGTAAATGGTGGAGCTGGGTAAGACTGCAGCCAGTCTGACACTCAGGTCCATTCTTCTCACCAATGTCTGATACTGCTACCTACATTCAGCAATGACCGCTAATTTCATATTTAAGTGTGTCATTTCTAAAAGTGCAAAGCTATATTAGTACTGCTGTGTAAATTATCCGTTTGAGATGTGATTGCCAAAAAAAAAAAAGAAATAAAATCAGGGTGCCACTGAGGGGGGGCAAACTGCATATGGACGGACACAAGGGGACTTTGTGAGGACAAAGTTGCACAAATCTAGAAATAGCTAAAATGGCTGACTTGTACAATTATAATATGTGAATTTTATGGCCTGTAAATTACACCTTAATACAGATATTAAATTAAGAAACTGGGATACAAAATTAAGACTAAAACACATATATAAATCACACAAAGAACAACAGGCAAATATCATTATTTACTGCACCATTGTCCTTGATGCAGCTTCCTATCCTCACCCATTCCTGAAAGGATGATTCATTTTTAAAATAGTCTTTTAATTTATTCAGCAAATAATTTTTGATTGCCTACTATGTACCCAGGACTAGTCTAGGCAGTTGGAATAGATAAATAAACAATACAAAATCCTGTCCTCACGGAGCTTTGTTGGAGTCTAGCTGGGATGGGGGTGGAGATGACAATTCACACAACAGAGCAGCAGAGGAGGTGGCATGTTAGGAAAGAGGAACCATGGAAAAATCAAAAAAGGGCAAGGTAAAGAGAGTTTAGGGTATGGGATGAGGGTGATGTTGTATTAAATACCAGAGCAGGCCACACTGAGGACTGAGGTTAGAACTAAGACTTGGAGGTGAGAAGTCCCAGGTGGACGGAATAACCATCACCGAGGCCAGCGTGCACTTCGCATGTTCCAGAATGGGGGCACGGCTGGAGCTGCGGAGAAGGGTCAGTGCAGATCCTGTATGGCCTTGGAGGACGTTGTAAGGACTGTGGCTTTTACCCAGAGTGAAATGGGGAGGCACTGCAGAAGGACGACACAATCTAACTTAGGTTTTCGAGGCTCACTTGACTGCCAGGTGAGACTAGTCGAAACGGGTCAGAGATGAAAGGAGGGAAGCCTCTGAGAAGGGCTGTGCAGGAGGAGAGGACAGTGGCTCAGGGTAGGGAAGCAGCAGTGGAGGCAGGAACCATGGTGAGAAGTGGCTGGGTTCTGGATATGTTTTAAAGGCAGTGTTAAACCAGATCTATTGACAGAATTCATGTGGTATGTCAGTGAAAGTCAGAATAACTCCAAGTTTTTTGACCCAAGCAGCTGGATGGATTAAGTTTCCACTAACTGAATGGGGGAGGTTGCAGGAAGAACCAGTTTGGGGTGTAGGAGAACAAAGAGCTCAGTTTTTACACATGTTGCTTTTAAGATATCAGAGTTTCAAGTGAAGATGTCAAATCAGCAGAAGATTGTAAGAGTCCAGAGTTGGAGAGAAAAATTCTAGCAGGAGACAGAAATGTGGGAATCATGGGTCACACAGGTGGCACAGGAAGACATGAAACCCAGGTACTCAAACATTAAGATAACCTGGCATTAACCATAGAAGTTGTCCTTGAGGGCCTGCCTACTAGGTGTGGATATCAGTCCTATTTCCTGACCACTCGAGTTTTAAAAAGCAACTTACAAATTAATTCGTGCAAGACACTGCCTCCAGTGGGTGGGTCCAGAGCTGGAGTGGGAGAATTGGATGGTGCACACTACTCCCTACAGTAGAATGTGTGTGTGTGTGTGTGTGTACACATGTGTGTGTGCGCAGGGGGATGAGATACACCTGGCTTAAGAAAAAGAGCTAGTAAGTCTAGAAGCTGGAAGATGAAAGAACATCCAGATATGGTAGAGGGAACAGGGGAAACACTGTGTACTGTAAGACATATCCCCATAATGCCATTTCCCACCATCCTTTCATCAGGAACACAGTTGGAAAGGGGGGAATTATGTAGATACGTGTGATGTACACAAACTTTCTGAGTATGTAACACAGAATATCTACATATGTAGCAAGTTAGTGATATTTGTATATGCTTCAAGTTTAAAAACAAGTTCACAACAGAGGGAAAATAAAATACTGAGGAGTGGTAGAAGTATCATAGAAGGCCTTTCAATGCTCAGAATGGAAGCAAAAGCAGCTTCACCCAACAAAGAACGTCAATAAGAGTCAAGAATGTTTATATTTGCTTAAGAAATTGAGAGTTACAACTTCCTGCTTTAAAGAATTAACATAAGACAGATACCACACTATAAGCAACGTCTATACTGGAGCTTTCTTAAAGCTATTTTAGTTCCTGCTTGTTCTGATGTACTCCAGACACTCTGCAAAGAAAACCTTCTATTCAAAGGCTTAAAGGAATAAAATAAGAAATAACACTGCATTCTTTTCAGTGGTCTCTGTACTGAAAGTCACTTGCAAATGCAGCACCCTGCCACAGGTCCACATTTTTAACAATAAAGACCTTTGCGCAATTTTTCAATTGCTATGTGACTTTGGGTCAGTCTCTCACTAAGAAGCAGAATGGAGTACCAGAAAATGACACATCAGGTCTAAAACTACAGATGTGGGAGATGAACCTACACCAGGAAACAGCTAAGTGGGAGGGTAAGGTTTACCTTTTAAGTTACCGTAAGTGCAGTTACACCTGCTCCCTGCTTCCCCTGTGAAGTGAAGAGCTAGTCTTTTCCAGAAAAGCTCTCATTCTGAGAACTGTCTTCTTTAAAATATTCGGAGATTCTCTTTTAAGGTTCTTGCACTTTTAAGCCTTTCCCCAACTCTACATCCTATAACAAGTGTAAAAATTATCCTATAGCCTATTGTTACAGAACATACTCTACAAAAGCTGAGGTTTCCCAGGGTTTGGATCCCAGAACTCTGCTACCAGGTAATCCTAAAGCTTTCCTTCCATAACAGACTCTTCCGCCAATTCCCAGCTGTGGGCAAATTCGGCTTCTCAGATCAGGTAACTTTCTAACTCTGCCTACGAACACTCTGCTGCCAGTAAAGGAACTCTCAGACAGAAAGCACACAATGCCCCTAGTGAGGGTTGCCTCCTTCAATCAATCAAGATGCCATCACCAAGCAAATATTTAAACCTACTGCAAAACCTCTAAAGACATCTTACAAACAATATAGTTTGTATAGATGCATACTATTTGCTCTGGAATAGTGATTTCCAATGGAAGGAACAAAGGACCACATGACCCAAGCAATTTTTTAAAACTGCACATAACCATCCCTCTTCACGTGAGGATTCAGGCAAGACGGTCTTACAGGCCTAGGTGTAACAGAATGACAGCACCTCTAGGAGTAGGTTGAAAAGCAGCGAGGTAGACTTCTAGTGAAAGGGGGTGATGTAATAGGCCCCATCGCCCACTTACCTACCAGCACAGGACAGTCATCTCAGATCGAGAACAAACACTTTGGGAAACAGAGGTTGTTTATATTTTTATGGTATTCTGGTGGAAATAATGCCCTGAGTCATGTGAAGTTGTGGCTGCAAAATTGAACAGGGGACTGGACATTTTCACATTCAGGACAAAAATAGCCCCTGGATAGCCACCATATCTGCTCTCCCCTTTGCCTGTTCACCCCAAAAGCTGCAGGACTCTCCTGCTTGCAATGACACCCACCACTTCTCACAAATTCTTGCCAAGTTCACATCAGCAGCTGGTGGTGTCAAAGTCACCATTTGTACTGCTATGAAGTCCCTCCATTTCTTTATATCCCTTCTATTTTCTCTGTTGTCTTCCTAGCTACAGTTGCATTCACATGATAGTTACCGCACTAACATTGCCTCTGTAATCAGTCCAGGATATAGGAAGTAGAGATTCAACTGTAACCAGTCCCAGAATACTTGTCATGCCACACTAGTGTCCCAAAAAATACTCTGGCATCCCTCATCTCACTCAAAGAACCACTGCATTACTTAGAGGTTGTAAAATTAGAGGGCTTTCTCTACTGGGAAACACTGTGGCTTGTGGTAGAGTTGTGATTTCAGTTTTTGCAACTACTTACAGGCAAAAAGACATGGCCCGCAAATTTTCTTCAAGCGTTTGGTATTTAAACTTTCATTAGATACAGAGCCGGTGGACTAACCGTAATCTATGAACATATGGTCATATTATCAAATAATGTTCATGTCTACCTTACAGACATGTAAGAACTTGGATTACACCTGCAAGCCTCTAGGACTTTAGAATTAGATGTGAAGCATCCTGTGAGATAAAAAACCTCCTATCCAGTCACAGAACACAATTATAGACAACATGACACTAATGTCACTGAATACATTAGTATAGTCCATGTATGGTTAAGTTACATCTCCAATTTCTCAGAGCTGGAAAGGAGATGTCTAGAAAAGCTGGAAAAGCCCAATTACCAAAACAGCTCAAAAGTTAATGCAGACTCCTGCACCTCCCAGAGCAGAGGGCGGAGGGGGCATTGCCCACCACTCTGTCCTCCCCCAGGACGTGGCATGTGGGGAAGCAGGCAGGAATGGGTGGCTGGGACTCGGAGGTGGAGAGGTGATGAAAGCAAGAGTGGAACTGCTCTGGTCCTAGAACAACAGAGCTGTAAAAAGCTCGGCTTCAGTTCAACCAACTCCCTCTCCCACTTTCCCTCCCACCTACGTGACAAACAGAGCACAGCCAGGCACTTTCTGCCCATGACGGTGACTACTAGTAGGAAAGGGACCAGGATAAAAGCATGTCCTATAAAAGATCAGTCTGATTTTAAGGCTATGTTATAAACAATGAACAGCACTGTCAGAGTGGGACACTTGTGTGGCGCTCAAGTAGGGAGGAGGAGGTTGAGGATCCATTTCCAGCACTTCCATGTCTTTTATCACTCCTATTTCTGACCTTTCCTTTGCCACTTTTTGAAGCACTGCCATCACTGGCAGGTAAAGGGGCAGCAATGTGACTTGGCCGTTTGGCTGATGGGGCTACATTTCCCAGCAGTGGAATGAAAAGGCACTGGAAGAGGATCAGCTGGAAGATGTGAACTGCGGTCCTGGCCTGTGCCAAACACTAACCAGGTGACCCTGGGTTAGGCTCTTAGTCTCTCTGGGCTTCCGGCTGTTTACTTATAAAAGAAGGTTTTGTCATTGCACAAATATATCCAATATGAAATGTAACATGAAAGTCAAACATAATGACATCTCACCTGCTTGCCTCAGGGAACTGTACAAGCACTGAACACTATGTGAATGTAAACACAGTCTTAAGAAAACTATTGAGGTAAAGCACTAAACTGAACATGGAGATAAAGTTTTATGGATTTTCTTGGCTTTCTTTTTTAATTGCAACACTGAATTAATAGTTATTAGCTATAATCCACACCACCACCACTGCGAATAAATAAAGAAGGTAAGCACTGCCTGGATGCCTGTTATTGCCCGATGCTAAGCAGGGTGAGGGGTATAAAGGAGGCTGAACAAGTGAGTCTTCTCCAGTTACCAGCTAAGTGAGGAGACACATTGGAAACCACCCAGGAATGGTACCAAGTCAGTACTCAAATCCAAGATTACAGACTACTGATCATAAACAGTACAGGAATACAAAGAGGAGCTAGAAGTATTTGGAATAAATAGGGAAGACTCTATGAAGGGGATGGGGCTCCAACTAGTTCTCAGGGCAATTCTAAGCTGTTTTAACTGAGGACTGGATAGGAAAAGGCTGGTGACTCCTGGTTTTTAATAAGGCACAGGTTACCCTAGGAGGCTAAGTTACATAATGATTGGAACAAATAAGGTAAGTCCAAAATGATGAAGGGTCGAGACTCCCTGGCTGAGATCTGGTTGTGTTAAGTCTTTGACTTGACTGTAGATGTGGGAGCACCAAAACTGTAGGTTGACTGAAAGGGGGGGAGAGAATATCCAAGAATTCAGCAGAAGGAAAAATTCATGTATCAGGGATGAAAGCTCTTCATCAGAGTATCAGCAATCAGAATAGACACTTGAAACCAAAAACATACAGTTCAAGAAGCTGACAAAATGTGGAGGGTGGTGAGAGAAAGATAAATCAAAGACCACTCCAAGCCTTTGTGTATTCAAGACCGAAAGAATGATTATCCCACTGAATAAGTGGAGACGCTGCAAGAAAAAAGATTATGAAATCAGCTTTAGACATGTTGAATCTGACGTATGAGCTAAGAGTAGGTTTTCTCTAAGAAGCTCAAAATTCAAAACTGAAGCACAGATGTTGAGTACAGGCTTAAGATGCAGATGGACAAGACATGATAAATCTCCTAAAAGAAAACATAGGCAAAACATTATCTGACATAAATCTTAGCAACATTCTCCTAGGGTAATCTACCCAGGCAATGGAAATAAGAGAAAAAATAAACAAAAGGGACATAATTAAACTCATAAATTTCTTCACAGCAAAGACAACCATAAGTAAAACAAAAGGAAACAACAACCTACGAATGGGAGAAAATATTTGCAAATGATACGACTAACAGAGGCTTAATTTTCAGAATATATATAACAGCTCATACAACTTAATAACAAAAAAACAAACAACTCAATCTTAAAATAGGCAGAAGACCTAAACAAGCATTTCTCCAATGAAGACACAAATGGCCAATAGGCACATGAAAGAATGCTCGATATCACTAATAAACTGAGAAATTCAAATCAAAACTATAATTAAGTATCAGCTCCCATCATTCAGAATGGCCATCGCTCAAAAGTTCATGAATGATAAATGCTAGAGAGGCTGTAGAGTGAAGGGTACCCTCTTACACTGCTGGTGGGAATCTAGTTTGGTGTAGTCATTATGGAAAGCATGGAAATCCCTGAAAAAACTAAAAGTAGACTTACCCTATGACCCAGCAATCCCACATCTGGGTATATAACTGGAAAGAACTCCAATGTGAAAAGATACCTGCACACCAGTATTCACAGCACCACTGTATACAAGAGCCGAGACATGGAGGAAAGCTAAATGTAGCAACAGATGACTGGATAAAGAAGTTGTGGCATATTTATACACTGGAATACTACTCTACCATGAATAGGACAAAATAAAACCATTTGCAGCAACATGGATGGAGCTAGAGATCGTCATTCTAAGTGAAAGCAGCCAGAAACAGAAAAATACCAAATGATACCACTCATATGTGCAATGTAAAAAAAGAGAGAAAAAGACACTGTGAACTCATCTACAGAACAGAAACAGACTTGCAGACTTAGTAAACAATCAAGGTTACCAGGGAAAGGGGATAGGAAGGGATAAATTTGGGAGTTCGAGATTTACAAATGTCAGCCACTATATATAAAAAGAGATTTTAAATTAAGTTTCTTCTATATAGCACAGAAACCTATGTTCATTATCTAGCAATAACCTATAATGAAAAAGCTGATACAGCCACCAACTGAGGAAGCAGGAGAAGAAAGGAGAGTTAGTTATGCTGGGCTAGAGCCCACTTCTAAAATCCTTGTCAGCCACTGAGGCTGCCCCGAGTACACTGAGCTTTCCTCCCAGGGACAGGCTGACATGACATGCGTCCTGCAAACCTGGGGCAGCAGAGGCCGTCCCCAGGTCTGGCCCTAGGGGAGATGGGAGCAAGTCCACCTGCTCCCCTTGGGGCAGCACCCCTCCCTGCAGCCCCCGCCACCTGACTGCACCACGCCTGCATCTCAGGAAACCACTGACTTGAAAACAACTGATCCACGAACCTGGGGCAGCGGCAGGGAGATGGGCAGCGACCTGGCAAGCTGGTAGACTTGCCCCCATCTCCCCCATGGCCTGTCCAGGGCTCGGCCTCTGCTGCTCCAGGCACGGTCCGCAGGTCAGCCTGCTCTCGGGAGGAGGGCACGGTGTGGTTGAAGGCAGTGGCGGGTTATGGGGTCTGCCCATGGGAGCCCTTGGATTTGCTTCAAACTCCCCAGCGCATGGCCTGAGCTTGGCCTCTGCTGCCTCAGGTTCGTGGAACTCAGGTTTCAGGTCAGCCTGCTCCTGGAAGGCGGGTGCTGTGCTGTCAGGGAAAGGCGGCAGCTGCGATGGCGGGATTGGGGCTGCCCTGTGAGAGCGCGGGGGTTGCAACAATTTCCCGCTGCTGCTGCAGCCATCCCAGCACACTCATCGCACCGAGCCCATCTCCCAGCAGCAGACTGACCTGTAACCTGAGTCCCACTAACCTGGGTCTTTAGAGGCCGCCCCCAAGGTCAGGCCGCAGGTAAGATGGGAGCAAATCCATGGGCTCTCATGGGGCAGTCCCCATTCCATCCGAGGCCCCGCGACCGCACCGCACCCACCTGCAAGGAGCAGGCCATCGTCTGAGGGCCAGTCGGAGATGCTCTGGAACCGTCCGGCGCCCTCCCAACTCCCGGGGCTGTACCTGCTCTCCTAAACCCGGGTATAAGCGGCGGCAAAAACACGGTGTTCAGGAACTACTAATACCGGGGTTACCACGAACCACAGCGGCGGCTGGGACCCGCCTCAGGGTCCTAACGGGACGCGCGGCCGGGACCTCACCTCCGCACCCCTCCCTGGGCGCCTCCTCAGCTGCACAGCCCAGGCGTCACCCGCCGGCTCCCCGAGCAGCGCGCCCCCACCAGCGCCCTCTTAACTGTCCGGCAGCGGCAGCCGAGCCGCGGGCAAGCGGCGGCCCAGGCCCCAGGCCGTGTTCCTCTTCCAGGAGCTGGTCCAGGAGCAACCGGCTGCCGCCAGCTTCCACGCGTTCTGGGTGGGTTCCGGCGTCCGTGCGTCTGTCCGTCTGCGCGTGCGCGCCCCTCCTCCTCCCGCCCGCAGCGCAAACTGCTCGGGTGGGTCTCCTGCTTTACCGGCCCTGGCCGCTGGGGCCGGGAGGAGCCAGGTGGGGCCCCTCCTGCTTGTCCCGCCGGGTCTCCATCCCCAGAGCCTTCACCCAGCCACCGACTGGGTCCTGGCATTGAACTAGAACCACGACTGCCCTAGGCCAGGCCTCACCCACCCAGCCCCACTTTCCCTGCTCAACTTCCCCTCCCTGTTACTACCCTCCCACCACTGGCCAGGCCCAGTCTCCCACCAGACCTTGAAGACAGGGCTCCTTCTCCTCACACCATGGTCCCTGCCCTGACACTCCATCCTGCTAGGTCCTAACCTATGGCCCCTACACCCACAAGCTTACCCCTCATGCCTCAGCACAGGACACCCAACATCCTGAAATTATCCCCCTCACCTCTCAGCCAGGTCATTTCCACTCTGATCGGGCCCCACACCTCTCAACCTGTACCCCCACACCATGGGATCCCCTTAAATCTGAGTGCACCCCTACCCTGAGCTCACTCACTCACCCTTCACCCTGTGGTTGGGTTGGGGAAATCCGTGCTCCAGTAATGATGACTACTGCCACCAGAGGGGGATCGAGCCTAGTGTGCACCTTCAGAGTTAATGTCTGAGGCTACAGGGTGAGGCAGGCTGGGATGAAGGTGGTTCCAATTCCTGCCTTGGCACCCTGATCCCCGCAGCCTGTGCCTGAACTGACCTGATGGGTCAGGTTGATCCCAGACTGCCAGCCACTGGCCTTGGGCTTTCGGTGGTTGATGGTCCTGATGGTGATCTGGACTCCTAGGGCGGAGGCATTGGGCACGCGGACCTTTGGGGTGGGGGAGTTCAGAGTATGCACTTAATCCCAGGGTTAGACATCAGATGGTGGGCTGTGTGCACGGGGCTTTGTGCATGGCATGGACTCAGCACAGGTGGGTGCAGGGAACTTGTTCATTCACACCAGGCCAGAGGGAAGAGGGAAGGGAGCTTTTAAAGTGTCAAAGTGAGGAAGCCAAAGCTTTAGAGCAAAGTAGGAAGGTGCACTGGCCAGGCCACCATGGATCTTGCCGCAACGCTTGTCCCTTGCATCAGGGGAGACTGGCAGTTGACTGGCCAATGAGACATCCCCTGCTGTGGTATAGTTTACAGGCAATTGAAGGGATTTTGAAAGGTAATTTTAATCCAATAATTTTCAGTTTCTCTGTGGTAGATTAGGTCCAAAATCATGGTGAATCTGGCAGGGATCCTGCCTGAAATCCAGCCTGGGACAGTGGAGGACCCACCCAGGAATCATCCACTTAGCTCTCACCAAAAGTCACTGTAATAGAGAAGAACAAATCTGACTCCATATTGGATCTGTTCCTTTTCCTTTAACCCTCTGCCGTGTTATCTAGGCTTAGACTTGCAAGCTCTGCACTTTTTGTAAAACAGTGTTGCCTTTAGCCTGAAATAAACAGGAGAGCCTATTCTCAAAAGTCTGAGCTTTAAGGATATTAACACTTTGCACTCCTATAAAGATAACAAGTTGCAGAATAGAAAAAGTTTGTTTTGTTGCAGGTTTTGCAGGAACACCATGATCTGACCCACGTGGACAGCTGCAAAGGATTCCAAGAACAAAGAATTCCTACACCAACAAGTTTGCAACAACCAACCACAGCCCCTCCCCTTTTTAGTAGAAAAGGAGCCTGAAGTTGACATGGGGAAGATGGTTCTCCAAGATATTAGTCCGCCATTATCTTGGTTTACAGCTGTTTACGTAGACCAGGTCATAGTGCCTCTGTAAATCCCCTAACAAAACAAAAGTAGTTTTCTATTCTACAACCTGTTGTCTTTATATAAGTGCAAAAGTGTTAATATCCTTAAAAAATCAAAGCCTTGAAAGTAGGCTCTTCTGTATATTTAAGGCTAAAGGCAACATTGTTTTACAAAAGGTGCAGAGCTAGTAAAACTAAGCCTAGAAAAGAGGGCAAAGGGTTAAAGCCAAAAGGACAGATCTTCTATGGAGTCAGATTTTTTTCTTTTCTATTATACTATATTCTATTTTTGTTTTAAGTATATAAGAATAAAGTTTAGCCTTTTCCCATTTTAAATTGTGCAATTTTAAGGAGCATTAATTGCATTCACAGTGCTGTGAGACCAGCACCACTTGTTTCAGACTATTTCCTTCCTCAAAGTAAAAGCTTGTATACAAAGAGCACCCCACGTCCTACCTCCCCTAGCCCATGACAAGCCCTAATCCCCTTTCTCTCTCTATGTCTTTACGTATCCTGGAGGTTCCCTATCAGTGAAATCGTATAAAAGGTGGCTTTTTTTTGGTTTGTCTGCCCACATATCTTAAGTAGGGACGGGTGAATTATTTTTTTTTTTGTTTTCACGTGAAATAGCATTTTTGTATTTTGAGAGGAAAGTCCAGATGGATTAAAGATGAGACGTACCAAATGAAGCCCTTTTAGTAACTCTGTGTATAATCTCGGGGTAGGCACTGATGTTCTAACTGTGAAACCAGAGCCAGAAGGGAGATGCTTAGCTCTTCTTGTGGCAAAATAAATCCAAACAAAAGCAGAAAAAAAGGCCAAGAAAGACAGCTGGAAAGACAAACCACAGCCTGGAAAAACCTTTCCTCATGACCCAAGATCGGAAAAAAGCTTCACATCCCTGTGGTCCAAAAAGCTCTTGAAGCCCAGTGTTCTGAAAAGAAACAAAACACACAGAGTCAGTTCCAACGAGAGGCAGTGCAGGTGGCCGGTTTGTACTGGAGATGCTTGACCTCTCAGGTGAGGACACAGGCAGACAGACAGACTGCAGAGACAGCATTGGCCACCATCACCCTGGCAGGTCTTTAGCCCGGTGACAACCAGCCCTGGTGACAACGTGAGCAGGCAGAGGCCCCAGGAGGTACTCTGGAAGGAAGAGCAAATGGACGCTCCTCTCCGGCAGAACAAGGTGTAGGATGCATCAAAGTGCCACAGGTGCATCCCTTCCCTAGCAGTGCTGAGCCTTAGAGAAGATCCCACCAAAGTGCTTGCACAATTTTCAAAGATAATGTTTCTTCAGTAACATGAATTCAAAATAATCAATATGTCGTCAAGGGATTTTCAGAAGTGACCTGCCCTGGACCCGTACAATACACACACATAAATACACACATATACACATAAATATATACACACATACATACAGGAAAAGAGACAGACAGACTGAAACACAGAGAAGCAGGGGGAGACAGAGAAACAGAGAGAGAGACAACTCAGAGAGGCACTGAGAGACAGAGACAGAGAGAAGGAACACTGGAGCTGGTAATGAGTGGAACTCACATACATTTTCACAAGTCAGTCTATGTGTCAGAACCTGGTCCCAAAGTCGATCCACCCTCCAGGGGAGGGTGTGGGGATCCCACAAGGGTGTGGGGATCCCACAAGGGTGTGGGAACAGAAGGCAAAAAATAGGAAGCCATTGTGGGGCAGCCCACCACAGAGGCCGAGATGGGACACTGGGCCTGTATGTCAACATGACAGAATGACCTAGGAGGTTGTATGCCAGAGCGGACGATGTCAGAGTTGTATTTAATTTCAGTCTCACGACTGTGAGCGGGGAAGCAAGCAGCAAGGAAAGTGACTTTCTCCAGACCCCAGGGCAGACCCCGGCCTGTGTGGGGTGTGCTTTGCACTCCACCAGCCCTCTGTGGGTTCCTTCCTTTGCTGAGTCTGTGCACGATCTCCCTGTGATGCCAGCCCGTGGGGGTGACAGATGCAATAGGTGTTTCTAGGTCTAGAGACAGGATGGCTTCTCTAGGAAGCAGGGGCCAGAATGATCCCCACTGTGCTGATGGGGGATTGGGGAGACCCTGAGAGGCACGTGGCTTGTCCAGGATGATAACACTGCTGAGTAGGGGGAGCCAGGTCTGAACCCAGCTGTGTCTTCAGAGCTGCGGCACTGGTTGCATCCAGGACTCCCCAGGGCTATGGGGGGGGGGCTGAGTTGGTGTCACTGTGTGTGGACATGGCATGGAGTGAGAAATGAGAGATTGGAAGCCCAGAAAGGCCCTTGAGGAGCTTTGTGTCAGGAGGAAGCTTGGAGAAGTGGACCCCAGGAAGTGACCTCACTTCCCTGGCAATAGAGCCCAACAGAACTTGGAACCGAAGTCACCAGGCACCCGCTCTGTAGAGAAGTCCCTACTCAGCTCACCTGGTTGGAGACAGAGGCATGTTCTGCTGCATCCCATTATCCTGAGGCCACAGGCCCCGGAAAGCCCTCAGCGAGGGTCTCTACCAACGCTGCCGGCACTGGGTCAGGTCTCACCCAAGGCGCCTCTGGCCTTTTGGCCAGAGAGACCCAAAGGTAACACAGGGAGGCCCAGGGCAGGCCCCCCCAGGCTGGGCCACCACTCAGATCCCATCCAGGTAGCCACACGGCCCCATCCTGCCTGGTGGAGGTGGAGCAGTCATGTTGGGGATGGGTATCTGCCTCAAGAAAGAGCAGGACAGAGGCCTGGGGGCCCGGTCACGTAGACAGCCCAGGACAAAGCTGGCTGGCTGGGATGTGGAGAGCCGGGGAAGGGTCCTGCCGCCCGAGGTGGAGCCCATGCTCTCTGGGTATGCATTTTCCCTCCCGGATGTCTGAGCTGAACAAGGTTCCGGTCTGATCTAGCAGCAGAGGGTAGAGTCTACAGAATCAGGAGTGTTCCTGGCCGGGAAGGACTCTGAGACTTCCATGCTGGGTCAGCTGCTGGTCACTATCATTGCAGAGCCAGATACCACATGTTGAAAAGAAGCTGATGAATAAGAACACCAACGCCCCCTCCCCAAGTGAAGGACTGGTGTGTCACTCTTCTGAGGGCCAGCGCAGACTCCTGGTGGGTCTGGATATGGAGGGGTCCCCACCACCATGGCCCACAAATCAGTGGGGCAGGCCTCCGACCCAGACATCACCCAGGGCTCTCCCAGGGACCTACCCGGGGCTGACGGGTAGCTCAGCACACCCTGGTCTGACCTGGAGCACCGTGCCCACCTCGCTGCAAGTCAGGTGGAGGACCAGGAGCCCCCGAAGCAGAGACCAAAGGTCAAAAAAGCAGGGCTGGTGTATGTGTGTAGGTGAGGGTGGGGCGAAGGCTGGGCCACACAGGGAGGTGTCCCTAGAGGCTACTGTTGGGACCAGAAAAAAGAATGGCCTCAGAACACCTGTCTGGAAAAATTCAGTCACAGAATACATCCTGTGGGCACTTTCTGGGTGGGAGCTGTCTGGAAAGCTCTGGGAAGATTTCTGTCCTTGTAGAGGCACATGGAAAGGGAGGCAGGTGCGTAAATTTTTCCTCTCTCACAGCATGAGATCTTCCACAAGACTTAAAAGTCTCTCCACTTCCAATAGTTACAGAGGAGGCAGGGGCAGGGGAAGATGTCAGAGACCAAAAATGGGACGAACTGGATCCAGCAGGAGACCTCGAGCTCCCTCCTGTCGCTCCTGCAGCTCCTCCTGAACCTGCGTCTGCAGCTGGACTGCTGGGCAACGGAGAAACAGTTCAGGCATCACCACCACCTGGGGTAGAGCCCCCTCTGCACCCACCCACACCTTCTTCTCCAAAATGTTCTCCAAATTTCCACCGTCAGTCCCCCCACAAACTTGACGTCCCTTCCGCTGGAGATGTTTTTGTTTCATTTTCTTTAGTTTCCTTTGCTTGTTTCACATCATTTATGACATCCTTTATTTTTCTTTTTAGAGTTTCATGTAATAAAATGTAGACTTTTCCCCTTTTAAATTGTGCAATTCAGGAGCATTAGGGGCATTCACAATGTTGTGCGACCATCACTACCATCTAGTTTCACACTATTTCTTTCCTCAAAGTGAAACCTTGGATCCAGAGCATGCACTCCCCTCCCTCCTCACCCAGCCCCTGACAACCCCAAGTCCTCTTTCTCTTTGCGTGTCTTTACCTCTACTGGTTGTTCCCTGCCAATGAAATTTTAAAAAAGGATTTTTTCCTTCCTGCCCACATGTTTTCACCTGGGGCTGAGGATTTTTGTTTGTTTTCACTTGAAACAGCATTTTTATTATTTTCAGGGGATATGCAGGGGGATTAAAGATGTGATGCACAAAATGAAGCCCTTTTGGTAACTCTGTGCATAATCTCAGGGTAGACATTGCTGTTCCCCCTGTGACACCACAGCCAGAAGACACAAGGGCGATGCTTAGCTCTTCCTGTGGCAAAAACAAAACCAAACGAATCAAAAAAATTAGTAAAAGCCCAGAAAAATTGCTTGAAAGGCAAACCACAACCTGGAAAATGCATTCCTCATAACCCAAGGTTGGAGAAATTTTTCCCATTCCTGTAGTCCAAAATCCTTTTGAAACTCAGTGTTCTAAACAGAAACAGAACAGACATGGGCAGTTCCAATGAGAGGCAATGCAGGTGGCCAGTGTGTGTTAGAGATGCTTGACCTCTCAGGTGAGAACAGAGGCAGACGGAAACACTGCAGAGACAGCATTGGTCACCATCACACTGGCGGTTCTTTAGTCAGGTGACAACCAGCCCTGGTGACAATGTAAGCAGGCAGAGGCTCCAGCAGATCCCCTGGAGGGAAGAGTGAAGGGACACTCCTCTTCAGGAGAACAGGGTGCAGGACGCATCAAAGGGCGACAGATGCATCTCTTCCTCAGAAGATCTGATACTTACAGTTCATCCTGCTAAAATCCTTACACACCTATTCAAAGATGCCTTTTCAAGGGTGTTCATCACAGCACTGGTTGAAACAGTCGGAATTAAAGCAACAATAATATTGATGGAGAGGGGATGGGGTCCATTCGTTCTGGTTCATGTGGATGAATGAATGCTGTTCAGTTGGAAAAGTGGGTGCCTGGTCTCAACCCAATGTCAAGGGAGGCCTCAGGGTGGAAGTATGCAGACCCACTCTCTGCATCCAGGGTCCCATCTGCACGACCACATGTGTGTGAAATCAATATAGATGGAAATTGATCTGATTGTGAGTGTGTGAGAGACAGAGATGGAGAGGGACATACTGAGAGACACAGAGACTGAGACATAAGCACCAAATCATTCATGACAGACACCGCTGTGGGTGGGAATTACAAATCACTTCTTTTTTAGGCAATATTTCAATTTTTTGTACTGTGTCTGTATTACTCTACTAATTCTAAAAGGATTAAAATCCTATGCTAATGTGACCCATTCATTACTCATCTATGGAGTAATTAAAGTACATTAATCCCATTTTTAAAATAATTTAAAGCCTTCTCAGGACTCAGTTCCATTTCAGCTCAGTGGAAGCAGAGGTTCTCCAGGAGGTCGTGTCTCTTCTGAATCAGCATCCAATACAGGTGAGCAAGAAGTACCCGACTTGGACACTGAAGACTACAATAGATGAGAGAGTCTGTTGAGAGAAATTAAGACCTAAATTCAAAGAGAATAATCCCATATTCATGGAGCAGAAGGCTTCATTCTACTAAGTTGACAAAGGTCCATGAATAGATCTAAGGATTCAAAGAATGCCTACCCAAATCCCAGGTGGTATTTTGCAGGAATTGACAATCAATCTAAAATTCACGTGGAAAATCCAGGGGGTCAGAATACATGAGTGAATCTTGAAAAAGAAGAACAAAGTTCGAGGAATGGAAAGTCAGATGGAACCCACGGTTAATACAAAACCTCTTTAAGCTGAAAATAACTGAGATTCAAAAGATGCAGAAGAAAACCTGTCATGGAAGCCAATTCTCTCCTTTCCCTTTTCCCTATTAAGTTAGGTTGATAAAAAAGCCTTTAACTTTCACCATTTAACATGGTAGGTACTTTTCTGGTTGGCTCCTGCGTGTGTATAAATAAAACGTTTCTCTCGTTCATCTCCTCTTTACTTCTGTGGGCTCTTTGGGAGGGACTCTGGATTATGGGGACCTGCTCTTTTCTCACCTTCTTTAGTGACATCTTTTGCCCATGGTGAAGTTCTTAAAAAAAAGAAAAGTCTCATTGGTTTTGGGTCAGATTTGGAACATGTATACCTTTGGAGACCCCCTGGAGGAACAAGGGGGTTCAATACTGCCTGGAGAATTCACTTGTCAAAATGCCTAACAAGACGCTATTTGCAAGGTTTTTTTTTTTTTTTTAAAGATTCTTACCCTAAAACAAATCCCCTATCTAAACCTCTTGGATGATCAAATATAAAGAAAAAAGGAGAATCATGTCTGGCCTAAGAACACTTGCTTAACAAAACAGAAGGACAGAATCAGTTTCAGAGCAAAAATTAAAATGCATTTATACCATCAACCCTCCCACCCTTTTGTACACTGTCCTCATGTAATCTGCCAGATGGCCCCCTGGAGAAGGCCCTTTGCCCGGAACTCGTGCTCATTTTCAGAGCTCGGCCAAGCGGGAGGTTGGTCCCCAGGGCCTGAGAGGGGCTATGTGTGAAATCTTCTCTGCTGAGACCCAGTGGGCTGAAGGGAACTGTGTTCTCTGAGGGAGAGAGAGCACACCGAGCCTCTGTGGAGGCATCTCTGAGATCCTCCCAAAGGCACACATCTCTAACTCTGGACACGGGAATTTTTGATTAGCATCTTAGTTGGAAATCTCCTCCTGGATAGAAAGAAGCAGATTCAAGATGTTGCAATTGGATGGGCAGGTCGGCCTCTCGAATTAGTCGATGAGGAGGACACGCAATTCTCTGCAGAAGTAGGAACACCCATCCCTGCTCGGCTGACGTCATGTACAGAGAAACAGACGCGACTCTAGGGGGAATTCAAAACCCACCAACCTTTCTTACCGACGTCAACATCCCCACTTTATTCTCCTGTCAGGTCTCTGCACAAAAACTGTGGCTCATCCCCAAATATCACATACCCATCACCCTGTACCACTCTGTGTCTGTGTCCAACTCGAGCATTAAGGCCTGTGACCGTTACTGTTAATTCGTGTCCCCCTTTCTGCCCGTCTCCCGCCATCATCCCAGTCCAACCTCGGTGTCTCTCTCCAGGTCAGCAGTACTCTTCCCACTGGCTTCCCATCAGCTTACCTTGCCCTGCTTCCATTGCTTATTCCCCATACGTTACCCACAAGGGTCTTATTAAAGTATGAATCAGATCAAGTTGTTCCGCATTGCAAAATACTTTTGTGATTTTCCATTGTATTCAGAAGGATATCCAGAGTCCCTACCAAGGCCCTATGTGATCCGGGCCCTCACCGATCTCTGCAGCCTCAGCTCTCACCGTTCTGCTCCAGCCCATCTTCACCGCCCCGATGGTCCCCACCAGGACAGCTGCGTTTCTAACTCCAAGTCTAGTACTTACACTTCTTCCGGCCTGGGAGGCTTTTCTTGTCTGTTACATACGTGGCTTATTCTTTTGCTTTATTCAGGACTTTGTTCAAATTATTTACCCTCAGAGAGGACTTATCTGACCAGATTATTTAGAATAGCATGCACATATTTCCTATTCAAACATTTTCCCTCCTAAAATGCTTTATGTTTCTTTGTGGCAATTATTAGTACCTGGTAGTACATCATATATTTATTTGCTTACTGGTTTACTGTCTGTCTTTCTTACTAGACCTATATTCATGGAACCACAAATAACTGTTTTAACCAGTAACTTTCAAACCACCTTTAAATGAATTCTTTTATAAGATGAGAATTTCAGAGGCTTCCACGGGTTGCTTAGGGGAAAAAAGAAAAAGGATTCAGGTTGAAATAATTTATTAAGGACCTGAGAGTTGGTTATTTATTTTATACATAGTAGTGTGTACCTGTTAATCCCAAACTCCTAATCTAGCAAAAGACCTAGCTGACTACTATTTTTAAAGGAATTTTTTTTCTTTTTAAACTGGGGTTGTTTGAGATCTCTTTTCTTCTTCATTATTTTTCTTTTTTTAAAGATTTTTTCTTATTATTTTTTTACATTGAGGTTCCGCAAATTGAATCCAGCATGTACTCTACCCCTTGAACTATACCATCCCCTCCAAAGACAATTATTTTTATACTTTGACAATACCATATTGAATTAAGATTTTTGTTCCATTTTCCCTTCATAGAGTTTATAACTGAGGGAGAGAGTCAGAGGAAGCCCTGGGCCAACCCTTCCTTCTCAGCGGGGCACTACACAGCAGAGGAGCTTGGCTGTCTCCAGGCCCAGCTCACCTTTCTGCTCTGAGGGCCGACTCAGGCCACTTCTCTTAAAAGCGGCGTGTTAGAAGCAGCAGAAAGCCAACTAGCGAGCAACAATGACAAAACTGACCCACCTGCAGTTGGACATCATCTGCTCTGAAACGAACCTCTTAAATTTCTTCTTATTAGTGGATGGTTTTCAAAAATATTCCCAAGGAGATGAATCTCACTCCATTTTTCTGGATTTCTTAGGCCTTCTATGACTTTAACTGCAGGCTTCATTTTCTGCACAACATCTGCAGGGAAGCCAGGCAGAAAACGTGAACAGACCCTGCAGGCCGCGGCTGAGGCCTCCCGTCAAACATCCTTGTTGTGCAGAGCCTACGTTCATGGGACCAGTTTCATTACTGCTGTAATTAGTTCTTGTCCAAGTGTCCCACCGAAAATGTTTCTAGATAGAACGTGGCCTGACGCAGATGAGCAGTGGGGATGTGGGGTGCAGATGACACACAGACTGGAAGGAGAAAAGGGAAATGTTTCTTCAGGCTTCAGTTTGGAAGATTTCTGATTTTTATATGGACATTAAACTTGGTCAGGCTGAAGCACCATTTGCTCTAAGACGGGGTGATGTACACGTATCCCTACAACTTCAAAAAATATGTTGAAGCTGGGCGTAACAGCCTAGGGGACAGACAGCTTTGAGTGACACCTCCGTTCCAGGATGCCTATGATCTAGGGCTCACAAAGAGGAAAAGAATACACATATTTTGCCTCTGTAGTTCTATGTGAAATTATTTTGACCCTTGCCGGATGGTGTAAGATCAGAGAGCATGTAGTCTTTCGTACATCGCAAAGACGACAAGTCTTCTTGATGAGTCAGCAGACTGTTTCCGATGGCCCGGGGTCTATGTCAGACATTAGCTGTCTAGACAAATACCACACAGCCCCCCATCCCTCAAGGAGATCACAGTGTGTCGTGGAAGGGAAAAATTTAAATAGGTTTTCAAAACAATTTGGTAAGAGTCACTTTGCATCATATATACTATATGTTCAGAGGGGCTCTTGCACTGCCTGGGGCTGTGTTCTAGAAGGTAGGGAAGGTGTCAGAGAGGAAATGCTTTCTGCACTGACATCTGACGGATTCCAGCAAATCTCTAGACCAGGAGAGTGCGTGGTGGGGACGGGATTCTCAGCAGCTTGCGTGTCTTGTGCAGACCCCTGGTCATGTCTAAGAGCACTTTGCACTTAGGGAAGGAAGGTCAGTGAGGCTAGAGGCTGTGAGGAACTAACGGAAGCTGAGGCTGAAAAAAAGCAGCAACGAGGTGATGAGAAGGTGTGACGTTAAATCAGAGAGCGTGGACTTCCTCACACACGCAGCGTGGAATTCTTTGCGGTTTTAAGGAGGAGAGTGACACAGATTAGTCATTAAAAGTGAGCAAAGTGGATTGTTCACTCTAAAGTACAGCACTGGGGAGACTAGAAAGGGGTGGGAATTAATGCAGTGGGGAGCGAGGAGCAGGGACTTAGTTGGGGGACATTAAGGAATAGAATTGTAGTACTGATGGGGGTGAGGGAGTGGAAAAGTAAAGGAAAACTCCCAGATGTTTGGCACAGAAAAGAGATGGGACAGTGATGCCATTGTTTGAAAAAGTAAAACTAGTTCTGGGCGAGTGTAAATCCAGACAAACAGAGCTTGAGATTTTTATGTGCTAACCAAATATGAATGTCTACTTGTCAATTAGAAATATATTTCTGGGACTGAACTGAGATGTCCATGCTGGAAAAGATTTGACAGTTAATCATTGGACAGAGAGCAGTTGAAGCCATGGGAATAAATGCCACCCACTGACAGTTTACCAAAGAAAAGGGAAGGAGGGCACTTCTGGTTCAGAAAATATGGCAGACCAGAATCTTGAAGACCCACTCACTTAAGACACATAAAAACGTAGGACAAAATGCTGCCAGTGTTTTCCTGTTTTTTTTTTAAGGGCACGTTTATTGTGGTATGATACCTGTACAATAAAATACACATATTTCACATGTACTACTTGGTGAATTTGATAAATGTCTACACCCAGAAAACCATAACCACGATCAAGATAGCTAACATTTTCATCACTCCCCAAGAGGGGCACTTTTCGAATCCCCATATTTATCCCTTCCCATCCCCTTCTCTCCCTGTGAACCGTAAGTTTGTTTCTCTATGTCTGTGGGTCTGTTTATCTTCTGTATTTAAGTTCATATGTTTCTTTTTTTGATTCCACATATAAGTGATATCATATGGCATTTTTCTCTTTTTCTGGTTTACTTCACTTAGAATGACTATCTCTACGTCCATCCATGTTGCTGCAAATGACATTATTTGTTTTTTCATGGCTGAGTAGTATTCCATTGTATAAATATACTACTACTTCTTTATCCAGTCACCTGTCAATGGACATTTGGGTTGTTGCCATGTCCTGGCTATTATAAATACTGCTGCTGTGAGCATTGAGGTGCATGTGACTTTTTGAATTAGAGTTTTCTTCTGACATATGCCCGGGAATGGGAAGGCTGGATCATGAGTTAAGTCCATTTTCAGTTTTTAAAGGAACCTCCACACTGACCTCTCTAGTGACAATGCAGCCCATCTTGTGAAAGCAGAGCCATGCTCAGAAAGTAATGGGTATTTCTAAGGGCCAGACATGAAGTGCAGTGAGTGTGGCCTGTTCAAGAATCAGAGGGCAGTCTGCCAGGGCTGGAGGAGAGTGACAAGGGAAGTGTGGTACAGGTAGGAGTCAGACCATGTGGGGACATGGCAGGCTGGGATAAGGAGCCTGGACTTCCAGTAATCCCTTGGTAACCATGGGGCACTGGTTCCAGGACTCACCCTGAAGTCAACATCCATGGATGCTGACGCTTCTTGTATAAAATGACATAGGACTTGCATGGGACTCATGTACATCCCCCCATCTACTTTTATATATATATACAAACTTTTTTTAATGAGTTATAGTCATTTTGCAAAGTTGTATCAAATTCCAGCATACAGCACAAGTTTTCAGTTATACATGAGTATACACATATATTTGTTGTCACTTTCTCTTTCACTGTGTCCTCCTGTGTACTTTAAGTTATCTCTAGATTACTCATGGTATCTAATACAACATGAATGTTATGTAAGTAGTTGCCAGTGTATGGCAAATTCAAGTGTTGCTTTTTGAAACTTTCTGTTTTTTCAACAATATTTTCAATCCACCGTTAGTTGAATCTGCTGGATAGGGAGGCCCTAGATATGGAGAATCCCCAAGCTCCTCCTTCCCACATCCTATATTTTCACTGCAATCACTGAAGGGGTCCAAACATAGAAGAGACCCATCTACCTGCTGGAAACCCTGAGGAATTCCGTCAGCGTATGTAGAGCAGGAGACAAGGTTTAGGGCCAACTAGTGGGAAATGAGGGCCTGCCTGGAGAGGATGGAGGAAGGACAGTAGTGGAAGCCATCACGTACTCTTACTGGAACTAGCTGACAGCAGTGAGGGACGCCAAGGAACTGGGTACACGTCACGTGTGGGGCGATCCTGGCCACCAGGTGCAGGGTTCACATAACTGGGACCCAGTTTGCAAGATCAAAATAACAAGGAGGCAAAGGGGCTGCCTCAGTCCCAGGATCCTGACAACGGCCACAGCGACGTGACCCCAGCTAATGCGGTTCCCCTAGTAAGCCAGAAAAACGAAACTCTGAGCCAAGATATTGCAGATTCCACTGCAGCCACATGGATAACTAGATCTCTAACCTGACAAAATGTAACCACCAGAAACAGGAATCTTTCCTTTTCTCTTCCTTTGGAACTTTGGACAGGGAGTCACAAATCTTTGATGGGAACCACCTATAAACCAATAGAGAGCTCACTTTTTCAGGAATAAGCATGGAGAAAAAGAGTGGGGTGATGGTTTAAAGCAGAAGTCAAAGTTGAAGCCCATCTGAGAAATGGTAAAAACATGTTTCTCAATGAATTCGAGTTATGGCAAAAAGAAGGAGGAAGGTTAAGGAAATCTCTATTAATATCCATTCACCATAAAAGACTAGCCAGCCATAAAAAGACAACACCTTAAATTAATAATTTTTTTTTTTGGTGATGAAAAACAATGCCTTAATTTAAAACAAGGCTTGGGCCATCAACAACACTCTGAGAATTGTTGACGAGGAGAACATAAATCTGCATATAGATATGTAAGTGTTCCAAGTCCACCACTCAAAAACAATTAGTCAATCATCTGTCCAGTTGATTGGGAAATCCCAATAAGTAAATAACTCAAAAGTGGGAAAGACATGGGATTAAATAGTGGTAGTGAGCAATGAAATCCAAGATGTATATACCTATATTTTCTTTGTTAATGTAACAAACTTAAAGCAACTGTCTAAAAAGTAGTAACTGGAGCACACAAACACACACACACACAATTTAGAACAACAGAGAGGTAAAATATGCTAAATTTATCATTATTGAGGAACAGGATCTAATAGATTATTTCATTTTTGAGACACTTATAGGAATACTGGTCCAATTGCATAAAAATTTATGAACTTAGAGATGATTTATAAAGATTTAGAGAGAATTTTCTTTAAGAGGCAATATAGCTTCCAAATCACTGAAGAGAAAATTAACAATAAAAAAATTAATTAATCTAGGTAATATGGAGTAACACTGACCATATTTACCACCCTAAAATAAACCACAAAATGGATAAAATATATGAAGCAATGATTTTTAAGACACGTGGAAACGATCATCCACTAGGACCTTGCCTTGCCACCTCGATACCAAGGCTCCTAGGCCTCCTACTGCCATCACAAAGGATGTCCACCAGGAGGCGACATTTCCTTCCTCTGCTCCTACTGCAGAGCCAGTCCTGAGCAGTCCTTTTCCAGGTGTTGGCAGGCAGCTCCCAGAAGTGCTCTCGTGGGCCTTGGTCCCTTTTGGCCACCAGCAAAGGGATCAAGGATGAGCAGTGAGCCTCCTTCCTCATCCAAGACCTAGGAAACTATCTGACTTCTGAGCAGCCCTTCACTCTTGTCTGCTGTCTGGTACTCTCCACCCGGCTTCCCGAGTCCCCGGCACGGGCAGCCTGCACGCTGGCCACAGCCCATCAGAATCTGTTCCCCCGCCAAGAGGCCACGCATGATCATGAGCAGGGCTCCAGGCCTCTGGAGCAGTGCGGCTTGGACTGGGTCCTGGCCCTGGGCGCGCGAGCTCCATGCCCTTGGTTGAGTCAGTCAACATCTCTAAGCTACAGTTTCCTCATCAGTAAAATGAGGACATAATCAATATGGAAAAAAAACAGAATCTGAGGGGGACTAAATTTCTGGTGATTGAAGATAATTTTAATTTTGATTTATACAGCAAAGGACATCATACAATTTTTACTACATCGTATTTCTAAAGGACAGCTTCTACTATTAAAAGTAATGCATGCACGTACACACAAACACACGTGCAGACACACTGGCTCTAGTCCACATACATCCCCACGGGCACACACACATGGAGTCATGTACCACCCACACACCCATAACATACGCACAACCACACACATCCTCAGGCGCACACACACACATAACATACAGAACCACATACATCCCCAGGTGCACGTGAGCACACACAAACACACAGTCATGTACAACACACGTCCCCAGGTGCGCGCGTGCACACACACACGTCTTACACACTTTGGCGTTATTCTAAATCAATTTACAATTGAGGGTCACAGTGTCCATTGTTTTATCTACTCAGAAGGTCCTGACTTTGGAGCGTGAAGCAGGAGCTCTCCTCTCTGGAGATGGTCTTTACCAATTACAGTCTCAGTAGAGCCAACATAACTGCTCTGGACCTTTGGAAGTGCAGGCCAGAGCATACCTGGGAGCTCACATCCTGTACATGTAAACATGTTAAGTGCAGTAGGTTCTAAAGTCCTGCCTTTACAAATATACGTTCATTATAAGGGGGAAGACCAGGTTCAAATTTAGAATTCCAAGACACAGGGGAGTCCGGCAAAGAAAGTGAGCGTGTGGGGAGAGCTGATTCCCAGTCTCTGACCACTAGCCTGATCCTTTTCTTCCCAATGCTGGGTCCATCCCTTGCCACAAGTGGCCTTGGATGTTCACAGGGGGACACTCAAAACTCACATTCGGGATCTGCTCATACCCTCCATACATACAGCTGCCCTTTGGCCTCTCTGTGAGTCCTGGGAATCTGAGCTTCCGGGAGAGCCGGTGCAGGCACTAGGAATGGGTCAGGGGCTGCTGAGACAGGGCATCTGGGGTCCTGGGCTTCTAGAGCATGGGATGGAGCCAATGACCCTGCCCCCTTGGCCCTGCTGACTCCACCCCATGGAGGGCGTGGCCAGAGGAAGTGTCAGGGCCAGAGGGACCCTCTGCAGTGCAGGACCCAGGGCAGCGGGCCCCCTTGCCGGGGTCTAAGAGCAGAAGGCCTAAGGAAAGGTCTGAAGAGGCTGTAAGGTATCTTCATTCCCATTAATTAAACAAAAATAAAAGCATACCACAGGCGTGAGTGGAAAGGGATTTGTTAGAACAAGGGAAGGCACTTGCCAAGGTCTGGCCATAGAGGGCTGGTGGGTTTGTCAGGTTGATGAGGAACCAAGAGGCTGTTAGTCCCTTCTGGGTCTAAACACCTCTTGAATTCCTCCGGGTGACACTGAAATGCAGTGAGACACGGAACTCTCTTAAGTTGTTAAAATCTTCATGGTGAACCATTCAACTCTCTCCTCATTCTTGGCTGCGAAAGCACGATAAACACAGGCCAGAAACTCATCAGCCTGTTGGTTGGTTCACTATCCGTCTGGCGCCTCCTCTTGTAGGAGCCTTTATCACATCACCCAGGGCTGACCCGGCTCAGGATTATAGCTGATTTTCCGCAGGTGGCATCACTTGCTAGTGACATGAAGCAGGCACATTAGCCACCTCCCAAACACTGAGGCTCCTCCTGGGAGGAGCCTTCAGACCCCCAATCCAGCCTCTGCACCACGATGTTCCTTAGTGTCACTACCGGTTTGCTGCCTTGGCCTCTAGCTTTGACCAGATCCTCGCCAGATTGTCGATAAATATCACCCATATACCACATCTAAGCTTGCGGTCCAGATGTGACCATGGTTCTTATTTTCTTCCCATCGATGGATTGTTTGATCTTTGAGTAATCATGTCGACAGCAAGGCCAGTACAGCCCTCTTGAGGCCTCCCCGAGCCGCCTCTGTGTATAACTGTCCTAGCACCCCAGGGGATCGGGTCTGAAGCCTGGCACTCAGACACGAGGATGTCAGCTGGAGAGACAGGAATCCACTCCTGCTGTGGCTTCTGCTGTGGCTCATTGTGGCCATAAAAACGGATCCCACAGGCCCTGACGTCACTTGACTCACTGCAGGGATGCTCCCACACTGCCGCGTTCCCCCAGAGACTGAGGGCTTTCTGCTTGTTCCGGAAGGCCCCACCCCCGAGGGGACACTGGGTCCAGTGGAGCGTCCAGCCTGCTTCCCCGCCAGCCCTTAGGGCCTTTGTGGGGCCTGGAACATCAACTAACCTCCCCTTAGGGACCCTTTTGTCCTTTGCAGCCAACAGACCTAGGTCATAAGCACTTTAACCCAACTGAGGGTGTTTTCCTCACTTCAGGGGCAGTGAGGACTGGGCTTCTTCACACTCCAAGTGCCCCCGGTCTGGATGCAGACAGTCTGGCTCTCCCCCCAGTCCTGCAGGTTCCGGCCACACCTCCTGCTGGTCACGGAGTCTGTGCTGTATTCTCTTCCAGGACAACAGGTGCACTCTGCCCCCCGCCCCGTCCCCACCAGCAGTGGCAGAGGTGGAGGACAGGCGGGTGAGCTTGGGCCTGAGACACTGCCCTGAAATCAGTGCCCCAGAGGCCGCTGGTGACTAGAGGGACCACGGGGAAGAAGGCAGCATGGGATGGGAGGGGGAGGAAGGTTCAGGATAATGAGATGAAAAGGGGAACAGATAGCACCGTGAGGACCTCGACCATGAAAGGGAAGAAGATAGACAGTGACAGCTGGAGCGGTGTTGGCGTTAAAAGCTGCGGGCATTTTCATTTAATTTTATTAATTACCATTACATATAGTGACATATTTTTATTTGATTAAAGATTAGGTGCCATGTCATATAACAGGATATAGTATATTATTTATTAAATAATACATAATAGTAGATATACTAGCATGTTATGTTCTGTTTATTTATTATCAGATAGTATATAATACATATGTAGTTATTTATATACATAATATATAATTCATGCATCTATATAATATATAACACATAACAATGTAGGATTATGAATATTATATTTTATAACAAGATTACATAACAATAATGATGTAATATTATCCATTGTATATCTTGGCTCATGACACATTCTCACCTTAGGTGCCTGTCAGAAGTATTTATGTATTAAAATTAATATTATAAGAAACAGTTGTGAACCTGTCACCCAGCACCAGAACAGGACTATTGACAGTGACATACTGTGTCCTATCCTGCCCTAGGCCTCTTCTCACAGGAAGCAACCAGCATCCTGAATCCTGGCTTACACTTGCCTTGTGTTACTTTCACACACACAACATTTAAGATCAGTTAAAACAAATGAACTGCAGGTACATGCAACGAAGTGGATGCATCATACACCCTATGTTAAATTGAAAAAGTAAGCCCAAGAAGGTAGCCTATAGTGTGCTAAGCTTTTAACTGTGTATATATATGTCAACTAAACTCACTAAATTAAGAACAACTACAGCTAGAGTCCAGGTGGGAGAGGGACAGATAAAAGGTGAGGTGAGCAGATTTGCTGCAGGTGAGCGAGTTCCCTTCAAGTAACATGTCATTCTCTCTGAAGCAGGAGGTAAGGCCATCTGCTGGGAGTCAGGGAAGAGACAGAGGGAAGCTTAGAGGTGTGCAGAGAGCATAGAATGTTGACACCACTGTGTGGCAAGTGGGGAAATGTGCTCACTAGAGAAATCCTGGAGGATTGCCTGGCAGTGGCAACATGCTGGGCATTGATTTGTAATCTTAGAAATCTGTGCTGGGAGAGCCTGCTGCCTGCAGGCTCAGAACAAATAGAGCTGGGTGAACCGAGATGGAAGTCATCCTGGTGAGGAAATGAAAAGATCAAGGGTCAAGGGGGTTTTGTTTGTCATAAAGAGAGTGCTGACTGTGGATGCAGAGCTGGAAGGTGGGGAAGTGGAAGTAAGAGGAACGTGGACAGGTAGGAAAGCAGAGGAGTCAGTGCATGATGCCCCAGTGAGGGTGAAGGAGGGCTAACGAGGCTGGTGGAGAAGCAGCTGGATGGCTAGAGTTGGGCACATAAAGGAGAGAGGCTGGACCTGGGGTGGAGACATGCCCGGGTATGAGCCCGGGGGTAGGGTGAATGGGAGGTGTCTGGCTCAGGCTGACGGAGAAGAAGACCCTACAATGACCATACTGGGTGGTGGAGGGAGAATCAACATTGACGTCTTGATGGTAGGCGGTGAGGCAATACAGAGTTGGTGGTCCAGCTGCTCCTGACTGAGGCAGATGAGCAGGGAGGCCAGGGTGGCAGGCACTGCTAGGAATGGACTGGGTTTTCCAGGTGTTCCCAAGAGAGGAGGAGAAATCACCTCATGGGGGAAAGTGAGCACAAGGAGGTCAACCCAGGCTCCTGATCAAACGGAGAGTGTGAGGGGGCAAATCGTCAACTCCAGAGATGGTGGCCTAGGAAGCAGGGACCATGGGTGAAGTGAGGGGACACTCAGAGAAGAGAGAGAGATGAGTCTTCTGGGTGTAGGGGGAAGAGAGGCCCCAGGACAAAGGAGCACAGGGGCACAGTGATGAGGATGGACTGGCTCTGTTGTGACACTGCAGGAATGGCTGGATCTTTGTCCTGAGGGCTTAGTTTGGGGGGGCTACTGGCCTCATGAGGGCCCCCCTCTCAGCAGCCTGGACAGATGCTCCCGCTCCTGATAGCTCTGTGGCCACCACTGTTCCCGGAAGGGCTCTGCCTCCATCTTCTATCAGACATTCCTGCCCAGTCCCCGACTGCCAGCGAGGGAGCCTGGGCCTCAAAGCCGTTTGCCGTGGAGGGACACAGGCTCCTTGGAGAAGCAGGCTGATCTTATTTTTCTCCGTAACCCACGGCCTAGCAAAGCGCCAGCCTATGGGTGGGCCATTCAGGGGCTCGGATACTTCTTAAATTAACTCAAAGCAGTAGAATAGCAGAGCTGGAGGAAGTGACCACTGAGCTCACAGAGTTCACTGCCCACACCCCCATTCTACAGATGAAGAAACAGAGGCCAAGCAGCCAAGGTCATGCTGCTCTTTAATGCTGGCCTCTGTTGGGCATACCAAGTGATGAGCTGCACTGAAGG
Organism: Vicugna pacos; assembly: GCF_048564905.1. Lineage (NCBI taxonomy): Eukaryota > Metazoa > Chordata > Mammalia > Artiodactyla > Camelidae > Vicugna > Vicugna pacos. The sequence continues at coordinate 5,223,193 of NC_133017.1, forward strand.
GCCTGAGGGGGGCTCTGGGGTCAGACAGCTTGGGTTCAAGTCCCACCCCTGCCATTTACTAGCTGTGTGATTAATGACTGTCCTTCCTGTAAAGTGCCACCTCATTTGTTTGTCATGAACACAGAGTTCCTTGAACAGCAGGACAGAATTCTTTAAAGGTTTGCTGTTGCTTTTGTTACTATTATCACCAAGTGAACCCTGAAATGAAGAACAAAGACAGCAAGATTTTTTATTTTAAAAGATTTTAAAATACGATGATGACTGTTTGATTTAATCTATTCAAGTTTGCATTTGACCATTATTAACAACTGCACAATGGATGACTTTTGAGGAAATGTTACTTCATGTCTTTAATTCTCACTAACTACACAGGCTATTCAACAGGAAGCAATTTTTTTTTCCAGGAAGAGGGACAAAAAGTTAACAATATCTCTGTACCTCTCGGTTCCCAGTGAGTTGGTTGTGATCTGTCAACCCAACTTTGGGGAAATGCCCGCTCCTCCTGGGCTCGCTGCACTGCCACGTGGCCTCCAGGGGGCGATTTACCCCCACACGAATCCAGTATCTTGGTTCATATCTTTGCTTCAGATCCCTCAAGGACTGCCCATGCACCAGGGCCCCATCTGCCCCGCCAGTCTCACCTGCTGGCCTCCAGGAAACAATCCTGGGTCTCAACCATCCTCTGTTCCTATGCCCGCCCCACTACTCTTCATTTTGTCCTTCAAGTGTGGGCTCCTGTGGCTTGCCACCAAGCAGGGGTCTCCCAGTCCTCCACCTTGGGGAACTGCATCGTCCTGCACAGTGCCTAGCGAAACTGTGTGGAGGCCAGAAGAATACAGAACAACAGGTGCTCAGAGGGGCTGCCTTTCCCACTGCAGGGGCCCTGGAGAGCTTTCTCCCAGCTGGTTATTCACAGGCGCTGAAGCTGTGGAATCTCGATCTTACCATTTTAAAGGGCATCATCACTAATTACAAAAGAAATCATTTTTTCAGTAGCAAAAGGAGAAAAGACTTTGTGCCCCATGCCCCCATCTTTCTTCCTCCGCCTTCAGAGGTGATTCTCACTCTCTGGGCAAGGGTAGAAAGCAACAAACAGAATATTATTTTTCAATGATTCTTCTTTCCCACTCTGAAGATTGCATCCCAAGACTGATGAAGGCTAGGATGGTTTGGCTTCCCTGTACTGAGTATTCAGAGGCTCAGGGTGGAGGGGGTTAGGGAGATAATTCAGCATTATGGAACCAAACAGAGACATTAAAAGGTTCTACTCTAAACAGAAAGGAAGCAGGATGCTATAGAAATGGGAAAACCATCATTGGAAATGAAATAACGAGTTACAAGACAATAAACATGAAGATGTAAAAAAGAAAAAGTATATCAAAATACAAAAAGGTGGAAAAGGGAGACGGTAGCAAGAAAAGATAGATTTTTTTCTCTTTCTTTTTCCTTTTTCTCATTATTCTTAGGATGTGTTGGAGCCTACGTGATTATCAGTCTAAAGGAAATAGATATGATAATGGGTTGATATACTTGAAAAATAGGGTAACCACAAATCGAAAGCATATAATAGAGTTGAAAAAAAAAACCAAAAAAGAAACAAACTCTAAATGGCTTAAAGACTTAAACATTAGACAAGACGCTAAAAAACTCTCAGAAGGAAACATAGGCAAAACATTATTTGACATATATCTCAGCAGTGTTTTCCTAGGGCAATCCACCCAAGCAACAGAAAATAAAAGCCAAAATAAACAAATGGGACCTAGTTACACCTATCAGCTATTTCAAAGCAATAGAAACCATAAGCAAAATGAAAAGACAACCTATGGAATGTGAGAAAATATTTGCAAAAGATGAGACTGAACATGGCTTAACTTGTAGACTATAAAAATAGTTCATACAACTTAATAAGAAAAAAAATAAACAACCCAATCCAAAAATGGGCAGAACAACTAAACAAGCAATTCTCCAATGAAGATATACAAATGGCCAATAGGCATATGAAAAAAAGGCACAATATCGCTAATTATCTTAGAAATGCAAATCAAAACTACAATAAGTTATCATCTCACACTACTCAGAATGGCCACCATTCAAACATCCACTCACCATAGATGCTGGAGAGGCTTGGAGAAAAGGGAACCCTCCTACATTATTGCTGGGAATGTAGTTTGGTGAAGCCAATGTGGAAAACAATATGGAGATACCTCAAAAGACTAAAAAAAACATCATTTGATCCAGCAATCCCACTCCTGGGCATATATCCAGAGGGAACCTTAATTTCAAAATATACCTGCACCCCAATGTTCACAGCAGCATTGTTTTCAATGACCAAGACATAGAAGCAACCTAAACGCCCACTGACAAATGACTGGATAAAGATGTAGTATTTAGATATAAAAGAATATTACACAGTTGTAACAAAGAAGGAAATAATGCCATTTACAGCAACATGGATGGACTTGGAGATTATCACACTAAAGTGAAATAACTCAGACAGAGAAAGACAAGTAACATATGATACCACTTATATGTGGAATTTTTAAAAAAGATACAAATAAACTTATTTACAAAACAAAAACAGACTCACAGACTTAGGAAACAAACTTAGGAGTTTGGGATTAACAATTACAAACTACTATATGTAAAACAGACAAACAGCAAGGATTCACTGTAGAACACAGGGGAAAATGTTCAGTATCTTGCAACCTATAATGGAAAAGAACCTGAAAAAGAATAGACTATGTATATGTACAACTGAATCACTATGCTGTATACCTGAAACTAACAAAACAGCTGTATATCTGAAACTAACTAAACATTGTAAATAACCACATTTCAATTAAAAAAAAAGATAAGCTCTAAATAGCTGTATTCAAAGAAAATCTTCAAAACTTACCTCCTACAAAAAGTAAAATGGGAAGCTTGAGCAGGACCAAATTATACTGAATGAGAGGTTACATACCTTCTCCAGCACGTGGCCCATGGTACACATACATCGTGTTTTCCTTCAGGTAAGAATGGCCCTTACTGCCCAGGGAGCGAGTCCTGCTGGGACAAGGCCTCTGTGGCAGTGGCCTCCTTGTCACCGCTCCATCTCACCAGAAGGCCAGGGTTTTCAGAGGGGAGGGAACACAGAGCTCATACACTTCAGATATATTTCCTGAGAAAAACTGTGGAAAGACCAAATTCACCTGCAGTGCAGGAAACATGAGCACGGCCCCTAAGCAGACTGACAAACCCGAAGAAAGACGGCCCGATGTTCACATCGGAACCAGAACAAAAACCGTCTGGCCCCAGTTAAACGATCACCATCTCACCTGCAATGAACTGTTCGTACTCATTGTCAGGGATGTTTCTGTTGAGACTTGAGAGATCAAAAAAGTCAGACCAGGGAATCCGGACCTGGTGGATGTCCAGGCTCTGCTAATGGTAGAGGCGGCCCCAAGGGGGTATCACCAGCACTGACTCTTCCATTTTCAGCAGGGTCTTCAGGAGGAAGGCGATGTGGATACAGACGCCCCTACGGAGGCTGAAGCCCTCCGGAGGGTTGACATAACACAGAAGGTACCTGGCAGGGAGCAAAGGAGAGCGGGTCTTCAGAGCCAGGTCTCTGCACAGGAATCCCGGCTTAGATAGAACAGATACAATGGGAATCTCTGCACAGCACATGGCCTAGACTCAAGACACGTTCAGCAGCTTCTGGTTTGTATAGTGGAGGCACTGCCCACCGATCTCTGTGTGGCCAATTATTTCGAGTCCGGGAGCACATGCAGAAGACATCTTGGCATCTGTCTATCAACGCTAAGCACCTGACTAGTACCTGAGCACCCGTTCTCCAGGGAATCTCAAACTTCTTGGCCTAAAGACCCCTGTACACTCTTAAATACTGAGGACTTCAAAAGGCTGCTGTTTATGTGGGTTAAATCTATCAATAGTTCCTGTGTTAGAAGTTAAATAAGAACTTTAAAAAATGCTTATGAGTTCACTTAAAAATAATAACAACCTACTACATGATACCATTAATACTCTTAAGCAAAAAATAAGTATATTTTTCTAAACAAAAATCATTAATGAGAGGAATAGCAGTGATTTTAATTTCTGAGAATCTCTTTTGGACTGGTGAGAGCTTAATTCTATCTGCCTCTACATTACCTGTTTTGTGATATCACAGACTAGGTTTTCCCTGGAAAACCCCACAGGAAACTCGGGAGTGCAAGAGTGTGCAAAAGGCAGGTGACTTCCCGGCGTTCCTACGAAAATAGTCTTGCATCTCAGGGGCCTCGGACTCACTTTGATAACTGCTGCCCTACCCTAGGCGAGACTCTCCTACACAAGAGCCAGGCAAGTGTCCTGGCTTCTTTAATGAGTTACCGCAGCAACACCCCTCCCTTCTCTGTGTTAATGTTTCCCACAACCTCCATTACTGCAGATGAGGATGTAATCCTCAACTGAGGCCTCTAATCCCAGAAGACTACCAACCTTGAAAGGGAGGGCCCATCTACCATCTCTACACCCCGCACAGTCTATTTTGAGTCAAGCCCTAGATAACTGCTAATTGACACTGACCCTTGTCTTATTCCTGAGTTTTAGCGAAGGAGCCAACATCTGGATGGAACTGAAATTTCCCTGCTGATATACAAGGCTGATAAACCACCCTATTCCAACATCTGATTCTGGGGCTCTTCAAAACGCGGGTAAGGCCCCGCTTCATAAAAGACGGGTCCTCCACCTGCCCTTCCCAGGGGTTCTGGGAGGCCGCGGCCACGCAGGGCTACCCGGACTCGCGGTCCAAGCCCCAGAGCCCGAGGGGGAGGAAAGCCGGAGGCTGTGCCCCAGCCCTGTCCCCCCCGCCCCAACCCGCTCCCCGGCACCACAGCCCTCCCCGGCCGCCACACCAACCCGGATCCCACCCCGGTCCATGTCCACTGGCCCCGCCAACGGCGCGGCCGTACGTTTACCGTCTGTGAGACGCCGCCCCAGAAAGGATGTCGGCCGCCGACTGACGCGGCCAGAACTAGTGGCCCGGCCAAGCAAGCCGCCATCCCCAGCAGCAAACACCGCCATGGTCCCGGGCAGCTGCACACTTCCGGAGCCCGCTGCCTGCCCCAGAAGCGCAGGCCAGCCCGCGAGGAGCGCGGCGTCTTTATCCATGGCAACGCCGCGGGGCCCTCCCCTAGCGCTTGCGTCTGCGTCCTCCCGAGGCTAGACGTGCGAGAGCAGAACTTTCGGAGCCAATGGGAGCAAGGGCGCGGCCAGGACGGGGGTGGGGGGAGGCTTATGGGGCAGCTGGGTGGGGCCGGGGCGGGCGGGGCCGCGCGGAGGTCCTCAGCTGCAGGTGGCACCGGCCGGAGGCTGGGGCAATGCTGCCAACAGTGGGCGGGGCGGCGGGGCAGCGGGGCGGGGGCACCCTCACCTGTCTGTGTGCGGGGCTCAGCCTGGGCTCCGCGGCCTCCGCTTGCACCGGAAGTGGACCCAGGCTACCGGTGGGCAAGATAGAGGACTGAGCCCAGGCAGGCACGGCTGGCCAGGTAGGGCACCTGAAGTGCAGATCCGCCAGGCCGGCTGCCGGCCTTGAATACGCGCTGCTAGGCAGTTTCCAAGAAGACGGGATCTGTCCCAAGAGGGGAGGTAGGGCAGGGTGCCAGATGCCTGGTTGGGTGCGGTCTTACAGGAGAGCCACGTTGAGAGGGTGCAGAGCAGCCCCTGTGTTGGCGGGGCTAGGAATTTGGGGTATAGGGTGGGGATGATGTGTGCCATTCCCTGTGGTCTCCCAAAGAACTCGCACCCCCAAGCAAAGGACCCTGCTCCCTCCACCCTTCACTGCATCCCCTGCCTTCCCCAGCACCACCGCCCCTGCCCCCGGAGTGTCCCATGACCTCTCCCCACACCAGGCACCGTCCCTGTTACAGGTACTTATCTCCTGGTGGTTCCAGCCCAAGGGTGGGGGCTGTATCTGACCAGTTAGGATGCCTGGAGCCTTTGTATGAAACCTCAGACTATAATGCAGGCGTGCACAGAGGCCCCTCAAACAGGATTCCCTGCATTCCCTCCCCACCACGCACCCACAGCGCAGCTGCCACACCAGGCCAAGCCTGCTGGAGGACCGCTGTTCCCTCTCCACCTGTCCCTGATCAAGAGTGCACCGCCCACACTGCTGGGTATTTAGTGGGCCTTAGAAGAGCAGCTGGTATTTTCATGGACAAATATTTGCTCTTTTGGGAAGAGTTGAGTGCAAAGGGATGTAGGGTATGCCTTTTCTGTTGTCCTGGAACTGGTGACTAGGATGCAAACTTAAGTCAAAGCAGTTTTTAGAGAGAGCCGCAATATATCTTACCCAAAGGTCACTCTTCCCCTAAAAAGGCAACACCACCTGGCGGGTGGGGTCCTGGTCCCTCTTTCTGGAGGTTGGGCTTTGCACCCTCCAGCTGGGACAGAGCCCGAAACAGCTCTGAACACGCTCCAACAGGCTTTCCCAGCACAAACTGCCTTTACTTTGAATCTGGCTGAAGGAAGCTGCTGAGAAATCTGGGTAAATCTTCCTGGGTGTAACCATGCCTTTTGTGCTGAATGAAAGAGCGGCTCTCCACATGCTAACAGCTTAGAACTGAATGTGTGTCGAAGCCTTCATGCATGTAGCATGTTGGGAACAGCGTTTCATGGTGAGGGGAACTCTATAACTTACATGTGTATGGGGCAGCCCTCACTCCAACAGGGTTTTCCTGCACAAACTGCCTTTATTTCGAAATTGGCTCTTGCTGAGAAATCTTGGTAAGTGTTCTTAAGTGTAGCCATGCCCATTATGCAGGATGAAAGAGCGGCTCTACACTTTTTCACATCTCAGAGATGAATGTGTGTTGAAGCCGTCATTCATGTAGCGTGTTGGGAACACAGAATTTAGTGGTGAGAACTATGTAAATTACATGTCTATGATGAAGCACTCTCTCGAGCCGGGTATTCCAGTGCATACTGCCTTTATTTCGAAACTGGCTTCTCAGAAGCCTGTGGTCTCCACTGCAGGTCTGTCTCCAAACCCAGGGCCAGCATGGTAACTCTGCTCCCCCTGTCTATTCTGGAAGTTCTAGGTGTCCTCCATGGCCCTTCCACCATTATGTTTTTGGAAAACCCCGCAGATGGAATGGGCCTGAGAACAGGAGAGCTGGATGCCAGAAGCCACTGCCCAGTGTGAGGCTCCTGGGAGGGGCATCACCTCTCCGTGGGCTCTGATCTAACCTCCCCTCTCCCCCACCCCCACCCCTCTCCTCCTGCATTTCCTGATTGATCCCTGGATAATGGTCCATACCAGGAATGACCTGGGAGAGGTTTTATGAGTCTTTAAGTGGAAAAAAAAAAAGAAATCTTTAGACAAGTTACTGAAAGTAACTTCCAGCTTTACCGGGAAAGACCTCATTCCAATGTTTAAGGCTAGTTGACAGGGTGTCAAATTGCTTAACCACTCACATCTGAGCAAGTGCTACCTCTCTCTCCAGCTCCCCGCAGCATCCACCTGTGGCAACTTGGCCAAAAGAAGGCAAGAAAGCTCTTTCCCCTCGCCAGCACCAGCGTGGCTTTGGAGTCAGTGGAGGCTGAGAGAAAGAGCCCCGCCCTGAGGTTTGAGGGGCCTCCAGCCACAGCCAGAGGAGCGGGGGTTTTCAGAGTGGCCCAGCAGGGAAACCAGGCAAGGCCACCTGGCCCAAGTCTTCCCTGCCCAGAGAGCCCCATGAACTGCTTTGGGCCACACTCCCCGTTTGGGCCCCCTGCAAAAAGTTACCACGGGAGCCACACCTGAGAAGGCAGAAGGACAGCCCTTTAGCCTGGGGTCCCAGCAGGTGTGTCCTGTGAGACCTGTGGCCACATAAGTTACTTGTCTCTCCAGGTCACTGAAGGGACTGTGCTGGGCATCTTGGTGGTCAGGGACATGGGAACACCTCTAAACTCTGAAGAAGGACAGAGAGACTCTTCCTGGAAGCAAGGATTCCAGGGAGACACCTTGCCCAGAACTGGGGGACTGTGTCCTGAGTAGACCCCTGGGAGGCAATGTGGGGCTGTGGGGTCCTCTTCTGAGAAGGGAGCAGGTGAGTTTTCCGGGGGTGGGGTCCTGCTTTGTCCAGACATGTCCTTGTGTAAGACTCATTTACAAACACCTCCAAGTCCACCTAGGGGTGGCCCCAGAGGTGGGGGTAGAGGAGGAGAGTGAAGGGTGCAGACTTAGGGCTCCCTGAGCCACCAAGGGAGCCAAGGGTCAGTGGGAACATCTTGGGAGTCTAGTGCAGGGGTGGAGGACGAGCACTAAGAACATGCCAAGTCATGCAATAAAGTGACCCATGACCACGAGACACAGGTGGCCGTACACCAAAAGAGGCAGATAGAAATTTAGACCCAGGATCTGAGAACCTTGAGAGGGGCTGGAGGGTGCCAGGAACCCTCAGGAACAGCTCTTCTAGGGGCACAGACATCCCAATACACACATTTCTCATGGAAGCTTTTTGGGGTGCAGAGTGAGTTACCAGGATCCTGAACTTAGTATGGAATCCCACCCCCTTGTTCATCACGGTACCTGGCAATAAATTGCTGTCATTTGTCCCTGGACATGCACAGGGGAGCTGACTGCTGTGGGGGTCACTGCAGGACTAGAATCTTCTGGTGTCTGCTCTGTGACCACAGAAACCCAGGGGGATTTCTCAACGGGAGAACCTGGAGACCATGCCTGCAAGGACCACCCTCATGGGATGGCCAAGGAGCTCGTGGTACCCAGGTCACCAAGTGACGAAGTTGTGAGGTTGCCTGGGGTATCCTGGGGGCATGTAGATTTCTGAGGTCAGCACGTGGGCCCAGCACTGCTGGATGGTCTGCACAAAGAGGGGCCTGCCCTCCTGATGATGGCTCTTAACACCTGCAGGGAAACTGCTCCCAGGGCTCCTGGAGGTCCATATTGAGAGTGTCCTGCCAGCCTTGTGGGGTCACCTTCCCCTGATGCAGAAGCAGACCTCTCTCCCTTGAGGCCCAGGGGACACCTGGCTCAGGTGCCACCTGTGTGCCCTGGACACGCAGAGCCCCAGAGCTCTGGCACAGCCTGGGGTGTGGTGGTGTCCGGGCAAGAAAGGCCCTGGGAAGGGGGTCATTCAAGGGCAGAGGCCACTCTGCAGGGATGCTGGACCTGGCAGCAATGCACTGCTTCAGTACTCCCTTGGGTTGGGTCTCCAACCTGTGGGATGGAAGGGCCACTCCTTCCTGCGGTGCAGTCGGGGGAACTAGATCCATCGTCAAGGTCAGCCCTGAAAATGGAGGCTGCGCTACCTCCATTCCTGGAAAGAAAATCAGTCCCCTCCAGTCCAGGTGATTCAGAAAGTCATTCAGCAATATTCGGGGCCTCCACTTTAGGCTTTGAATTAGAGCTGAGCGGCTTAGGAGGCCAGATCCCTGTCCGTGGCTCCAGGAGCAGGCTTTCTGCTGGGGGACAGGATCCTCACAAACACCTGTGTCTTTGTGGGACACTCCCCTCTGACAAGCTGGGAGGCAGGGTGCAGTTGTGGGAAATCGTGTTTACATGAGCAGAGGGCCACCATGTGGTGGGGGCACAGGAGACTGTGAGAATGAGTCCCACAGCCTTTCTGGAATCAAAAAACTGGCAAATGTGAAAAAGTGCATAATTTGTTTTATTGAACAGGCTGCTTATGTACGTTTGGAGGACCAGGTTCAAGGACTCAGCATCCCTCCAGGACAATAGCCTCAAGAGAAGAACAGACAGAGCAGGAGGAGATCTGGGGTTCCTCCCAGGAATGAGGTGGAACAGGGATTTCTGCAGATTTGCAAGGAATCCCCGACCACTGAGCATGGGGTTACAGCCCCACGAGCCCCTGTCATGTTTGGCTTGGGCTCTGGTTCTGGCCTGCTCATGTATTCTTCCAGCAGAGTTCCAGAAACTCAGAGGGTGGACTTAGAGGGGCTGCGTTTGGAACCTAGTGAGGAGGTGGAGGGTCCTTTATATTGAGTCCCTTCATCCTAATCACCATAGCTGAAGCCCAACACCCCCCAGGCCCCCATGGTTGCCGTGGAGGGAGAACAAGCCTGGCAGGCGACCTAGGGGTCCCACTACTGTGTCCTTCCCTTGTCTTCGTTCCCTTTCACCCCGGAAGGTGTGATTGTCTCGTGTCATGGTGGCTTCCACAATGTCCCTCCCAGTAATCTCTCTTCTCCATCAGGTGGGGTTCCCAACCCCGCTCAGCCTTCTCTGCATGGATGCTGAAGGACCAGGCCCACCTGAAGTTCTGAGCTCGAGCAGTAAGGTGGAAACAAAGAAACCAATGGAAAAAAGAAGCAAGTGATTGTGGCAAAGCTCCCCACCACAGAGAAGCTGCCCTGAGTGGAAGGGAGAGTGTGGGCATGCCCGTTTGTTTCCTATCTTCCAGTGCTCTTAGCTTTCTTATTGCCTACCTGCATGGTTACAACAAAATGATCTGCAAAACTGAAAATATTTACTCTCTCGCTTTTACAGAAAAGGCTGGCCAGCCCCTGGTCCGGTACCAGGCAAGAGATTGGAGTTCCTTTCCAGTTTGGAAACATCTTGGCAGGCCCAGGTTTGCAAAGGTCTTTAAGAGTAGTTACGGAGTTTTGCTTTTAAACTTTTTTACGGCTGTATATACTTGTGAGATGTGGTTGTGATGTATAATTCTGAGTCGGGATTTTCTCAAACTGTTTCTCACTTCTTATACCAGACATTCCTAAATTCCAAGTGGAACTGCATATTAAGGAAGCCATGGAATTTAGCAAAAGGATACAGATCTCATTTCCTTTTAAGCATCGATGTACCTCCATCATGGCAGTATTTGTTATGTGTTATTGATAGGGGAACTAAGTAGTAAACAGATTAATAGAAAATAGGGGATTTTAGGTACACAGGTTCATCTTTTCAACATTGTTTGTAATATTTGCAGTTTAAGATGACCATTCCTGAGAAACAGGCAGCCTCTTAGAATGAAATAGCATTTCCTCTGAACCATAATTAATTTTTATTTTGTAGACAGCAGGAAGGGTAATAACACGTCACACATTTGGGGACGTCAAAGAGAAAATGTAACTTTCTGGGAGCGCACTCCCCCGCCTCCCCCTGCCCTTTTTACTGTCCCATTCTCCCTGGAAGGCTCTTTCTTATCTTCTGCTCATGGCTCCAGTAACTCTTTCTTCCTCCTTGTTCCTCAGCTGGTAAGGTTAGTTTTCTACTTTGAACAAGCAAACAAGCCAACAGAAGAGAAATTTCACAAGCAACTCCCAGCACATCCGCTCGCCTTCTGATGTCTGTGACCTCACTCTCGGTGCCCCACCGCTTATTAAAAGTGGCATCGAAAGCCAGTTCCTCCAAAAGTCCCCGAGGCCCCATCCCTCCCATCTTCTCTGGGTTGTCACTCCCAAAACCATCCTCTCTTTCACTGCCTCATCTATTTTGTTCTCCTGCTAGTTGGCACCATCAGTATATAAACGTCCATCCTCTTAAACCAACAGCACTCCTTGACCCTAATTCACCCCCACCAATTGCCACCCTGTGTCTTTGCAGCAAATCTTTAAGGAGTTGTTTAAACTCACTGTCTGCATCTTCTCTTGAGCCATCCCCTTTTACACCCATTCTGGCTTTTCGCCTGATCCCTCGCTCTATGGAAACTGCCCTGTCAAGGCCATCAGTGACCCCATGTTGCTAAATATAGTGGTCAATTTTGACTCCTCATCATGCTTGGCCCCTCGGCAGCATTTGACCCAGCTCTTCCATTCCTCCTACCCCGTGTTCCTGCTTCACTCAACCTCCAGCCCATCTCTCTGTCTGTTTCTGCTTTTGGCCTGCTGGCTGGTCCTTTGCCAATGTCTCCTGTTTTTTCCAAACATATACTGTGGGTGTTCCCCAGGGTGGGTTCCTGGGCCTCTCCTCTCTCTCTCTGCTATTCCTTTGGTGGAAGCAACCCAGCCTTGGAAATTGGCATGCCATCAATTTCTCGATTTCTCCAAAATTCCCTGATTTCCCCTTTCCATCTGAGCCTTTATCCCTGAGACTCACATCACATTCTTTTCCTTTCATTCATCTTGCTTTCACATTCATACATATGTTCTACTATGAAATTACTTTTCCAAATTTTGAATCAGTACATATATATCATGTAAAATGCTCAAATATGTATTATTTCCACTAAGATGCTAATTCTACCTTAGAACATTTCTGCACTTCTGTATTTATGTGAATAAAGCGAATAGTATTTCTACAAGCCTCATAGTTAAACACTGTTAGTTTGGGGCTATTATGTAACATGAAATAATGGTACATCAACATAGTCGTTTTCATTTATTTTTATGTAACACCGAGATGAGGTTTTTGCCCTGAAGACTGGTTTTATTGAAATTTTACCTACGTTACGGACAGTCAGTTTATGTGAAAGCCCTCATTTCTCCCCTTTTTGATATATGCTCCATTTGGCTATATATAACATATAACTTGGCATGAAACAAAATTCCCAAATCATTCACATAATACAATTAATATGTTTAATTATATTTTTTAAATGTTAAAAAGAAAAAGAAAACAGTTTCCTCTACCTATTAGGCACTTCTGTGGCAATATGTAACACACCCCTTAACCATGACATTGAAGAACTGAGCTGATACCAGCCCCTTTCCACCTGCTCAGCCCCACCTTTTCCCATCCCCTTTCCCATCTGGAGAGGACATCCCTCCCATTGTCCAGGCCCAGATGTTGGAACCATGTCCTTTCTCTCTCTTTCTTTTACACTCACAGACAGCAAATCCAGCTTGTTAGAAAATTCTGGATATTCTGTCTTAATTAAATACCTGCTCTCTGCTCCCCGCCCTCCTAAGAGCCACCTTCAGCCTTTCCTGGATACCAATAGCCTTCTGTTTCCATCTTTGCTTTCCTACAATCTCTCATCCACACAGAGTCAGAGGGAGCCTGTAAAAACATACATTGGGGGTGGTGGGTGTTGCTCAGTGGTAGGGCGCATGCTTAGCATGCTTGAGATCCTGGGTTCAATCACCAGCACATTCATTAAAATAAATAAATTACTTCCCCCCAAAAAACACAAACACAAAAGCATAAGTTGGACTACATCACCCCTCCCCTCAAAACTCACTAAACGGGTCACCATGTCATTAGGAGCCAAAGTCGTCACAAAGGCCTCAGGACCCGGTGTGCTCTGCCTCTCTGCCCACACTCTCCCCCTCACTCTGGGGGCCTCTGGCTCCGGCTCTTCCTTCTTCCTCCAGATCTATTCTGCTTCAAGTTCATTACTCCGTGAGATCTGCCAGGATTGCCTTATTCTCTCCTGCCTGCCTCCCACCCCACCGCCATCACCCGAGTTTGCTCATATCACTCTTTTTTAAAAATTTATCCAAACTCTTGCTACCCCAACATGCTGCCTGTTTCCTCTGCTAAAATTCTGAGCCCCCAGTGATGGGGAGTCATGTCTATTTTGTTGACTGATAAAGCCCGAGAGCCTTGGGAACGGTCTAGTTAGGAGATTCCCGTATGTAGTAGGAGCTTATACACATTTGCTGAATGAATGTAGATGCCCTGGTCCAATCCGATGGAGCACTTCTGTGACGTGCTCAAAGAATAACTCTCCTTTCCACCTGAGAGGGGGTGACAACTTCCCTGGTGATTAAAGGCAAGAATTTTTTGCTTTATGCTGTTAACCTTAGGCGGGGAGACTGGGGGATCTTCATATATATTTTTAAATTTGGTTCACTCTGCAGTTGGTCTTTGGTCTCTGTATAATTTTGAGAAACTCTTTATGAGTGATCATTCTTTGATCAGATTGAACAGGTTCCAGGGGGAAGGACCAAGCCTGTCCCATCAGCCATTCTATGTGTCTTGTCCTGGGACCCAGTGGATGCTCAGCATGTAAGTGAACCGACAGGAGTGAGTGAAGAGATGGGAGCATCTCATTATTGTGGCGGATCTCTGTCCAATGCCTTGAGATTTGGGGAAGGGTTTACGAGTGCAGAAGGGAGAGGTCAGGTCCTCTGTGCTTTTCCTGAGTGCCCTGGCCTTACCCATTCCCCCAGCCCCCTCTGGGCAGCCAAGCCAAGGAGCTGGGCCACCAGGGGTTGTGCTGATCAATAATCCACCTTCACCCCAATTCCGGGGGTAGGTACACATGGTTGTAGACACTGGAGTCAGGTCCTTGGAGGAATTCCTCACCGAACTATGTTTTGGACCTTTTATTTTTCTCTAGAACCTCCAGCTGAAGAAGATTGTTTTAGACACATGAAAGTTGAGGACACCTTCTGTCCCCTCGCAACCCAGGTGGGGCTGGGAGTCTGCTGTTTCTATAGCCGGTGGGCTCGTGTTGATTTGGGCATCCCTGTGCCTGAATTCCTGCAGTACACTCGGTGGTAAGGTTGGGGGTGCCTGGCAGGGAGGGAAGCGGGTTGGGAGACTGTACAGGTGGGCTGATGTTAACCTGGGGTGAGCGGGAGCTTGCTGATGCATGGCATCTCGGGGCAGGGAACTCTCCACACTCAAGAGGGATTCCCACTCCCGCAGGGTCCCTTTGATCAGGGTGCTGGGCTGTCAGGGGACCACAGGGGTCCCAGTGAGGATTAGGGTGCCTTCAGGCAATGGGAAGTGTGGGGTCCAGTGGCAATTGAATTAACTGTGCACCCAAACCCAGCCCCCACCTCTTTCAGCCTGTTTCCTAATCTGCAAAACTGGAATGTTATTAAACATCTCACGGGGTCATTGATGGGCTGGGACAGACTAGACAGTCAGGAGCTGGAATTCCTCTGTCCCCTGATTGTTTGCCTTCTTTCTGACTATTTGCTCTCACAAGCTCAGTCTCTCTGTCTCTCGCTCTTTCACTTCTAAGTGTCTCTCATGCTCTGGTTTCATTTGATTTCCAACCACCGCCCCTCCCCTCCGCCAAACTCCAGATGAGTGAACTTGATTTCTATGTGTCAGTTCCAAATTCCCAGGAAAGATGCTCTGTCACCCTCTGGATCTGCTGTCCAACCCATGAGTTGTGGCCAGAGGAGCGAGTCCTTCTGGGACCAGCAGAGGGTCTCTGCCGAGCCCCCAGCCACAACTGTGGGAGCACATAGCTCTCCATGGAGGAAGTACTGGCTGTGACCTTGTGTCACTAAGTGTGAATTTATGTCTTCTCTTGAACCACCTTCATCCTCCTAAACAAAGATGAAAATTAAACACTCCCGGGATTTGTGTCATGGAACACTCAGGTTGGGGGCTAATGGGGCTGGAATTTCTGCTGTATTTAAGGGGCTACACTGAATCCCCAACGAGAGCCTACAAAGGGAACAGCACCGGCCCCAACCGGCACTTAGGGCGCTGAGTCTGCGTGACGGTGAGCCAGGCTTCTGACCAGAGCTCAGGGGTCTGGTTTGACCAATTAGCCTTTGAAACCAACCAGCTTTGGATTCCTCAATCCCACCCTGAGGTTTTACCTGAACCATCAGCTTCTGTATCTCTGAAGACAGATGCTGAGGACCCTTCACGTAAGCCGTTCGCACAGCCCTGTTCAGGCCTTTGTGCTGCACGGTCTGCCCGGCGAGCTGACCGAGGTTGGTATTTTACTGATGTTAGAAGTAGTCTGGTTTCCCGATGTACTGTTTCACTGAACAAGCAACAGAAGCCACTTCTCGCTGATAAAAGCAGAAAAGGGACATAATTAAAAGATACTGGGAGGGTGTGTGGAGTGGCCAGGACCGGAGCCAACCCAGGAGCTGTAGGAGGTGTTAGGGAGCCCCAGGCACCAGGCTGGGAGGGGTGCTACCGGGCCCCCTGCCACCCCAGAAGGGACCCCCCTCCACCCGACCCTCCACCTCACTCACTGCAGGTTCATGTCCCGGCAGGGCCAGGTCACACTGAAGCCACCAGCACACACCTCAGTTGGGGAGCTGGCCCCGTCTGAGCTGCGGGCGTGCCTGGTGTGGGGAGAGGCCCAGTTAGAGGAAGGCAGTTCCCCTACTGTTCCGAGTTAAGGTGCAAGTCAGTGCCCATCACTCAGGAGAGCCAGGCTGGACGGACCTCATTGTGGTGACTAGGCTGTCTGAGTTCACTTATTACTTTCTACGTTTGAAGGCCCTGGAGGGAGAAAAAGTGAAGGTTCTAGTACTTATTTTGTGTTTCCCACGTACCAGGTGTGGTAAACAAGCCACTTCAGACAAGGCCCGGAGCAACCACGTAAATAGGCCATGGAGCAAGTCGTGCAGTCAGGCCTCTGTGGTCCCGAAACCCGTGTCCCCATCGGCTCCATAGTTACCAGTGGAAACTAGGGGGATTTATGGGACTGTGTGCTCCTGTGAGGGCTGGGATATGTGTGTTTAAGTCCACATCTTCAGAAACTCGGCTAGAACCACAGCCACTGATTGCACGGTGGCAGAGGAAGGGAGGATTCCAGCCTCTGGTCCAGCTCGTGTGGAGCTCAGAAGTTCTTCCTCCTGTCCTGAAAATAACACCAGATCTGAGGGAGCTGCAAACCCACTGCTCTTCTTAGATCCCAGAAGACTGAGGGGGAAAGCTGCTTCCAACCCAGAGAGGTTGCAAAGGGAACAGCGGGCAGGCTTGGAGAGTCACAGCTCCCAAGGCAGAACCTGCTTTTGTAAGAACCCCGGGGGCAGGCAGATTTAACAGGTCCCTGAGGCCAGCAGGAAGCTCAGTGTGGGGAAATCAGAGTGTGACAACTCCAGGGGGCCAGTCAGAGGGGCCCCATGCTCTTTTTCATGTATTTTACATCCAGGACCGTGTCCTGTTCTCAGAATGAAGGTCAGAGGATAACTCCTCATGCTTCCTGCCTGGAGAGGAGAAAATAACTGTATTGAAATACACCCAGAACATTCTGTTTCATTGGGGGAAGTTGTTTTTTGTTTGTTTTTTTAATGAGAAATTATTTTACCAGAGCCTAACCAACCTGGGAGAAGGGAAATCCCTTCTGTGTCACCCAAATTGGGGTGGGGGGAAAGAGATACACTTGTGGAGGTCACAGCTCAGGGCACAGGCTCAATGAGAACTAATCACAGGACTGCAGATGCCCTGCTCTGTCCCGCTCCCCCAACACCTTACCTCCATGTCAGTAGGGCCCGTGTGTAATAACAGGAATAATACTAACAGAAGTAAATGTCTCAGGAGTGTCTAGGGAAAACCCAAAGACAGCGGGGAGATGAAAACAAGGACACACAGGCTGTTTTAGCCTCTCACACCAATAGCTGTAGCAAACTACACACAGCCCAGCCCCAGTAGATAAACAGACAACCTCACAGAAGAAATTATTTATTTTGGTTCTCTTACCCAGTGCATTCCATGGTGCATCCTCGCCTAGAATTGAGTGGAAGCAAGTCCATCTCAGAAGGGACATAACTGAAGAGGGATGGCTTCCCAGACTCTGAGGGGCAGAGAGAGCACCAGCCTGGGTTAGAGAAAGGTGAGGGGTGGGGTAGGGTGTGGGCTGCCTTCTTCCCCATATAAGGAACCTTCCTGAGGCCAGCACAGTAGGAGGGAGGGCCATGGGGTGGAAGCAGCCAGACTTCATCCTGAGAACTGTTGGGATGCCTCAAAGGGACCATTCAGGTGCCCAAACTGGGCCCTGATTGAGGGAGCCAGTCGGTCTGACTCAGAGCCCAGGACTGAGGTGGGCTCACAGCAGGCCGGTATTACTTGGCCGGATCCATTTCACTTCTCCGAAGCCCTGTGTAAAACATGAAGCGTGGACGGCCTGGTGAGCACAGCTCTGCCCTCAAGACCGGTTTCAACTCCTCTCTTCCCAGAGAACAGCATCTCTGAACCCGTCCTGGGTGACCTCACAGAGATCACCCTAGTGGCCCAGGCTAGTGACCGGGAACATGTACCTTCCTGCAGGCAACCCCTGACGTCCACTGATGCATCATATACTGGCAAAGAGTGAGTCACTGTGCATTGGTCTAACAGCAGAGACTCTGCCAAAGGCCCAAGAGGTGGTGTGTGGGACATGCAGGGGTGCAGGAGTGTAAGCAGCGCAAAAGTGTAACTGGTGACAGGGGTGCAGGGGCTGTGGAGGGCGCAGGCATTTCAGGGGATGTGGGGGTGGAGGGATGCAGAATTGCAGAGAGTAGCAGGGGTGCAGAGGTGCAGGGAGTGTAGGGATGCAGGGAGGTGCTCAGGGACCTGGCCAGGATAAGAAGGCAAGTGCACATCCTTGCAGTCAGCCTGACCCCGGTAGGCTATTGCAATGCTTTTGGGCGGCGGCGGCGGCGGTGGCGGTTGGGAGGCTGCCCGGGCAAGCCGATCGATTTCTTCTCTTCCCTGCAGCCTGGCCTGGGGTGGGGCTTGGCCGCCGGAGATTCGCCAGATGTTGCACTCCAGGTAAGCTTGCTCCTGGTAGGTGGGGCGGTTAGGTCAGAGGGCGGTGGCAGCGGCAGAGGGGCGGAGCGGGTCTACCCCTGGTGAACGGGTGGAATAGCTGCCTTGTCCCGGCTGCTGGGCCTGGGAGCGGCCTCTTCTTCCCCAGGTCGCCGGACACTCCTGTCCCACTCAGCTTGCTGAGTGCGGAGTGGGGGCGGGGCCGTTAAGGTGCGGGACCCACGGGGGGAGGGAGGCTGCCGCGGGGGAGCCGATCAATTCGCTCCGCTCTCCCCGGAGGCGGAGCCAGGGGCGGCTTCTGCTGCCCTAGAGGCGGGACGCGGGTCTCCAGATGAACTTGCTCCTGGGAGGCGGCGGCGGAGGCGGCAGGGGCAGGGGATGTGTTCCAGGGAGTTGCTCCATTTCTTCTCTCCCCCACGGCCTGGCTTGGGGGCGACGTCTGCCGCCGGAGATTTGCCTGAGGTCCGACTCCAGGTGAGCTTGCTCCTGGGAGATGGGTGCGGTGCGGTCAGGGGGCTGGTAAGGTGGTGGCTGCAGGCATAGGGAGGCTGCCCCGGAGGAGATTGTGGATTAGCTCCATGTCTGCACCGCGTGGCCTGAAGGCGGCCTCTGCTGCTCCAGGTCCCGGGACACCCCTGTCCCACTTTGCCTGCTGGGGGCGGGAGGCAGGGTAGTCAGGGTGCAGGGGTGGCGGTGGTCGGGGGCCTGCAGCGGGGGAGCGGACCATTTGCTCCCATCTTCCCCGCGTCTTGTCCTGGGGGCGGTCGCTGTTGCCCTGTGTTATGAGACGCGTGTATCCTAGTTGGCCTGACCCCGGGAGTTGGACTTGGTACTTTGGGGGTGGTGGCAGCAGCGGCAGGTTTTCCCATGGAACTTGTCCATTTGCTCCCACTTCCCCCCATGGTTTGCCCTGGGGGCGGTCCCTGTTGTCCCAAGTTCGTCGGATGTCCATCTCCAGGTCAGCCTGCTCCCTAGAGAAGGCCACTGTGAGGTCATGGGCAAGAGTGGTGGCTGCTGCCGGGGTAGGGGCTGCCTTGGGGAGCTGGTGGATTGGCTCCCGTCTCCCTGATGGCCTGGTGTGGGAGTGGCCTCTCCTGCCCCAGGTCACCAGACGCACCTGTCCCACTCAGCCTGCTGGGGGAGGGGCGCCCTGGGCGGTGCCTTTAAGGTGCGGGGGTGGCTATGGCGGGGGTAGAAGACCTGCAGCGCGGAGCCTGTCAATTTGCTCTCCTCTTCCCCGTGACGAATCCTGGGGGCGTTCTCTGCTGCCCAAGAAGCCGGATGCCCGTCTCCAGGTCAGCTTGCTCCTGGGAGACGGGCCCGATGTGGTCGAGGGGCAGAGGCAGTTGCGACGGCCGGCTGCCCCGCCTAATGGGGCCACTTCTTCTCCTCTCCCCTGACCTGGCCTGGGGACGTCCTCTCTGGCGCAAGATTCGCCTGACACCCCACACCTGGTCTGATTGCTCCAGGAAGGTGGGCGCGGTGAGATCAGGAGGTGGAGAGGACAGGGGCTGCCCCTGGAGAGCTGGAGGATAAGCTCCAATCTCTCTGCAGGCCTGACGTGGGGGCGGCCTCTGCTGCCCCTCGTTCCCAGGTCACACTTCTCCGGGTCATATTTCCCCGGGGTTGCGGTAGGGTGCGGGGGCGTCGGGGTGTTGGCGGGGGTATGGAGCCTGCCGCTCGGGAGCTGGGGGTTTAGCTCCCATCTTTTCCGCAGATTGGCCTGAGGGCAGCCTCTGTTGCTCCAGGTCGCAAAGCAATTTCTCTGACAGCTTAGCCACCGGAGGTGGGCAGGATGGGCTGAGAGGGCTGAGGCATGCGCCAAGGCAGCGACGGAGGGGGCTGTCCCTGGCCAGCTGGTCAATTTGTTCCCGTCTCAACCTTTGCTGCCGCAGTTTCGCAGAACGCCCTTCTCCAGTTTATTCTTCTCCAGGGAGGTGGGCGCAGTGCATGCAGCCCGAGGTCTGGGCTCTCCCTTGGGAGGGGCAGAACTCTCTTGTTCTCCTTTGTCTTTATTCTTCAGCGAAGTGGTTACTGGACGCAATTCTTAATTCTGAGAAAGTGTAGCCTGTGTTATGGAAGAGCTGCTGGACAGTGAGGTTTCTGGGTGGATTTTCACATCAGCTGATGCCCCAGGCAGGCAGGAAAGCTATTACTCAGAGCTTCTTAGTCTGGGGTTGGGGATGGCCCTGCCATCCTCACCATGCTTTTTAAAAATGTGTTACTCCCCTCTTTTTCCTAGGTGACATTTTAGGTTATTGGGTCTCAGATTGCTGACACACTCATCCCTGTTCTCAGACATCTTTTAAACTTGGGTGAAGTGATAAGTAGGGGAAGATGATTTACTGAAAGTTAAGAATACTTAAATTCGCATTAAAGCTACATTCTGTCAATCTTTCTAAAATGATTTTCCTCTGATTCTAAATCCACGACCTAGTGAATGTTGTACTCCTGTGTAAGTTATTGATCTTCACATCACATTTGTTGAGTGGTCAACGAGATTTGTTAATTAGATTATTCCTGAAAGGAAAAGTTCAGGCTTTTCAGAATTCCTTGTCTGATGTCACCCAGGCAGTCACAGTAGAAGACAGAGCTGATATAAAAATCCCTCAGCTGCCTGAACTGCAAAGCTTCTGGGATTACTGATCCCTGAAATGCAGGTGACTCTTGATGATAATCTGGGGGATGGTTTAAATGATCAGATTCTTCCAGTCCTATAAATGGGTTCCGTGGCCCCAGCCCCGGGAGAACTGGACATAAGGGCCATATCGTGTGTGGTGGGATGGGAAGGCAAGGTGTAAGAGCTGGAATCACTGAGATTCCACACTCGCTAAACACAGACTCCAGAGCCTAATTTTTGTCAGGTTCTGTTCTGGATTTGAGAGTGTGTTCATACATGATTCTTGCCCTTCTGGAGTCACTGCCTGGGTGGAAGTAACCTTTACATAGATCTGTGGAGGATGACATTTAAGTAGATGGGCTGTTATGGTTCTCAATGTGCCCAGGCTTGCTCTTCCAGGCACTCGTGGGACTAACGCGAGTCATGTTATTCACTCATTCACTGATTTATTACCCTTGAATTGATCACTCGTCCCACAGTAAGTGAAACAAGGTAACAGGAAGCTGAGTTTTGTCCCCTCTCCTATCACTGATTGTTTTTCAGTCGGGCGCCCTGCGTATGCATTGTGAAAAGGTGGTATTTCGTGCCCAATGGGGCAGCACTGTCAGTTCTGAGAATCAGGGGAGACACATGGGTAGGACAGCACCCTGACACACATGGCACCCCCCATCCCATGAGACAGAATTGTCGATGCTCAGGTGACCCGATGTAGACTGCGGTGCTAAACCTGAGCATGTTTAGTTATCCTGGTGGCTATGAAAATACAGACTACCAGTCGCTACCTCTGGAGACTCTGAGGGTGTGCACCCCAGAATTCTGCATTTTAAGAAGCACTTTAACGAATCCTGATGAAGAGATCTGAGTGTCCCACGGAGAAACACTGGTGTGTGAGGCACCAATATTGAGGATTCTCAGGGAACGATGTCTTTTTAGGATGGTCCATGGGCCCTCACTTTAGACTTTTGCCTTGGGTTTAATTGTATGTGTTCAGAAGTGATGTCTTTCGATTCCAGTGCATGTCAGCATGCTCTGTGCAGGGATTTACTCTCAGTAGATGGCAAAAACTATGATTCTTCAGGTCACCGAGCTACACTGTGAACGATATTTCATTTTGGTTTTCTTTGTAGCAATGCAGAGTCTCCCGAGAAGAGATTTAGACTCAACAGCTTTGTGTCAGACTTTGGAAGACCGCTGCTGCCCAAGGTGTTCTCTGGCAGTGCAATGACGAATCTAGGTCCCTCTTTCACTGCTACATCAATGAAGTGGACCACTTGGACAAGGCCAAAGCTGGTATCCCTACCATAGCCCTTTACAGTGTTATTCGGCTCCAGGAAGCCATCAGATGCAGCAGGTGGCCAGAGGAGGAGCTGAACAGACTCATGAAATGTGACATCCCCAACTTTATCAACACGGACCAGAACTCTGCCTTTGTGGAAGATGATTTCCTGATTTTGTAACTACCGATTGTTCTAGAAAATAAGCCAGTTGCCCAGAACTCCCACAAAGACTTGAATTGAGAAACGTGCTTTCTCAGGTATCTTTCTGAAGATGTGAAGTCTGTCTTTGTATGGAAGGAAGTCCCCTTTCAAAAAACTGAATGTGTTTGTGTCTGAGAGAGGGAAATGGAGACAGAAAGACGAAGAAGCAGAAGAGAGCCCCCTCAGAAGAGATCTAGTTAAGGTGAGTTTTTGTGCCTTTAAAAAACATTTGGGGTTTTAGGGGGAACAAAGTATTTACACTGTCTTATTCTCCTCATTGGAAACCTTGGCCCCGTCTTCAGAGTCAGCGGCCTTGAACGGGGGTTGCACGCTGCGTTTCATCTGGCACTGTGACTTCCACGCTCTGCCTTTAGCACGTTGCTTTGCTTGTCAGGGTTGCCACCGTTTTAACTGTAAGGTGAGGAGTCTGGAGTAGATGATCCACCCCAGCTCTGCTGTTTTGCAAATTTCTGATTTCGTATTCGGATGAGTCTGGGATACACCCAGAGCAGTATAAACCAGGCCCTACCTCCTGCCTATTGCTGGGGCATCCCTCAGGTCTGTGCCTTCTACTCAACCCTTTACTGAGCCCAGCTTTTGTCAGGAGCCCAAGTGCCTACCGGGATGGCAGGGGACATGTCTTTCGTGGTCACGGTGGCCAAGAATTCTATTGGTGTGCTGAAACAACTCTTCTGAGATCCTCCACCCACCCCTGCTCAAACCTAATGACAGCACTACGGTTCCTTTCCTAGGAGGAGAATCAATCCATGGTGCATTTTATGACAATCCTGTCCCCAGGGATGCACGGAAGTTTATCAGCTGAGTGAGGGGAGGTGCCTCTGTGTCCCTGTATCTCTGTCTGCTGACAGTTCGCTGCCACCGGCTACTGAACAAGAAAAGTGCTATTCACCATGTTGTGTGTTTTCCAAATGTGTAGGTGATGGTCTTGTGGCTCGTGCGTGGGCTTTGATTTGGGATGGTGAAGGGCTTATAAATACCTCATCAACATGTATTCGAGGTGGCCTGGTGCCACACAGATTTGATTCATGAAGGCATCAAGCCTGCACACTGGTTTGGAAACAACTTGGTTTTGATCATTCACACTGCATGCATGACTCGCTGCTAATCTCTGGGTGGTTTTTTCATTTCAGATTTATTCACCCCATGTCTTGCTTAAGCTGAAAAATACATTTATTTCACCAGAATATTCTCTGATTCTTTGTTTACACACATCCAGTTTTTTTAATTCCTTTAAAAATGATTCTGTGTTTATAATGCCTCCTAATTTCTATCATCTCTATGTTGCCAGTGGTCTGAGACATGCACCAGATTTGATGCCGGAACAGTTCCACCAAAAAAATCCCTTTGCCGTAATATCTTTTGAGGAAAATATTATTCTTTAAGGCTCTAACAGTAAATCATAGAAGAAAGCATGGAACATTTCTTGTAGTTAATACATGTTCATGCGAAAAGAAATGATATTTTCATTAAACAATGTTGATTTTAATAACTTTTACAAATGTGAACATTATTATTCATAATTTAAGTAACCAGATACAACCACAGTTATTTATTATGAAGATTGAAAACTATTTACACGGTCTCTTAATTAGAAGTAGCTTTATTAGAAGACTGAAGGGTATTTAAAAGATGGAAAAATACCCATGATGACACCATCATTTTTATTAACTAAATATCAAGAACTGTGCAGGGATAAGATTTAACCCTCTGCAAACTGCCAAGTTAGCATGAGGTAGTTTGTGGATGCTGCCAGAGGACAGGACACTCCCCCAGGATCAGAGACAAAGGACTTCCTGCCAGCACAGCAGGCAGCCTGTGGTTCAAGTTCATATTGGTTCCTGAGTTCCTTTCCTATTGCTGTTGTAACAAAGGACCACAGACTCAGTGGCTTAAAGCAATACACATTCATCTTCTCACTGTTCTAGGGTGCAGTAGTGCAAAGTCAATGTCAGTGGGCTAAAAACAACGAGTGGCCAAGGCTAAGTTCCACACCGAGGCTCTTGGGAGGGATTCATCATCCTACCTTTCCCAGCTTGCAGAGGTGCTCACACTCCTTGGCCCAGGGCCCTGTGTCACTGTGACCTCTGCTGCCACTTTACATCTCTGTCTCTGACTATATAGATATAGAGGAAGAGTCTTCTACATCTGGTATGGACCCTTTTTCCTACATGGACATTGTATCCCTATTTATGTGCAGATGAAAACCCCTTCCCTCCAGGGTGCGGTGGCATCAGCTCACAAGATGACCACTCTGGGCTTTAAGTGTCCTCTTTGTATTGTCATCAGGGAACTTCTCTCTCCATAGTTAGCTCTGTGTTAATTTGTTGTTATATTTTACCCAGAATTACTGAAAGTTTTACTTAAAAGGGATCCTAATTAGCTCTGTTTACCTGTTTCCAGAGCTGAAAGCTTCAGTTCTAGAGTAGCAGTTTGATTTTTCCTAAAAATACATTCCAGTATATTTCTCTGGTGAAAGTCTCTACCCTGTTATCTATTGTCCCATCATTTCCTTATTTTCTTGAATGTATTAAAAGTATTTTATAGCCTTTATTGGTAACTCTGATGCCTACATCACCTGGGGTTTGCATCCTTTGTCTAATGCTCCTTATTCTCATGTTATCTGTCATATAGTCTGGACATGTTGCATGTCTAGAAATTCTTTATTACATGGCAGACATTGCAAATGAAAAATCCATGTTATCTTCCGTGAGAGCTTTTCTACCTTCCCGTTAGGCAGACAGTGTGAGGGACTGATCATGTCACTCCAATCAGGCGCTGAGGTGGATCAGGACTAAAGTGCCTTTTTTCTTAAAACAGCTTTGAGGTATACTTGGCAAAATAATTTTCACACGTTTAAAGTGTACAGCTTAATACGTTTTGACGTAAGTATATCCCCAAGGAACCATGACCACACTCAAGACAGTGAACATACCCATCACCCACAAAGCTTCTCTCCTGACTTTTGTTGTCCCTCCCTCCCTCCCCGTCTCTTCCCCTGGGAACCATTGATCTGCTTTCTATCACAACATATTGGTTTGCATTTTCAAGATCCTTATATGAATGGATTCATGCAGTATCTACTCTATGTTGTCTGACTTCTTTCATTCAGTGTAATTATTTTGAGAATCATCTGTGTTGCTGTATTAATAGCTTGTTTGTCTTATAGTAGAGTATTGTTTAGTGCTGAGTTTTTACTGAAGAGTTTATTGTGAGCAGTGTTTGTATAGACCATCATTTCTTTCTGCATTTACTTCTTGATGGATGCATGGGTTATTTACAACTTGTGCTATTATAAATAAAATAGCAGTGAATATTTGGTTACAAGTCTTTGTATGGACATATGCTTTTCCTTTCTAAAGCACCAGATGAGGAATGTCTGGATTATATGGTACACAGGTGTTTACCTTTTTAAAAGAATCTGTTAAAGACTTTTCCAAAATGGTTGTACTATTGTAAATTCCACGTGGTGTGTATCAGTTCTGGTTGCTCTACTTCCTTGCCAGCACCTTGTAAGGTCAGTCTTTCTAACTGTATTCATTCTAGTATGTATGTGAACTAGTATCTCACTGTGGTTTTTAAAAGTATTTCTCTAATGACTAATGACACCTTTAATCAGCATCTTTTCATATGCTTATTATCCATCTGGATATCTTTACTGAAGTGTGTTTTCTGGCCTCATTCATTCAGGTGTTTGAATTATTATTGAATTTTGAGACCTCTTTATTCTGGATCAGATACAAAGAGAGACCTTTATCAGATATATGATCTGCAAATAGCTTCTGTCTATGGCTTGTCTTTTCATTTGCTTAGCAGTGTTTAGAAGAGCATTGAAGAGTCTTCATGTTCATAAAGTTCACTCTATCAGTTTCTTTTTAAAATAGATGATACTTTTGGTGTCATAGCAAAGAAAAATTTGCCAAACCCAAGGCCATAAACCTTAAGCCTATGCTTGTTCTCCTAGCTGTTTTATAGTTTTAGATTTCCTATTAAGATCTATGATCCATTTTGAGGTAAATTTTGTATATTTTGTGAGGTGTGGATCAAAGTTCATTTTTTTTTTTTTTGCGTATCACGATCTAATTGTTCCAGCACTACATGCTGAAAAGATCCTTTCTCCACAGCATCCTTTTTGAGAATCAATTGTCTGTATAAGTCTTGGTTTAGTTCTGAACATTCTATTGTGTTCCATTATTCTATTTTCCTGTTTTACACCAACACCATAATTTCTGATTACTGTAGCTTTATAAAAAAAGTTTGAAAATCAGATAGTGCAAGTCTTCCAACTTTGTTTTTCTTGTTCAAAGTTGTTTTGGATTTTTGGGATCCTTTGAATTTTTATATGAATTATAGAATAAGTTTTTAAATTCCTTACATCCTGTTCTGCCAAAATTCCACCCATGTCTTTGGCCGTCTCCAAAGCCACATTTTCTGAAGAAGTCTCTCTAGATCCCAGGTGAAAGGAATTTCTCTTTCGTCTGTGCTCAAATCACATTTGATATTATTTGATTACATTTAATCATATTTGCCTGTATGTACTTGTCTGATCTTTCCAGCCATTTAGTAAATCTCAAAAGATTAGGAATCTTGACTTGGTTCCCTCTGTGTGCTGAGAAACTAGTTCTATGCTTTGCAGGAGTGAGCCCTGCAGTAAGAGGTATCTGCAGCACACATCTAGCTCATTGCTTGAATATTGTCAAGGAATTCTGCAGATTTAGAATTGTTTATTGATTGTTGTCTCCAAGACGGCTCAGTCTTTTTTATTTCTATTGCTACTGCTGCAGTTTCAAAGAACAATGGGCTAGTTATTTTCCAAATATCAAATCATACTCTAATTGTGTTGTCACGCAAATTATGTGCTGCTGTGTCTTAACAACCTGCTTAGTGTTCACAGGCTCCTTCACTCATGGAAAATTTGGGAGAATGTCATATCCTTAGAGATAGCAATGCTGTCTTTGGCGACCTGAGCAGCAGTATCTGAATTCACTCCTGCTGTTTTTCCAGTGTCCCCTCTAGACCTCCTCCAGCCCTCCATGGGGGGCCCTGCAGGTCTGCCCTAGAAAAGCCTGTTGCTTCTCAGGAAGACTTCCCTATGAAACATAACCATGTCCTTCTTGTGGGGACATTCAGTCCAGAGACCTGAAAGCAGGGGAAAATATTTAGCCTGCTTTTGGTAGAACCTAAATTCTTCCATACTTGTTAGAAGCAATTTCAATGAGGAAACTGTTTTGGCATCTAACAAATCAGCATAAATGACTGATGAGGAAGATCAGCTTCCCCATCCCACTCAGTCGTCATGTTGATGTGACACACACATTGGCAAACATTTTCTCCTGTGAGCAACATAAAGTTCAAGACGTTATGAATGGCTTTTTGTTTTTATTTCTTAGTCTTTCCACATTCACTGTGTCTCGTGAGATTATATGAATCCTGCTTATTTTCAGCCCAGCACTAAACTTTTTAAAAGGATCACGTGTTTAAAAGGCTAGTGGACAATTTTTTAGAAGACAGTAATCCTTAGATTTTGGTCCCAGAGTTGAATCTTGGTTAGTGGTGAATGAAAATTCCCGTTAAAATTTTAAATTCAGTGATATAAAGTCTTAAAAATAGTTAAATATTAGTCAATTTCATTAAACACTATAAGAGTTATTTACCTTTAAGCCTGTTTCTGGGGCAATTTTGCAATGATTCCCTCCCTTTATCGATTCCCTCTTTATCAGAATCCTTGAGAGGCCCCTGTCATCATTGTCAGTATCATCATCATCATCATGGAACTGATTCTTCTGGAAGATTCTAGGAAAATAAAGAGATGGACGGGATTATGTGTAGGTCAGTGTGTGCATATACAATAAGAACAGCTGTCAGACATTAGATGCAAGATACCCATTTCATTTAGGGGAGAATGTGGTCATGAAATCCTGATGTGGTGAATGAAGGAAGCGGTGGGAACAGGATAGTCAATGGAAAGGAGGAGGAAGTGAGTGAATTGGAGAGCATAGATCCTTGGTTAGTTGATCAGCACATTGGTGAGAATGAGGGGAGTGTGATGGCAGAATCATGTCCCTCCCCGGCCACAGGGTAGCCACCTGTGACATGTTACTGTACATGGCAAAAGGGATGACAGATATTTTAGGATTAAAAATCTTAGAGGATTTCTGTCTCCTAAATTGTCTATTAGTTAGCCTTTAAACCCATGATACATTATTATAGATTAGTGCAGGGGCACAAATAAAAAGGATTCATATAATCTCACCAGACAAACTGAATGTAGAAAGGATAAGGAAGAAAAACAAAAAGTCACTTATAAGTGCCTTGAACCATAAATTGCTCATGAGGAAATGTTACACAAGGTGAATGTCACAGCCACATACATACTGCCTGAGTGGGATGGGACAAGGGGATCCTGAGATGAGACAATAGGGTGAGTAGTCTGGATTGTCCAGGTGCGCTGAATGTAATCACAGGGGTCCTTAAAATGGAGGATATTTCCCAGCTGAGTTTAAAATCAGAGGGAGGTGTAGCGATGGAGCAATGTTCAGAAAGGCTGCTGACCATGAAAATGGAGGAAGTTGAGGGGCACAAGCTAAGGAAGGTGGGTGACCTCTGTAAACTGGAAAAAAAAAAGGAAACATTCTCTTCTAGACCCTCTAGGAGGAAGGAACCCTGCTGGTATCTTGAATTTATCCCAATGAGAACTGTGTTGGATCTCTGACATCCACAGCCATAAGCTAATAATTCTGTGCTGGTTTAAGCTATTAAGCTTATGGGAATTTGTTACAGTGGTAATAGGAAAATAACATAGTGAGTGGTAGTGTAAGGGATTAAAGGTCTAGGATGGGGTGTGGAGAGAATTCTGACATTTACACCTAAAAACAACCAGGTGAAGTGGGAAGGTGTTTTAAGGAAGACCTACCTGGCAGGGCTGTCAAGCAGACTGGAGTGAGTGAATCCTTGGAGTTAGAGGAATCAATTAAACCTCACAAGGAAAATAAGAAATAAAATGTAGCAGGGCTTCAGTGTTAGTAGATGTAGGAATGGAAATGGGCAGAGAGATATAAACATTATTTTGAAATTAGCTACAGGTTTGATGACTGCATGTTTGGGAGAGTTAGCCGATGTGTGGACTGAATGCATCCCCTCAAAATCCATATGTCGAAACCTCATCTCCCAGGGTGATGATATAGGGATGCGGGGCCTTTGGGAGGTGATTAGTAGGATAAAATGAGGTCATAAGAGTAGAGCCCTCATGAATGGTATTAGTGTTCTTATACAGGGCCCCAAAGTGCTTGCTTCTCTCTCCTCTCTGGGCCATGAAGATAGTGGGAAGACAGCCATCTTCGAGCTGGCAATCCTCTCCCAAATACATTGACCTTGAAAGCCTCAGCCTCCAAACCATAAGGAATATGCTGGTTGTTTAAGCCACCCAACACACGGTAATTTGTTACAGAATCCCAGACTGACGAAGACAGTGGAGAATGCCACTGTGTTTTGCACTGATTGCCTGGAGAATGCTGAAACCCAGGGAAGTGGGCAGCACAGACTTTTACTCATTTAATCCTGCCAACACTGTAGGGGATAGAGTCTACATTTTCCTCGCTATTTAAAAGGTAAGGAAAAAGAGGCACAAATAATAACAATGACAATGACAACAACAACAACAACAGCAACAATAATTTGTCCAAGATTCACACAGAACTCCCTGGAGGGAGAGTGAGAATTAATACTTATGCAGGCTGGCCCCAGAGCCCCTGCTCATAACTACTAAGTCAGATCACCTTGCTTATTTAATCAGTTTTTTTCAACTGTGATATGAGTGTACTGTGTCCAGTAACTTATAATTTCAAAATACCTCACTGTAAGGGAAACATTAGTCGCAGGCATTACAACCCACAGAAAGCTAGACATACAAAAATAACTTGTTAAGGCAAGATAACCAATAATGTTTTTAAATATTATACCTGCTGACCCTTTGCAATAAAGTGTTTATTTATAATTCTGTCTGGCTACAGAATAACATCATAATCCTGCATGTGGCTGGTGGCTCCCGTGTTGGACAGCACGGGTCTAGAGAATTTAAATGACTTGCCCAGCCTTGCCCAGGAAGCTCGTGGTGGGATCAGAGCTATAGTCTGGGACTGTTCCTTCCTATCCAAGTCCCTCATGGAAGTTTAGAAGCTTCTCCTTTGGTGCCCAGCTGTCTATCCGTACTTATGACATCTTGTCAGGTGCCCCGGCCTGCTCCTGAACATCAGCCAGAACCCACTTCTGCTCTTTTTTGGCCAGGTAATACCTTCTAGCAACTTCCATTGCCTTCTTGGCATCAGTTTTTACATGGAAGGGTAGTGGCTAGAGAAGGAAATGTGTCCACATGACAGGTTTTTCATAAATATAGTAGGAGTGGTCAAGAGAAGAAAACCTCAGGAATACGAGTGGAAGCAGGTCATTTAATATACCAAATGCGTACTTTCAATGTATGTTTGTGTTTCCGAGTCCACGCTTGTTCTACTCGTGCATTATAGGCCAACACATCAGGAGACAAGGATTTGGGGCAAGAAATAGCGGCTTTAATTTGTAAAGCCAGCGGAGAAGATGGTAGACCAATGTCCTGGAGAACCATCATCCCAAGTCAGAATTCAGGCTCTTCTTATATTAAAAAGGGGAAGCGGGAATGCTTGGTTGTTGCAAACTTGGTGTATGAATTCTTTGTTGTTAGAATCCTTTGTTCTTGCAGCTCTTCACCTGGGTCAGATCCGTGTAAACCTCCAACAAGCAAATGTTATTTTCTATTCTGTATCTTGTTATCTTTATACGAATGGAAAAGTGATAATATCCTTCAAAGTCAGAGCCTTGAGAATAGGGTCTCCTGTATATTTCAGGATCTAGGCAACATTGTTTCACAAAAGGTGCAGAAACAGCAAGACTAAGCCTAGGAAACAGGGCACAGGTTTAAAGTCAAAGGAACAGATCTAATATGGAGTCAGATTTGTTCTTTCCTATTTCAGTAGTGCCATGGAGAAGGCACTGTGGGCAGCTTTCTGTAGGGTCCTGGAGGCTTTCTCTCTCAGCCTCTGTGCGCCTCTATTGAAAACCCATCATCGCTATCTGGCCTGCTGGAAAACCAGTCCGCCTGTTTTGCCCTGAAGTTGTGTTCTGTTTATAACTCATCTCTACTCCTTGGAAAACAACTCAATAAAAACTCAGTTGGTTTCCCACCAGCCCTGAGCAGGGGTGAGGGATAGCATGTTATTATTTTATAAAAAAAATATATAAAAAGTTTTAAAACAGCACTGGGCACATAGGAGAGAGACAATCGATGCTTCCTGGCTTAAATCGAAAATGATGACTCAGTGAGTCTATGGCTGCTGTATTTGCTGAACTAGTTACTCCTTTGCTCCATTACACATTTATTTTAACTGAAAAAGAAATATATGCATATGGTTAAAAAAATTCAAACAGAGCAAAAAATACTCAAGTGAAAGAAGTTTTCCCTCATCCTCTGTTCTTACACGCCTCCCTGGAGATGCCAATGTTTACAATCCTTTGTGTGCTTTTCCAGATATGCTATGCAAGTTCCCACCAATGTATGTAAATTCCTTTAAAGTTTTACTTATTTTTAACTTTAAGGGATTTAAATCCTCAAGTGGCTTCTGCCACAGAAATAGAAAAGAAGAAATCTGACTCCATATTAGATCTGTTCCTTTGACTTTAACCCTGTGCTCTGTCTCCTAGGCTTCTTCTTGCTTGTAAAACAATGTTGCCTAGAGCCTAAAATATACAGGAGAGCCTATTCTGAAGGCTCTGACCTTTAAGGGTATTTAACACTTTTCCAATCATATAAAGATAACACGTTGCAGAATAGAAAATAACGTTTGTTTTGTTGGAGGTTTACAGGGATCTGACCCAGGGAGATAGCTGCAAGAACAAAGGATTCTAACAAGAAGGAATTCCTACACCAAGAAGTTTGCAAAAACCAAGCACATAGGAAAGCAGCCTGAATTCTGACTTGGGGAGATGGTTTTCCAGGACATTAGTTTGCCATCTAGGTCTACAGAAACTTGCTATTCCATGCCCCAACACTTGGTCTCCCAACTTACTGGCCTGTCCTGCACTGAAGAGAATGAATTTGGACTCAATAACACTTCTACCTACCTAGCAAGTTGGACACTGGGACTGAGGGCAGCTCTCCCACACACAGGGGCCTACGGTGAGCCCTTGATTATTCCCCGAGGTTGGGGTGTGGTTTACCCAGGAGGGATGGGGACTCTACACCAACACTCAGGCAGTCTGCTCCTTCTGGGGCTCTGACATTTTACCTCCCGCTCCCTGCCAGCCCAACATTTGGGACAGTGGCGCTAAGGCAGAGATCGTGCCTGCCTGTTTCCCAGCGTGTAAAAGGGGAATATGTACTCTTCCCAAGGTAGTTCTGAGAAACAACACCTGCGGGTGCTTGGTTCCCTGAGCAACAGTAAACCTAGCTCCTTGTGGGGGCAACGGGTATGATACCCGTAGGGTTTCTGCAGAGACCTTAGCTGGAGGGCTGGGCCAGGGACGTAAAATATGAGCTGTGGGCAATGACGGGTAAGAGAAGGGTGTATAGGCAGGACTGCTGCCTCCTTCGGGGTGCCATAAGAGGTAAAACGCTTTCTCCCCATCTCTGTTACTCCCCTCCCAATTCCAGATAACTGCCTTCCCTCTGCTCCTCCTGTCCATGTGTCTCCCTCCACTTTTCCCCGCCTCCCCTCCTCCTCCCCTATTCTCCCTCCCTCGGTTCCCCTTCTCTCTCAGGACACAGAGCGGATCGCTGGCCCTCCTGCGCATGCGCAGTTGCTGCCAGCTGGACCGCGGGTTGGAAGCTCCAGCTCCGAGCCGGGGATCGGCCCCAATGGCTTCTCAGCTCTGTCGCCCTGTAGGCCTTTTGCTACTGCCTGGGGCCGGGGCCTCTGGCTGTGGAAGTGCAAGGTGAGGGGATATCGGGAAAGGGGTGAGGCGGCTGCGGGAGGGCGGTCGGCGTGTCACAGCCCCCCAGGGCGCCAGTCAGCATGTGTTCAGCTGGATTGCTCGGGCCAGACCCCTCTGCCCGCGCCACCTGCCCCGGCGCCCCGGCCACAGCTGTCCAGGGCCAGGTGTGCCCCTGCACCTCTTGGCCCAGCCGGGCTCCCCTCAGTCCGCGGCTGGCGTCCGCTTCCCCTCTCCCGCCCGCGAGTCCTCCCCTCCCGGGCTTCCTCTCCTAGGCCGCCGACCCGTCCCCACCACTGGGCGGGCTGTGTCCCGGGCGGGCGGGGTCTGCACACCCGGACGGGGCGGGCGGCTTGGGCTGGGTCTGGGGCTGGCCTCCGAGCGGGGCTGCAGCCCGCGTCCCCCACCCCGCTCTCCGTGCCCCGCGACCCCGGGGCTGCCTTCCTCTCCCTTTCCCGATCCCTGAGGTCCAGATTAGCGGCGTGGGCGCTGCTCCCCAGGCTGAGAGCCCGCGGCTGTAACTCCCAGCTTCTCCTGGTGGAGTCGGGAAAAGGGAGCGGCAGTGCTGAGGGAGCTTCTGTCTCCTTGATCAGGATTTCTGCCCCAGGTAAGTACCTTGAACACTTTCAGGTGTTATGATGGCGGTGCTTGTTGATGTCACATGTTTTTATACTGAGAGGGATTACAGTGGTGAAAGCAGGGCTTGGTTCAGTTAAAAATGAGCTGAAGGCATGAGGCTGTCTCATCCTCCATCATTCACTCTCCCAGGGTGAAACGTGAGACCGTCGATCTTAAAAAGATACTTATAGTCCCTAAGTAGTCCAGCCCAGCTATTGTGTGTTAACAGGAACAGCACAACCTGAGGCGTTGGAGACCCAGGGACATTGCACTCCTAAAGAGCTCCTGGCAAAATCTGGTTTGTTTTGTTTTTTTTGTTTGTTTGTTTTACTTAAATTGTGGGACAGACTAGTAGTATAGAGGGAAAAATAATTGGCAAGAAGGATTTTTTCATATAACAGCTTTATTGTGATATTGTTCACACACCATGAAGTCCACCCACTTGAATGTTACAATTCAGCAGCTTTTAGCATATTCACATTTGTGCAACCATTATTATTCCAGAACGTTTTCATCACATCAGAAAGACCAGTTGAAATGCATGACCTATCCACCCCTTCCCAGTGGTGGTTCTAAAGAAGTTTCTTGGCTGTTCCTGACCATAAATTAACTTGTTACATTCCATGAAATATCTGGGAGGAATTCTAATCAGAATTGCAATGAATCTGTCTATCAAAGCAGGAAGAATTAATGTCTTTATGGCATAAACTTCTTCTACACATGAATATATCTGGGACCCTATCTTTTCATCTGTCCAGAGCCAGGCCTATGGGAAATCCTCATTAATTCTTGGGTTTGTGAATGATGAGATTCAATACATCATTAGATGCAACTGTAGCCTTTCACTGAAGAGAAAAGTAACCTCGTAGAAGCCAAGTGATTCTCTGATGGTTAGAATGAGTGACCGCCAGTGCTGGAGTATTCGAGTGGACTTGGTGCTTGCAGAGTTCTCCACCACCTACAGCTAAGGGGATTACCGTGTTCTTTTACTTTTTTTTTATGGCGTTGCTTTTATTTTTACTTATTATATAAAATTATTTTTTATTGAAGTGTTGTAAATTTACCATGTTAGCTTCAGATGTACAGCAGAGATTCAGTTATAAGCTTATGCATATGTATATAAATGTTTTTCAGATTGTTTTTAGTACAACTCATTACAAGAAATTGAAAATAGTACCCTGTGCTATATAGTAGGTCCTTGTCATTTATTTTATATTTATTAATGTGTATCTGTTAATCCTCCCTTTCCTGCCTGCTAACAACAGTTTGCTTTCTATGTCCATGAGTCTATTTCTAGCAGCACCGTTTTTGCTAGCAATATATGCTGGTTGGCTCTTTTCTGTTTCAGTAGTTCCATCTTATGTGTGGGCGTTTTTCTTCTGGTGGGCCTGTGTGTGGTTTGCACACGTGATAATAGAGATCTGTATTTGGGAGAACTCCAGGCCTCGTGTAGTCCCTCGTATGGAGCGCCCACTGAACTGATGCTTGAACTTGGAAAAAAACAGTAAATGTTGGAATTTCCACTATGGTTGAGACTTCCAGGTTTCTATAACCTCTTTAGCCCACCTAAATTTTGGCTGCACCCGATACTGGATAATTTGGTGGAACTTCATGGTATGGTGGTGTAGAGACAGGGCCTTGTATGCTTCTTCTCTTTCCTTTTTCTAACAATCATTTTCCTGGGCCTTCCAGGTACTCCCCCAGAAGGGCCCAGGGCTGGCTTGGTGCTGCACTGAGGCAATATTTGTTAATAAGTCCCTTTCCTCATCTCTTCTGAGCCTCCATTTCCTTCTCTGCACAATGAAGGCTTAGACTAGATAAGTGCTTTTCAGTTTCTTTTAAAGCCATGTTTCCTTTGAGAAACAGAAAATTCAAATCTCTCCTCCCATCACAACCCTTTAGATTTTGACACGTCCTCCAAGGAGTCACATAGCTCTTTGTGGTAAATTGACGTGATTGTGATTCCACGTGGCACAGAAAAGACTCTTCAGAGATTTATTGCAGGGAGAGGGCAGGAAAGGGGCAGTATGTCACACTTTCTTGTGTGAGCACAGGAGCAAAGGCTTGGGTTTAAATACAGTGTCTGATGTGGCATCTCTCTAATCTTGCACAATGTGATAAACCTCTATCCCTAGTTTCTTAATGTGTCAAGTTGGGGTGGTAATGTTTTAAGGCTTTTGTGAAACATTATACACATAAGCCATTTGTGTCTCGGTAGATACAAGACCTGCTAGAGAGTCGGAATTTCTTTAAAAATACATGTATATTGTCCACATCACTCTGTCTGTGTGTATTTTGAAGTTCCTGGAGGGTGAGGGTTGAGTGTAATGTCCATCGTGGGACAGGTGGCCCATGGGTCTGTGTGCCTCAGATTGCCCCCTCCTCCCCAGTCCTCTTCCTCTCAGTCCAGGATGAAGTTCCCTAGTAGATTTACACAGAGGTCTTGTGGAAATGGCTTTTCATTTTATTGTTTCACCAAGGAGGGTTGCCATCATGATCTCTGTGGTCAGGTTTTGGTGACCTGAAGGCTATGCAATTGGGGATTTCTATTTTATAAAAAGAAAAAAAATTACAAATACAAAATTAGACCTAGGTTGGTGGCAGGGGCTTTTGAAAGTGGGGACCATTAGCTTTTTTAGCTTCAGGTGCAGTGGCCTCTGGCCACGAGGACACATCCTCATGCTCTGAATTTGGAGGGACCAGTGGGTTCAGTGGGAATATTTACTGAGTGCATCTCATGGGCTGCGCATTCTCTTATTTGTACTCTGTGTTCCTTATTTGAGACGGTGAGCTGATTTAAACTCAATAGCCTCTTTAAAATAATAGACTTTTTATTTTTAGATGTAATGTAGATTCCCATGTAGTTGTAAGAGATAATATGGAGAGGGCCTATGGACTCTTTGCCCAATTTTCTTTAATAGTTCCATCTTGCAAATTTGGTGTACTATTCATTCGTGACTCACTAACCCTTTTAGGTTTGTGTTATTGCCCTCATTTCTATTTATGAATAAACTGGTGTTGAGAGAAGCACACAGGTCTGCCCAGGTCACCCACGTGGTTAGTGAAGATTTGGGTGGAACGTGGGCTTGGCATTTCCAAGCAGTACCATTATGATGGTCTGTGGCAGGGAGCAGCATTCACTTTGCTTGTTTATTCATTCATTCAACAAACATTTATTGAATAAACTCTGTGGGTCAGATGCTTTCATAGGGTTATCTGATTCTTCAGCAGTATGGAGAATCAGGTAATGTTTTCTTTTTCTTTTTTTTTTAATATGAGAAAAATATCTCTGAGAGGTTATAATCTCCCCAAAGGAAAAATAGCTCATAAATGAGGGATAGTACATTTGTACAGTTCCTTCTTCTTATGCAGGTGGTACCCTAGGCATTTTACATTTGCAAACTTCCATAATCCAGATATATTCTTGTAAGGCAAGAAGTTTTTTTTTAATTGAAGTATAGTCAAGTTTACAATGTTGTGTCAATTGCAAGGTGGTTTTTTTTGAATTTTGAATGGAGAAAATATTTTTTGAGGGGGTTAATTAAGTTTATTTATTTGTTTCATTTTTCTAAAATGAGGTACTGAGGATTGAGCCTAGGTCCTTGAACATGCTAAGCACGTGCTCTACCACTGAACTGTACCCTCCTCCCCAAAGCAAGTTTTCTTACCCATTATTCTGCACCTTAGGAGTTCAAATAAATTGGCGTTGAAATCCAGATATTTTGATCCTACTATGGTTCTTTGCATTATATCCTGCTGAGGGGTGGGGAAGCAGTTCCTTTATTCATTCATTTATTCAGCAGTTTTGAGCACCGACTTTGCATCAGGGCCTGCCTAGGTGCTTGGAAACAGAAAACAAGAAATGATCCTTTTCTGCAGGGGATGGAAGCCTAGACCAAAAGCTGGGTAATGTGATCTGAGCTTCAGTAGCCATGTGCAGATGCTGAGGACAAAATTATCCCCGATTTGCTTGGACTTCCCTTGCCTTCTGGCTGGTGCACACCAGGTCGCCGCATCCCAGTGAGGCCCGCAGCCCACAGCACAGTATGTACATCGATTTACCCTCCCTTCTCGGCAGGGCCTGCAACATGAACGCCCCTGACTACGTGCAGTGCGCTGAGGACCACCAGACTCTCCCGATTGTGGTCCAACCCGTGGGGATCATCTTAGAGAATTTCTTTTGCATCTATAATGGTATCTCCTTGGTGAGCCAGATCAGACCGTGCGGCTCCCAGTGGGCACTCTGTATCTACTATAGGTATCTCTATGTGCCCGAGAATGGATGGAGTGACTTCCAGACCCTCCGCATTGTCGTGGGCCTTGTCACCATTACTGACTGCCTCTTGGCCAAGACCTTCTAGAAGCTCCACGCACAGAGGAGCTGTATGGCACCACGCTCTACGACTCTCAGCTCTTTGTCTTTGTGCTGTATGGGGAGGTGGCCGAGCAGCCGCACACCGACGTGGCCTTCAATCTACGAGGACTGCGGGTGGTGGAGAAGAGGATCGACGACTTCACTGAGTCACTCTTCATCTTGCCCAAGTCCAAGTGGCTGGATGGGGACCCCGAAAATTCTGGGGAGAAGACCCCCCTCCTCTACATCCTATTTGAGAAGGAGGACTTCGTGGGACTGGACACAGACAGCAGGTAAGTCAACCTGAAGGCCGGGCCACCCTGGCTGTGTGACAGATTGCTTCCCTACATCCAGAATGGGATCATCAAGGAGGAGGGCTTTCTTGTAGCCAAGGCGGGAAGGAGGTGTAGCCCGCTGGTTTTCAGACGTTTAAAACTAAATCCGCCTTTGTTTCAGAGAGATCCTTTTAGGGTTAGTGTGGACACTTACTCCCCCTTTTCAGCCAGGACACTTGGGGGGACCCCTGGAGTTGCTGTCCAATAGAGTAGCCACAGCTACTGATGTTAGTAGTGCTGGGGAGGAGGCCGGTCTGAGCTGAGATGTGCTGTAAGTCAAATGCACATCAGACGCTGAAACTTGTCTAGTAAAAAGAATATAAACTATCTTGTTACTTTCTATATTGATTACACGTCAAAATGATAGTATTTTACATACAGTAGAATAAGTAAGGTCTGTTCTTAAAATCAGTTACTTGGTGTTTTTTTTGTTACATTTTAAACGTGGCAACTGGGAAACGTTATTTACATGACTCTCATTTCATTCCTGTTGGACAGCCTGTCCTGGGACAGTTTCATCCCTTTGCTTATAAATGAGACTCTGAATCCCGAGACGCAGAACGAGGTGCTGGTTGAGCTCAGGGTGGAGCCGATGTCTCCTGCCTCCCAGGCCCAGCACCAGCACGGCTCAGGCCCTCTCCCCTGCCTGACAGCCACCATGCCAAGTTAGGACATCAGAAACACTGCCAGGGGCTTCCGAATTAGCTCCTTACGCAGGGAAAGGCGTGTCACGGTGTATGGGACACAGCAGGGAAAAATTCGTCCTCACTTTGTCCCTGTGATTAGGTCAAAGGCCCCACTCTGCCTTGGAAGTGC
The DNA here is from genome assembly GCF_048564905.1 of Vicugna pacos. NCBI lineage: Eukaryota > Metazoa > Chordata > Mammalia > Artiodactyla > Camelidae > Vicugna > Vicugna pacos. The sequence continues at coordinate 5,262,731 of NC_133017.1, forward strand.
AGACGATCACTTCTGGGCTGCCTAACCCCTCACCCTCTACTATGTTTCCCTGTGTATCTTTCAAGCTGTCCCTCGGGCAGAAGAGGGTGAGACGTCTTTGCCGAGAGGTGGTCCCCCTTTACTGGGGAGAGTGAGGTGAGCTGTGTCCCCCCGGCCTACGGCCTCGGGCCTTGAGTCTGGAGAGCGCTCATGGCGGTCCCACAGGTGACGGTCGGAGGACATGGCACGTGCTGCCGGGCCCGCTGTGCAGGAGGGGCTCTGTGATTCTCTGTGATTCTAAGGTCAGATTCTACTTTCTTGTTGTTGGTAAGATGGAGGAGAAGATGCCAGAGAATTGATAAAAAGAAAATCCACACCAGTCCTGTGAATGACAGACACAGGGGATCCGTGTCCCACCTGCGTGTGGTGCCTGGTGGGCTCTGGAATAATTTTCACTTCCTCCCCGGACATTCCTCTATGGCTTAAGGAAGGGGAGAGGCATGTCGTGGCCATGATCTGTACTTGTCCTCACAGGGCCCTGTGATCTACATGCCCACACTACACTTCTGCTCCTTGGAGATGAGGTGTCAGGTTTAGGAAACTGGGCACTGCTGAGGGCATAGCTGCCAGAACCGTGCTACACCAAGGCTGGCTCCGTTCACCTCACCTGTCACCTCCTGTTGAGTCCTAAGGCGTCATTCAAGGTAGGTGCATCGGTGCAATGAAAGCAGGGACCTCCTTCACCCCCTGGACAGACTGGTGGGTGATCAGTGGAAGCCTGGAGCCCTGCCCCAGCCCCACGCCAGTGCCTCCTATTTTGTCATAGGAGGCACTGGTGACATTTTTGCTCAGCAACTGCTTGGCTCTGATTCTGCAGAGCCAACAGAGAATGCCAGCTTGTTTTTGCCTTTTGAAGTCTGCCCTTGGGATTTGGCGGAGTAGCTGGATGTGTGCTTAGCCCATAGTGGTTGATACTGTCACCATTGTTTACCCAGAACCTCGTGTACCAGGCATGGCTGCCGGCATCAAAATACAGCAGCGCATTAAACCTCCCTCCTGGTGGGTCTGTCTGTTCTGGTACCATAAGGGCTCAGCCAGCATCTGAACGTCAGTGAGATAACGTGGCCAGTGAGCTCGGGTCAAGCACGTTCTCCTCCAGTGACTTTTACTCCATTGTTGCTTTTACTATTACACAGTCATTAATTTTTTAAACAATGCTTTGGTTCAGGAGCAGAACCTAATTCTCCCCTGTTCCTCTTGGTGGGAGTGAGTAAAGTTGTCCAGCTTGAAATGCGACCACATTTTGTAGCTCAAAAGCTGTCTACACGCATCTAGGTGAAGTTTTGGTTTGGGGCGCTGACCACGTTGGGGTCCCCCGGCAGCATCGCTCCCCTCAGGCCCCTGCCTTCCCTGGATCAGGAGGTGAGGGTGGGTCTCACCGTCCCTGCGTCCCTGTCCTCATCACACTGACGTAATTTCTTGTAAATGCTGTCAAAGTCATTTTTGTTCTCGTGTGTTTCTAATTTTGGCTGTTCCTCTCTTCCTTTTTCTATTTTCCTTTTTCCCTTATACCACCCCGTGAGCATGTTGTTGGGTCTGAAAATGTGGGCTGTGCACACCCTGCATTGGAATAGCCAGATCGCCCTCTGTGCCGTCTCCATCGCTATAAAAAGCAAAAACTTAACAGTTGCCATGATTCGTATATTATCCTAGTCATCTTATTTTCTAATTTTTGGAATTTTTGCTATGTTAGCACATCACCCACTGGAGTTTGATATCTGTTAAAGTCCTTGCTTTGAGGAACCTGTTAGTTCGTCCTTATATTTGGTAACAAATGCTCTCTTACTAATTTTGTTTATTTGTTTTGAAGAAGTGAGATGCGAATTGATTTAGGCGGCTGCTGAGGGATATTTTCATGGAGTATTTAAACTTGGAAAGTCAAATTCTGCAGCACCTTGCTTGATTCTGGCTTTTACACAAACGTGCTCGGCACATGGTTCCTGGCTGTCGCTGTGTGACGTGCGTGACGGCGCTTCCTGGCTGGCGGTCACTGGTGAGGAAGTGGCCGGCTCGGGGGTGAGCAGCTGCAGGGGACGCTGTTGGAGGAAGCAGTCACCGGTTTTTTGTTTTTTGGTTTTTTTTTTGCATTCACCTTCCCAGTGCCATTTACTTTACTTTGCATTCATAGAGGGGCAGGAGCGGGCCTAAAACCATGCCACTCTTTTGTTCCCTTTATGAGGCTGGTTTTCTAAGTATCAGGAAAACATTGCCTTGTCCTAAGTAACTGGTTCACTTGGATCTGGTGGACACAGGGACCGCTAAAGGGGACCGTAGCTTCCTCTCTGCTTCAGCCAGTGGGCATTCAGAGCCAGGTCTGTGGTTTGCCTCAGCAGCCGTGCAGGCCTCCCTGCACCGGCCTTTACTTTTACCCCTTTTTGGCAGTAAATAGCTGACTCTGTGTCTGTTGCAGCTGATGTCCACCACTGACGGCCGTGTGGTTATTTTGCGGTAGTGAGTCTCCAACACCCCTGTCAGCCGTGAAGGGACCTTGCATTCTCACCCCGACCCTGGTTCATCTCACCCAGGGAAAGGGCTTGGCCACCACCGTCATGCTGGACATGAGGCCTTGTTTCTCCTTTCATGCTCTGGTCCAAATGTGGACACTTCATCCTTCACTGACTTGGTCTCGCTTGAGACAGTCCAGACTTTCTGAAAGAGTCCATCACATTCTGGGGGGGAACAGAACAGAAGTAAGAGTCGCAAGTAGGAGTCTAGGCTGTCTGGGTTGGCAAATGCAGGCTGGGATCTGTGATGGCCGGTCTGTGCCCTGGAAACTGGCCTTTCCCGTGGCTCCCGAGAGAAAAGGGGTCGGAGCGAGAACAGACTTGCCTGGGTTCCTACCATCCTCATCTGCTCACTGACAGGAGTGTCAGCTAACTAGGAGCTCCCACAGACCTCGGGCCCTTCAAACCTCAGATCACGGGAGATCCTTGAGTCCCTTCTTCTGGTCCTTCTTTGTGAGAATCCAGTGCCTTCTGAGGTGACTGGCAGCAGGAGATGCCTCCCCCTCCAGGGAACTCCATTCGGAGGACTGTGACTCAGTGCACCTTGCTGTGAGCTTGTGGGTTTCCATCGTGCTCCCTGCAGAACCAGACTTGAGACTGGCTTAGCGACAGAAATAACAAGACTGATTCCAGGGCAGGGCCAGGTGGAGGGAACAGTGGAAATTGAATGTGACCTCAAACACCTAGGTGGGTGCTGGGTCTGTTACTAAAATGGGGAGCCTGGGAGGTACCTGCCAGGAATCGAAGTCTAGAGTAAATGGTGGACATAAGGCCTTTTTTTTGACATATGGCACTTTTAAGATGCCATTTGTCATCCAAGTTAGGACTTCCAAGAGGCACTCGTGTCTATGAGCCTGGGGCTCAGGTGAAGGAGCCGGACTAGAGATACACATTGGGATTCGTCATTCTTAGCTGGTGTTCACAGCCGTGCAAGTGGATCAGCTCATCTCAAGAGGTGCAGACTGTGTCTGAGGGGGGGCAGGGCTGTGCCTGGTTTGGAGGAAAGCCCGGACCATGCAGCTTTGGTGTGTCAGTCAGCGGCGTTTGTGATTTTCAGAGCAATGGCATTTATCCTTAAGGTTCTGGGGGGTGGGCAGGGCCACACAGGAAGAAATCTGAAGAGAGGGTTTTGGCCACGTGTGCGCGTCTTGGGACGATCCAGAGGCTGCAGGTTCCAGAAGGGGAAACTCCTCAGAAGCTGGAGTCGGAGTGGGGAGTTGGGAGAATGTAGTCACACTCTCCTGTGATGAAGGGAGGGAGGCCTAGGGAGTCCGCACCCTAGCGGACTCTCTTTCCCACGAACAAAAGGCAATCAGACAGAAGATTTGAGGTAAGAAGGGATGGGCGTTGGGAGAGGAGCCAACCTGGAGAACGGTGGTTGAACAATTCTTGAATAGTCTCCCTGAAACATAGAGTTAAAAAAACCCAGACTCTTAAGAATATTGATAGTGACTGGGGAGGAGGCAGTTGTTTTTCTGACCTCCTAAGGGTAAGGTATGTATCCGGGGATATACAGGAGAATCGGGCAGTCTGTTCCTGGGGCTACACCCTTACCAGGGGGAACAGTGCAAGTTTAAAGGGGGAGAAGGGCAGCGGAGGGAAACTAGCCAGGTCCCGTGTCACGTACCAGTCGGCCGCCCTACTTGCGTGTTGCATTCACATCCATGCCTCCCAAGTGGGCGGTGGCAGCCCCGTTTTGAAGATTGGGAAGCCTCCTCAGAGGTTTAAGGAATTGGTTCATTTAGCAGCTAGTAAATGCTGTAGCAGGATTCCAGCAGGGCCTTGTCAGACTTCAAGGGCATGTTCTCTCTACTAATTCCGGTTGTACCTGAAATGGTGAAGTGAGTCAGTTTCGGAGCCTTTCAGAGAAAGTACGCTTTAAGTGCCTCAGGACTGTTGCACAAAGCTCAGTGTTCTTTCATGGTTCGGAACCACCGCAGTGCTTTTTGCCCCACAGATGTAAGGTCTTACTCCTTTGACGATGGCGTGGTTGTAAATGACATACAGGTGCAAAACCACACTTAGCAGCTTCTGAAGGGAAACTCTCCTGTTCTCCCTTGATCGGCTTTCTTCCACGGGATGTAACTGTGCTGCAGCTAAGTCCTGAGCTTTCCGTATGGAGTGAGGGTTTGATATCCAAATTTAGCATAAAACAGTCAGATGGAGAAAATCGAAGATGACAATATATTTTGGGGTTTCATTAGACAAGACATACTATCTGTTAATGGCTCATAAAGCTAATGAAATTGAGTACAGAACATTGCATTTCTTACTTTCTACTGAGAGCTGTCTTCCAACATAAGGTTCTCTGCTTTGGAACTTCAGCTCAGCCACTAGGGCGCCTGTCATTGTGTTGGTGTGATTGCATTTACACAGTGCATGTAATCTGGGCTTCCTTAGCCCCAAACACTCCAGTGCAGAATCATAGGCTGTAGCCATCACTTAGTTATACAAATACTTCTAAAACTATATGATACCAAAAAAAATAAATAAATAAAAATAAAGAGAGAGAGGGAGATTGCCTTTATCAAAGTTCCTTTGGATTTTAACTGCAAAGTGTTGTTGAGCAGCTCTGGTTTCCTTTGGATATGAATATATACATTTCTTTGCATGTAACTTGGATTTCAGGCTTGAACACCAAGCTCTTGTTTTCCATGAGCCACAAAAATCATAGCCAAATGACACACGTATGAAACAGTTTATTCTTTTTATCTGAGACAGAATCCTTGAATTTGGGACTTGAGCTGCGACTTTCCTGTTTGCTCTTCCCACCCCTCTTGTCACCTCACTCCTTTTTCCCACGTGGCCTCCAAGAGGTCATGGTCTCATAGGAGCAGGTGGACAAATACCAGTTGGTCGCCAAGCAGTGCTGCTGTAGATGGAGCCCAGCCAAGAGCTAAAGGACATCATCAGGGAGGACTTCCTGGAAGAAATTGGCTCTACATTCAGTTCTGGGGACAGAGTAAGAGTCAGCCAGGGGAAGGAATCAAGAGGGTGACTCAGGTGGCAGGAGCAGCCCGGGTAGAGGCCTGGAGGCTTGTGGGGTGGGGACTCGGGGAGACTGCCCTGTGTGGTCCAGGGTGGTGGGTGACCCTGCTTTGAAGGACACTGGAGAGGGCCTAGGGGTGGAGGGCTTTGGAGGAGCTTGGTTTTTACTAGAACTGACACAGAAGAGGCAGTGAAGGGTGTCATCAGGAAGTGACCCTTAGGAGAGCAGCTCTGCCTGTCCTTTTGAGTCCCACCCCTTCATTCTTTTATTCACAACACACGCAATTCTGAGTGTCTAGGGGAGAGGGGGTGGACCCACAGTAGTAAGCAAAATGTACTTGCTTCTTGAGAGCTTAGCAGTGTCAGAAGTTGACTTAGATTAAAATGTTTTATTAACACAGCAGGGCACCTAATCCAAAGTGCGGAGGTTGGAGGGAAGGAAGACTTCCTTGACAAACAGTTAAAATGAGCCTGGAGGCTAGTGGGAAGTAGCAGCAGGTCACGGGGCCCCTGAGGTCACTGGGGACCTGGTACTGAGGTGAGGATGGACAAGCAGGGTCGGGGGTGGGGCTAGAACTCTACCAGGGAGCCTTTGATGGGTTTGAAGTGGGGGAGATGTAATCAAATTTGTGCTTTGGGAAGGCTGCCTTGGCTGTGTGTGTGTGTGTGTGTGTGTGTGTGTGTGTGTGTAGCGGGGAAGAGGGGGAGGGTGTCACCAACTGGGAGGGTCATTAGAAGACCATTCACAGGCTCGGAGGCCACCAGTGGGAGAGGGGCGTCGGGACTGCTTGGGGACCGCAGGGGCAGAGTGGATGCCGGGTTTCCTTGTGTGGAGGGCTTGTTAGCGGGGTCGCTCTAGCGACACCTTGTGGCTGGAAGTAAACAGATGGAGGCCGCCAGGTGGACTTACCTCTTCTCTCCTTCCCTGCCTTGTGTGATGATCTTAGCTCTGCCAACATATGGAACAGAAGAGCTAAGTTCCAGAGTAGCCCAGGACTTTGCTGGGCTCGTTCAAGTGAGAGCAGATAGGATTTAGGCTTGTGTTGAGATCTGTAAGTTAACTTAGCTAGAAACGTCCTGTCTTTTGGATTTTCATAGGGGTAGTAATTCTTGATAAAGATTGCTTTCTTGGCGAGAGGAATTTTAATACAACTGATGTCTTTCTCAAAAAATATCTTATCTTTTAAGAAATTTAATATTCAAAATAATAGGAATATTTTAAAATGATAAACTAAGGCTTTCGTGTAGTTTCTTTGGTTTCTGAGTTGATGTGTAGGTAGACCCTTTGCATTACATAATAGCACATCTTTGACAGTATTTAAAGAGCTGTTAGTGAGCGCCCCCAATTTGAAAGCATCATTAAAGCTTGCTCTGAAATAGTGAAGTCATATAGGTCTTGTTTGCAGAAGCCAGATATTTGGTTTATAGTGTGCAGCATAGCTCCCTTTATAAAATAATAATAGATTCAAAATTAACAAAGTGGAAAATAATTGATTTTTTTTAAAAAATGAAACATAAACTTTCTTGTGCTATTGTTGCAACTGGAAATTTTGAAAAGAAAAATCCTATTGTAATATCATCTAAGTGAAATACATATATGTCTGTCACATTTGAATAGTAACTGCACAGTGGTTTTTGAAGTCAGGATCATTCCAGCTCAGATACTGGCAGTGATGGTTGCTGGTTTTCAATGGAAGAGCCTAAATTTGCTTTCTTAGCTTTATTCTTTTCTTTTCTTATATTTTCTTTTCTTTTCTTTTCTTCTCTTTTCTTTTCTTTTCTCTCTCTTTTTTTTTTTTTTTGGGGTAGTGCGAGGGTTGAGTAGTGCTGTGCCAGCATGATTTGGGGGCAATTTGTGGGCAGATGTCGTGCAGCAGCAGTGAGATATTTCCATGCATTTTACTTTCCGGACATCACCAGGGAACATGTGTGGTTTGTGCCTGCAGGATGGGATGCTGCAGGACTCCCTGGTCCATCAATGTTATGTCTTGGAGCTGCTCCGGTCAGTGAATGATTTTCTGTGGCTTGGAGCTAATGTGGTCTGACGCAGATGATCAGATGTGTAACTAAAGTACTGTTACTTGAAATAAGAGAAAAGCTAGCAAAAATGTCTCTAAAATACAGGATGAGGGAGGAGAATTGGCTGAGCTGCTTGCAGTGGGGAATATTCTCAGGTGACTCCCTCACTGTGTCTCCTGTCACTATCCCCCACAGCCCTGCATGGCAGTCCTACTGAAGCAACCATGCACTTTCTCAGAAACGCGCTGAATTTCCTTGTGCCTCTGATTGTACACTTTTTTTTTGAAAGCACATCTTGCCCTTTGCTTAAATGCCATCCCTGCTAGCCACCACTTACACTCATTCTTCTGGACCTCGTCCATATATAGCTGCTGAATGAAAGAACAAAATGTAGTATCTCCATTTAGTGGAATATTATTCAGACATAAGAGTGAATAAAAAAGAAAAAATAAATAAAGGGGAATATGAAAAAAGCCATCTGCTCTGGGTAGTCCACCCTGACTGCTCAACCCGGCCTTTTCCCTTTGAAACCCCACCCCTTATACCCCACTCTAACTATTTTTGATAGTATTTACCACCTTCTAATAAAGTTTAACATTTTCAAAAAAAAAGAGGCATGCTGATACCACTTCAACATGGGAAAGCCTTGATAACAGCACGTTAACTGAAAGGAACCAGACACAAACGGCCACATATTGTTGATTTCAGTGATCTTAGAAATGCCCAGAATTGGCTCATGCAGTGGCAGAGAGCAGATGATGGTTGCAAGGGGCTGGGTGGAGGGGGGTTGTGGAGTGACTGCTAGTGACAGGGGTGTTCTATTGGGGTGATGAAGTGTTCTGGAAATAGATGGTGGTGAGGGCTGCACAACCGTGAGTGTGCAGAAGACTGCTGAGCGCTGTCTCTGGGAGTGCTGGTTGTTGGGGCGGCTTTATTTTGTTCTCATCCTGTAATGTGAAGGGTCATCTTGTGCTGAGACCATTCAACTCCTGTGAGTGGTAAGGCTAAGAGACTTTGCAGAGTCATGTTTCTTTTTTCCCCCTTGCTGAGTGTAGGCAAAAATGGTTTAAGCCTGAGAAAGTGCTCCATATGCAGAAATGTCTTTCAGTTTTGGCTGGTGTAAAAATCATGTGAGCTTTTTAATCATTTAGGACAGTCTGTAGGGGGAAACAGCCTGTGAAGCCTGGGTGAGACTTGGAAGAGCCGTGCTACCCTCCCAGACACGGGTGGGGATTTCACCCCCATTCAGGCAGTGAAGGGCCAAGACCCGTGAGAGGAGTTGACAGTCATGAATATTTATGTGTATCCGCTGCTTCATCTTGGATATTAATTTCTAGCTGAGTCATTTTGTGGCGGCAGCCTCATCCTACATCAGGAATTTATAGTATCTGCTCTTTGAGGTGAAGAGCTGACAGACTTGATTATTTAACAGTCTATCTTGTATTGATATCTCAGATTCCTTTGTCAATCGCAAAACAGCAGAAATACAGACGTCCTTTAATGCCGATGTGACCTGGAGCAGGTTTAGTTTCTGTACCTCAGTGACCTTATCTGCGTGTGGGGAAGATGATAACAGTGCTTCCCTCAGAGGGGCTGGTGAGAGGAGACTGAGAAGCACAAATGGAAGACTTACACGAGATGCTCATGAATGACAAAATTTAGTGCTCTCAGCCTGGTGAGGCCTCAGGGGCAGAGATGTCAGAACAGAGCAGTCCTAGCCGGAGTTCGATCCGCATTGGCAGGTTTTATGATCACTATCACCACTGTGGGTTATCAGGTAGTTTTAAGACTTGGTAATATGAATTCATGAATAATGTTAAAGACTAGACAACTCAGATCCGGTTTACATAGTTCTCAAGATTTCCTGTGAGAAATGGATATTTTTTCCCCATCTTAAATCTGAGTGGATTCTCTAAAAAAATTCTGTAGTCTTCCATCTTTTTCCTTTAATTCTCCTTTTTTTTAAATAAAAGTTTTTAAATGGAGTTACTGGGGACTGAACTGAGGGCCTCATGCGTGCTGAGCACATACTCTCTCAACTGAGGTATACTCTCCCCCATAATTTTTTTAAACTTTACTTTCTTAGTATTCAGAGGTTAGAGGCCTCTAATTCTTTTTTTGGAGACTTGTCCATAAACCGGTAAATCTAAAATTAATGGACAAAATTTGGTTTATTAAAAAAATCATTAGAACTTTTATCAATCCATTCAAAAGGAAATGCTTATTGAGTTAAAATGTTTCTCCTTTATGGTGATTTCTAATTTTTGGTCTAGCTTAACTTATTAAAAGTAATCCTCATCATCATAATGACCAAGCTTGCTGTGAGTGGACACCTACCAAAGGCTAAACTGTTTTTCTCATGTTTTACTTCAAAGCAGGTGTTTGACGGTAGGTATCAATGTCTCCTTTTTGCAGCTGAGGGATTGAGAGGTGGGCAGCTTGTCCCAAATCAAACGCAGCTGGCGGTGCCTAGCTCGGTGCTGGAACCCAGGCTGCACAGGATGCATTCTCAATTTCTCCTCTGATCAGCCTCCCGTTGAGTGGTTTCCCGAACTCCTGTGAGTCCATAAATGACCGATTTTGGCGATCTCAGCCTGATGAGGCCTTCAAAGGAGAGACACCAGTGAGAATGTGAGACAGAGTGGCATAAATTAAAATTGTACATTTTCACAAATGTTGCATTCTCAGGTAATGACTTAAATAGTTTATGTTTTCTTTATATTAGTGCTATGTAAGCACTAAAAACAAAACATTAAAAATGATTATAGTGCAAAATAGGAGTGGGCTTTGAAAGTCCAATCATTGCTAATGATGTTGCTTGTTTTTCTCTAGTGGTGCTTATTGACAGAATAATTTACAATGACTGAATTTGTTTTATGTATGTAGTCTTAGTATGGAGGAAAAGTTTGTCAGTGCATATTGAAAGTAAAATCTTTACTCTTTTCTTTCCTGATGATAAATATGTACGTTGTTTCCATGGCTTAAGTATATTTCCTCATTTGTGAAATTTGAGTGATGCCGTTTACCATGTCTGACTGTGAGAGGTAGACGCCTTGTATACAAAGCATCCAAGAGCTGCTTAGTAAAAATGTGCTGTCACAATGACAGATAGTTTAGAAGGATCAACTGTGAATACTAAAGAGGGTGGCTTGTTTCTGATGCATATTCAATATGGATATATATGAATATGGCTTAAAGTAACAAGGATTCAGGGTTTTGTGTGTGTGTGTGCGTGCAGTATGAAGTTTTAATGAAATCTGTATCATTCTATTGAGACAGGGACTAGTTAAATTGACTTAAGCAGACGACCTTGAAGATTATTTACACAGAATGTGTATTGTTACAACTCAGTGTTCATGCTGCCGTGTAACTATACACTCAGACATTTAAATTCGTAGGACTCTGACCAGAAGCATTAAGTTTAGAAAAATCCACATTGATCATTTTCAGGGAATAAGCTTCTCTCTTTTGTGATTAAAGAAAATTTTGATTTATTTTTCTGCACTCTTAATAGGTTTTAAAATATCAAAACATTGATTTGACATGTCAGCTTTTTTAATAGAAAAAAGCTCATGCTGTTTTAATATGTAAATAAATGTTTTTGTATTTCAATACACTTCTATGATTTCCTGGCTCTTTGAGAAGTATTCTGCAAGATACTTAGATTACCTCCTGTTGGAAAAATACAGACATGACTTTTATGAATATAGGCCTAGTACAGGTCTGTTGGTTTTTGCTACAGTGCAAGACATGAGGACTAGGAGAGCAGTATGTGCTACATAAGCTTTTAGTTATCTGATTCTTGTTTCTGATCCACAGGCAATTTTTGTGTTGCACCTTTCCAGGCAACCAGGAAGGCCTTTTAAGCCATAGGTGGCGCTGTTACACCTTCTTACAGTCTTAACTTTCCTGTTTGTAAAGGAAGTCTTAAACAACGTTTTTTTTTTTTTTTTTGATTCCTTTGCTTAGTGCTTCAGGGTAGCACAATGTCCATTATGTCTGACTACCTGGAACTATTATTCTGCTTATGTCTTAGTTTTATTCTATCATCTCGCTGTGAACATTTCAGACTTCCTGTGCAAACAGTTGCAACATCGGACTTTTCTTGCAGTGTTAGAAACCAGTGAGCCGGGATTTTATAAAAGAGCTAGAAGCGGCCTCTGGAGCACCTTAAAGCTGAAAAGTGTACTGAGTTCCCTAAGTATTATCCCCACCGCTGTGTGTCAATGGGTGGTAGGAGATTTGGTACATATACAAAGGGGTGTGGTGTTTTGACTTGGGTTTGCGTGCACGCGCTGCCACTGAGCTACGTGATCCTGAGTCAGTTCTTTCTGAGTTTTTCCCTCATCTGTGAGATGGGGACACTCATTTCTGCTTTGTAGAATTGTGAGAATTAGAAATTATGTAAAGTGTTTAGCACAGTGTGTATGACAAGAGGGCTCATAATCTTAACTGCTGTTTGGTGTGAAGCCATCATTTGATAGTCTTTGGCAATTACTGAGAAACAGGAAAATAAGAAAAGCTGGTTTTATGATGAAAGATATTTGAGGAGGTTCCATAGTTCCTATACACATAATTTAGCATCAGCAGAGTCAGGACAGTTACACAGTCGCCCTGAACCAATGTTAAGCCACAGAATTTTTGTTACTTCATATATGTTGGGGCTTAAGGGGACCCAATACTTATACACATGTTGTGTCCAGCAGCCAACTGAGAGATGACAAAGAAGAACAGGCAGGCGATAAATGTCTCCTTTATTACTGATGAAGCCACGTTCTCCATGAAATTCAGGGCTGTGGGAGAGTGAGTGTCATGACACTATGTCCCATAATTAGAGACTTACGCAGTCCCAGGTAACTCTGGTCCACAGCGAGCATTCCCTTGAGAGATTCTGACCCATAATGCACAGGACTGTCTTGCCATGGAACTGAGCATCCCGGCTGCTTCCTAAGGGTGGCCAACACTGGAGGGGAAGGAAAGCTTTCATATGACCTGCTTGTCTCCCCGGACTCACACCTCAATCTGTTAGTGTGAGGAGGGCTAGCCATGGGCCAGTGGTCAGGGGTGTGAAGGGAGAAGCAGTCTCCCATGGACCAGAGGAGTGGGGAGGAGGGAATCCCCTCTCAGATTAAACAGGTGGTGGCTTGAAACAGAAGGGTGCTCCTCAAGAGTTTATAAGAGGGGAAATAAGGATTTCCTTTGGGACTCAGAATAGTCATGAAACACAGAAGATGATTAGATGGGAGACTTGTAAATCACTTTCTTATTAAATTGAAATTTGTTGGGCACCAAAAATGTGCTACATTCTTTTCTGAGAGTTTTACAGAAATGAATCCTCCAATTTTCACAAGTGAGTAAGAAAGATTTGATTGTTATCCCAGGTTTACAGTGTGGAAATTGAGGCACACAGAGGGTAAGTAATTTGGCCAAGGTAACAGAGCTAGTAAGTGGCAGAGCTGGGATTTAAATCCTGGCTATCTGGTTTCCAGGCTCCCAGGGATGGGCTTTGGGTGTTTACAGGTATCTGCATCCCTGGATCTCTGTACCTCTGCATCAGTTAGACCAGAAAGGACAGGGAAAGTGGAGTTATACAGGTACTCACAGTCGTGTTTCAGCCACTGTCCATGGAGTGTGCCCCGTGATCGGCATTAATTGTTTTCCAGGCAGTAGATCTGTTCTTATAACAGAAATTTAGTCCATTGAGTTAATCTAGAAACCCTTCCTGCTCTGCTTCTGTCCACGCTTGCCATGTGACTGCCTGCCCGAGATTGGGCCGTGGAGGAGAATCTGTACTCATGGTTGAACTCTGATATTTCAATCTGGTTTGTAGTTTCACATCTCCTGTTACATTAATAAATTGAATTTCTGGTTTTCTTGCATCAGTGTGTCATAAGTTTGCTTAATGTGAAACCAGTCCATGGGAGCCGAGGGGTGCTGACGGTATAATTTCTGAGCATGTGGCATTTCTACCCGTGCAGAAATGGCTGGAGGATGTCCACCTTCCTCACTGATTTCTCCCAGCAGCAGGGTCCTCTCCCACCCCCGGATGTGAGGATGGGATCTCTCTGAGTAGGCCATTCAGAGGCCGAGTCCACCAATCAGATGAAGTACCTGGAAGTGGGTTTAATAGAAGAAAAGGGCTTCCAGGTAGTCCGATGGGCTGTTTGAGTCCGTTTGGTGAGAAGATGTCCACTGTCTGTGGTTGAGCTGCTTCTTTGATGTTTAAAAGTCTGTATTACATGAAGGGATTTTAAAAAGCAGAAAGGTGTGATTTCAGGTGGTACATCCGCACCGGTGAGTAGTGCTGGATGACCGCCTGTGTGAGGAATAGACAGAGTCTTACAAACTTCATAAAACAGCTTTTAAAGCTCTTCCATCTGAGTGCACTTCGTATGGGGTCCAGTTCATGACTGGTCGTGCTGAGAGGGCACGTAACTGATGATGGCAGAAAGGACACGGAGGCATCAAAAAGGTCCCAGACATGTTCTGTGTTTAGAGGATGGTGCACAGAGTAACATATTTGAGCTGGTTTTTCATTGAACACTTTTGAGTATTTTCTAGGACTCCCCAATCCCCCATGGTTCCATGCAGCTGGGTGTCCCCTCAGTGCAGCTCTGTCAGCGCTTGCCCTGGGCTGACGCGGTGTCACGGGGAGCAGGACGGTCAGTGTCCCCGGCTCCTCCGAGCTCCGTCTCCTCATCCGCAGAGCCGGGTTTCTCATCCGTGTCTACTTAGTAGGATTGCTGAGAATCACACGTGATGGTTGTCAGGTGTGATTTGTGGTTGTCTCTGTGATTGGCGTATAGTCAATATTTGATAGAAACACTTGTTTTTTATTATAATTGTGGCTCCTAGATTGCAGTGGTTTTTAGTCTGCATTTATTTTTTTATATAAATTTATTCTTATTTTTAATTAAGCACTTGTATTTATTTATTTTCATGAAGGTACAGGGGATTGAAGCCAGGAACATGTGCGTGCACAACAGGTGCTCTACAATGGAGTAATACCCACCCTCCTTGTCTGCACTTAAAAATAAATATTTCAATACACAAAATATTTCTTAAACACCATCATGGGTCCTATTTTCTGCATAGACAATTGAATACATATGCCATCTCAATAAGAATAAATGTCATAGGGACATACCTTTCTAAATCTGTTTACGTGTTTTAAAACGATCATAGCTAGTGAAAAACACGAGTCTTGGATCCACTACTTCTTAGGGTCTGCTTTGCCATCATGGGGAATTACATTCTACAGAGAAGGCTAATTGGATCTCATTGATATTTGGATGATTTTGCAATGTTCAAGGCTTTCAAAAGCTGACCGTTTTGTATTTTAAACTAACTACAAAGTTATCTTCTAGAAGTTGTAAGTCCTTAGCTTGTGAAGTGCCCAGTAATTCAGTTTGTATATGTCTGTGTCTCTGTGAACGTGTATGTGTGTGATTTCAGGAATGTAGCAATAAGTTCCATATAGCCTTCTGAAATCTTTCTCCTCCAGTTCAAGGTGTAGGTATATATTTACACAAATAAATTGATACTCTTTTGTGATTTGGCATATTGGTGGGAATAAGAGGTTCTCATAATTGTTTCAGAAGGGTTGGGGAGCATGAGCTTAGAAAATGGGAGGAGATAGAGGCAGGGAGGTTCTTTAAACTTTGTGCAAGATGAGAAACAGTAGCTTTTCTTTTTTCTTCTAAAGCAAACTGGCACTGAATTGTAACATACTAATACTCAGAATTGCTTTTCTGATCAGAGACAAGTGCCTCAGATTTTTCAAGGCAACATGAATGATGAAATGTGTTTTAGCAGTTATCTTTAAAAGTAGTTTTATTTTTCAAGTATAAGTCTATAGACTGTTCTTTTTTTCCAGCTGTACAAGAATTTCTCATTGATCCAGGTACGTGATCAATGTGTTTAGTTTCTTTGGGTTATTTATTTTTTTTAAGTGCTTGATTCATTCTGGTGTGAATGAATGTTTAAAATTTCTGGATTTTGATCTTTAAAACTTGCTGATTTATCAGAACTTCAAAAAACCTGATGTTTGTTCCTTGTTTGGTGGGGCAACCTATTGATTTATGTTGTCTGTTATAGAGGGAAATTCTTCCTCTAGCCTGTAGATAATTAAGTGAATGGTTTGCAGTGTGCCTTAAAAATTATTTGAATGCATTGAGCATGTTTGTCCAGTGAATTTTGGATTGAGTCATAATAATGACTTTGCTTTGATTCTGTGGCTTTTGTCCTCTCCACAAGAATTTGAATTCTCTGTTGCATTTTGTATTCGTGTTCTTAACAGGGGAAGGAATTTTGCATTTTTTACAGAGGTGGGTTTTCCTATCCCCTCTGAATTCCTTCTGTAATTGATACAGCGAAAATCTGTTATTGCAGTGCTTAATTATTTCATAAAAATTTTTTTGGCTTAATCAGAAACAATGACAAAGAATGATAATAAAAAATACGAAAACCTTCCTTCCTTTGAAGAATAGAAATGAGGTGGTCAGGCTCACGCATGCTTTGTACCTGACACACTTACTCTCATGTCATTGTGTATCATGAGTCGGAGATGGAGTTGCTTCAGGTTTATAGATTTTTGTTTTAACATTTGTGTTGAATTCATTCTCTAGGCATGATGATTCCTGTTGCCTTTGTGGAAAGTGTAGATGAAGGGAAACAAATGCTTTGTTTTGTTTTCAGGAGGCCTGAGATGCTGATGAGAAAAGAGTAGAGGGTGGGCTGAGGAAAATAGTGACAGACCCTCACCTCCAGGCTGAAATTGATGAACAAAGAAATCAATTAAGTGTATTGGTATTTGACTAATAGAAGTCAGACAGCCCAGACTGTCTAGTTATGCCCAAAGGAAAGTACTGAATTCACCTGCAGAATTAGGTGCTTTACCATGTAGAAGCAGCTTAGAGCAATCAGAAAAATCAGTCTTATGATGAGATATAAAAAGAATATAACATCTTTTATTTCTGAAACTTTTCTACATTAAGTTGTGTAGAGCTAAAATTAAGTTTCAAGCACCAGGAGTTAAGAGTTTAGGTGGTTCTGTGGGATCGTTATTCAGGGATGTGTCTAGACCCTGCTGGAGTGGCCGAAGCTGGCAGGAAAAGATCCAGAGCCAGGATTTTTCATCCTAGGATGTCCTCCATAATGGTTCCATGTGGGAGCCCATGATTGAGTTAACAAGTTGTAACACATCCCAGCCGCCTGTCAAATTTAAGAAGAAAAAAATGTGCTTATTAACTGCTTTAAAGCAAACACCTGTGCATCCTCACTCCTGTCTCCTTGCCATAAAAAGCAGAGACAATGCCTTGCTTGCATATTTGAGGTTATAGATAGCACACTGCTTATTGCACAGCAATGACCCAGGCCCTCAGCTATAAACGCCAGGCCTGCGTGGTGTTAGATAGTCTATTATCCCCAAAACAGGGACCAGGCTGGTCTGGTGGTCTGCTTTGTAATGAACATGTCTAAAAAATGTATCTTGTTCCCCTCAGCCCATGACTTCCCTAAAGGTAAACTAAGCCTTAGTACTCATGGTGGAGTCTACAATCTCTGTCTCATCCCTTCTTTCCCCAAGTTCCTGCCTACTATCTCACAACTGTTATTGACTTTTTACTTTGATTATACACAATAAATATGGGAGCATTTGAGAGACTCGTGGATTTGGCTCCCTACTTCCTCTCGCTTTCTTTCCTTTTTCCGCAGTCTTGAGAAATTCATTCCGTGTCGGTAAGACTTCCGCCAGCCAGAACCCACAGTTCCAGGTGAGAAGGATGCAGGCTTTATCCCTCCTACCCGAGGGAGAGAGAGGAGATAATTGAGATATGCTCCCCTGTGGTCCCTTCCTGCCCCAGGGCCACTCCAGTTCACCTGCAGCCTTCTGGCCTCTGCTCACAGGGCCTCTGTCCCAGGATTGACCGCAGCCTTTTATTCCCTTGTCAACATTCCCTGTGCCTTTCAGAGGTTGCTCTCTTCTCTGCAATTCAACCCTGGCAGATGTGATGGTGGTCAGCGTGCTGATGGGCAGTTACTTGGGGACTCCCAGGAGCCATGCTGATTCTCCTGAGTCATTCGGGGTTACAGAACTGTCAAGCACTGCAGGAAGCCCATTCACGTGAGTTCAACACAGCATTACATCACTTTCATTTTATTTTTGAATTTTCAGTGGAGAAATTATTTGTAGCACACTGTTCCAGATTTTAGGCCGCCTGCTTTCCTCACCACCATTTCCTTGTTGGCTCTGGTGCTTGTTTTAAGAACCAGGTTTCTTCTCTGGTCATTTGAAGCAGCTGGGCTTGCCGAATCCTTGATTTGCATTTGAAGCAGAATGCTTCTTCGTGATGTCAAACTGATTTTCCTTGTCATGTCTGAATATTTCTTGTACACTCAGCAACAGTTTCAAGTGAAATGCTCTTGTCCAATTTCGGTTAACTAATATTTGCTGATCTCCTGCTTTCATGCTGAGGGCAGTTTCTTCTTCCTGTAATAAATGTTAGCAATTTGCATTTACTATGGAAGGTACTAATCCGAGGTGCTTTTGTTCTTAACAGTTTTAATACAAATCACCCATTAAAATGTACAGCGGATTTTACTCTATGCCCAGAAATGTGCATCCCAGTCAATCTTAGAATATTTTCTTCCCCCCAACAGGAAACCCAGTACGCATAAGCAGACATTATCAACTTCCCCATCCTCCCCAAGCCCCAGGGAGCCACTCTTCTGTCTCTGTGGATTTGCCTGTGCTGAACATTTCATGCAAATCGAGTCACTTCATGTAAGTGGAACCGTCTATTTTGACTGACTTCTTTCACACTGAGTAACGTTTTCAATGTTTGTCCACGTTGTGGCCTGGGTCAGTACTCTATGCTTTGCTATTGCTGAATAATATTTCACTGTATGGCTGGGCCCCTTTGTTTACCCATTCATCACGTGATAGACATTTGGGTTGTTTCTGTTTTTTGGCTCTGAAAATTAATGGCGAAAAGTAATGGTGAATATTCCTGTAGGAGTTTTTATGTTAACATTTGTTTTCAGTTCTCTTACTTGTGTGCCCAGTAAGCAGAATTGCTGGATCATTCAGAAGCCAAATGTTCAACTCTCTGAGGACGTGCCAGGATGTTTTCCAAAGTGGTCACGCTGTGTTACATCCTCACCAGCAATGGCTGCGGGCTCCGCTTCCTCTGTGTCCTCATTAGTGCTTGTTAATCTTTTTTTGATTTTAACCTATTGTAGTGAATGTGAAGCGGTTTCTCCTAGTTGTTTTGACTTGATTTCCTTTAGAGCTAATGTTATTGAACACCGTTTCATTGTGCTTATTGGCCATTTGTATATTTTCCTTGAAAAATATCTTTTCAGATTCTTTTTTCATTTTTTAATTGAGTTGCCTTTTTATTGTTGAGCTGTGGAATTTTTTTTTTTGATACACAAATTCCTTATCAGATAAATGATTTGAAAAAATTTTCTCCTGAGTGTTGTTTTTTCACTTTCTGGATGGTGTTTTTTGAAGCAAAGTTTTAAAGTTTAATGAACTCCAATTTATCTCTGTTTTCATTTTTCCTTGTGCTTTTGGGGTAATATTTAATATCTGATGTATTTTATTAAAACTTGTATATATAAAATAACTTAATTCTTAGGACCGTTCTAGGAGATGGGTGCGGTTGTTGTCCCCAGTCTATGCATCGGAGACTGAGATGCAGAGAATTTGACTGACATATTAGTGTCAAAGCTACCCAGTGCTGTGGGAATTCAGACCCTCATGTTTTTCCCTAGCATCTGAGCTCAACACCACCATGCTCCAATCTTTCCAGGAAATGTTAATGAAAAAATCTTTACTTTTTTGATTTCTTGTTAGATTTTTTTCTTATTGGGGACCTCAAATTCTCATTTTCTTTTCGGATATCAGTGTCGATTTATTTTAAGTCTCATGTAGGGAGAAGCATTGCTATCAGTTAACTTCTTTATTACTCACTCTCCAGTGATGATTGTTGCTAGTTGATCTAATCAAGTCATGCTTAAGTCTTTCCTGCTCATGACACTAACAGCAGAGTCATGACTTATAGAATGCTCAAAGAAGAAAGTACTTGATTGATTTTATTTTGCCAACCAATCAAACCAATCAAATAAAACCCTGGTGTTGACACAGACTATAAGCCCTCCAAAATAGGGTCACTGTCTTCATTGTGTTTCATTTGTTGGGTCACAGTGTCTGGATAGTGCCTTGCTGTCCAGCAGTTTTGTGAGGATACGGTGCTCGTGAATCATTGTAAGGACAGAAATTTGACAACAGACTGTGTTGTTCATTTCACGACGGAAAAGGTAATATAGAATTACTGTTCAGATCTGTTTTAAAATTAAGCTTTGAATTTTGAGAATAGTTCAAGAAGCCATACAAAGCTCTTTTTCACTAATTTTAGATCTATCTTAGACACATTATGTTTACATAGCAGAGTAACTTATCAAGTAGATTTGACAAAGGAGTGTTATATTGATTATTTGTTTTAGTTGAAATATTCTACCAGGGATAAAGTCATAAGTGCCCATAAATGAACAAATATATTTGTATTTAAATGCAACATGGGAGCAGACTACATATGTTTCTATATAATATATATGACTGTGTGTTTTAATCTTTCTGTCAGTGTTTTAATAGTTTTTCAGCAATTTTGTAACTTTAGAATTCTTCTAAAAAAATCACCCCCAATTCTAGTGCAGTTTGTACTGTGTATCCTGTCTTATGCATGGGATTCCACTGTCCCCTCAGTGAGGAATTTCCTCTCCTATTGTGTTAGGAGCAGAGTTAAAGGAACTGTGATTTCTAGGCCTTTGCTCTCCATGTGTTTGCAGTTGGCTCTCAGTCACGATTTTCCCTTTCCAGAGTTTTCATTGTTAAATTAGAATTTCTGAAAATAACTATTAATATGTTGCATTGGTCTCCCTAGAAACTTGACGTCTTTGTGCTTTTCAGTTTTCAATTTATGAAAAATGCAAATGCACTCTTGTTTTTAAGTTGTCCTTTTTCAATAGATATTTATCTCTTAATTGATAGAATAATTTTTCCCAATGAATGAATTGGTGTGCATGTTTTAAAGGATAACTTACTTTTTATTTTTCTTATTGTAACAGTAATATTCATTGTAGAGAATTTAGTAAATAAGGATTAACACAGTAATAACTTCACAATGGCCTCTAATCTCACCTGGAGATACAGTTGTAAGGTTTGAAATTGAGAATTATAAGTCCTCTCAAATTTTTCTTTTTCAAGTACGTATAGGTTACTGAGATCCTCGAATTCCCATATGAATTGTAGCAGCAGATAGTCAGTTTCTGCAGAGGAGCCCGCTGGGATTGTGATCGAGACCACGTTGAATATACGGATCGCTCTGGGGAGCACTGCCATTCCAAGAGCACTTTCTTTTGATAGGGGAATGTGTGTGGAGTGTCTGTCCTGGTATTTAGGTCTTCTTTAACTTTTTTTTTCAACAATGCTTTGAGTTTACAGAGTATTATTTTACTTTAATTATCTTTGCCTTTATATTGAGGACAAGTGTGCAAGGTACTGGGATCAGAAGTGTATTTGAGCCCCGCAACTTGCTGCCACCATGGACGCTGTGCTCTTGCTTCACCCGCTGTACAATCTTGCACAGAATACGACCTCAGTAACTCTCTCTTGAATGAATGATTATATGATTGTTGGATGATGCTTGAGAGTCCTTGTGATGATTTTTTTCCCCAGCCTTTCCCCAGTTCTTAACTATGTCCTTTCTCTTCCTAAACTCCAGCCTGGGTTTCAGCCTGCCTGTGGCATTGATTTTCCTTGTCTGTGGACTCTTCCTTTCACTGGTTCCCGATAATGTTACATGTGGGCTGTGGAAACTTGCTAGATGTCAAGAAAGAGCTAATCCATTGTAGGCCAGTATTTTTAGAGTTTGTTATTGTTTTATTGATTGAAATTAAATGAGGCTGCCCCCTGAGCCCTCCCGTGAGCACTTTTGACCTTCCTACAGCTGATACTGCTCTAGTTGCTGCATGTGCCCTTTCCCCAGCCTTGATTTTGTAATTGAATAAGTCACCATCACTGGTGCCCTCTCTTTAAAAGATAAAGAGAACATTTGCTCCTTTTCCCTGTTTGGGGACTTCAATGAGATGAGATCCCAGATAAAGAATGGAGCCCCACCTCTTTCTGACCCCCACTGTTTCCGTTCCTTTCTTCAGGGGAAAAGAGGACAATTCAACAGTATAAAGATTGATTGTGAGCTAATGAGATAGACAAGACAACCGATCATTTATTAAATAACCTTTCATGATAGAAACAAATGTATTATACACACAAACAGCACACAAAGCACTGTAGTACCATGGTTACAATCGTGGGTCCGAGTTCGTGTCCTGCTCTGGAGAGACCAGTCCTGTGAGATGGAGAACTGGTAAGTCGGCTTAGCCTCTCCAGAACTGGTTTTCTGTCCTGCAGAGACGGGGCTCGCTAGGCGTCCCCCCCCGTAGAGGTGCTGTGGGGTGTAAATGACGCACGTGGGCAGCCTGAGCACAGCTGCTCATTCCTCGTAAGTGCAGGGTAGCATAGCTTTTGTGGTGATGGCTTTATGACCGCCCCATGTAGACTGTCAGTGCTCTGAAGGGATGCCTTGTGGTTTGGAGATGGGATTCTCACTTCTGTAAATACCCAAGTATAGTGTTATTGGGTCCTGCTGATTTCAGTCTATTCTTTAGAAAGTACATATTGTAGATATATTTTTCAAGCATGCGTGCTTTTTTTCTTTTACTATTTAAAGTTCTACCCTCTCATCTCTTGGTGTTACTTTTCATGGAATCCAGGAAACAGTCCTAAGCTACCTGCCTCTTCACACTTTTCCGTGGTGGTTTCCTTCCCTGATTAGAAGAGGGTTTTGCATAGGAAATTTTATTTGTTCCCCTTTTCTTGGAGTCTCTCTCTCTGTCTGCCCATCTCTCACCTCTCAATCTGTCCATTTCTCAACCCACTGCTTCTTCTGACATGTTCCAAAACGCATTTCAGGTAGCTTACAGAAGAACAGATACCAAATAAACAGGTGAGAAAATGGGGCCCAGTTCAGACAGTGAGGCTAGGAGGCGAGCCTGTGTGAGGGTTGCAGGCGTGAGACACATGCCTCTGCCATGTGACTTATAAGATCGACAGCAGCAGTGTGCTTCAAGCTCCCAGCAGACACAGGGAAGCAGGATTTGAGGGAGATGCTTAATGGCTGTGAAATAAATAAGTGACTTAGGAGAAGCCCAGCCTTTCCAGCTACTAAGGCTTAGGAGAATATTTTGAGTGTCTTCCAAAATCAGAGTATGGCATCTTTTCTTTTTTCAGAGTTCTATGTATAGTTGGTTACATTCTATACCTGGAAATTTCTCCAAAACTGCTTCCCACGTGAGTCCCATGGCTCGGGGATTGGGTGGTTCTGCTCATTGATGGGGGTTGGCCAGAAACAGAAAATGAGAGCCTCAAAGGGGCCTGGGATTTGTCAGTTATGTTTTGTCAGTGCTGTAGGATTCAAGAAATGCTTTCACCGTTTCTCTCCATCTGAGGCGGCAGCGTAATCTCTTACCAGCATCAGGAGCTCAGGGCCACGGGATGGTGGGGGCTGACTGCACTGCCGTCAAGACAGCTGAGCTAGTCACTGCAGGTGTGGTTCTTTTACATACTGCATTTCATGTTCTTTACTAGAATGTTTCAACAGGGAGTTAATTAACTGAGTTAATTAACATTTAATAAATATGATCTTTGTTGAAAAGACAGTTATAGGCAGAATATAAGCTGTGAAGTCTTTAAAAACGGTTTCATTACTGAAATTTCATTTGGGGGGATACACGGTTTATCTTATATATGGCTCTCTTTTAAAGTAACAAAGAAACAAGACAGAAAAGGCAGAGGATGATTTCTGTTCTTCCTCTCGGCTTGCAGGTGCCCTCACCCCCAGTAGCATCAATCAAGACACAAGCACTGACACTGGCCGTGCTCAGAACTGCCTCAGCCCTGAAGACACTGCTGACAAATGGAAGGGGGCCGCGCCCTGTTACAGCAGGTGCTCTCACTTTGTGGGTCCTTATGTAACTTCGTGGTGTTAATCAGGATCGCCCGTCCTACATTGTGTGATGCTGCTGCTTTGTCTCCTAGTTACTTGTTTCTCTAAGTATTCTTGTATTATTCTCCAATGCATAGTACTACACACCTAAAAATGCTTTTTTTCAGATGAAAAAGAATGTGCATTTAAAATAATAACTCTGAAAAAGGGGGCAAAAAAGGCTATCCTTGTCCCGCTATTCAAAGATAATAATTAACACGTTAACGTATATTTTCATCAGTGTGGATCACCTCTGTCATAAAAAACCAGAGAGCACTCTGTGACTGTTTACTGTGTGGACACCTCCATTTTCCATTCGGCTTTTTATATGTTTTTCTACAATATTCTATCTCCTCTGGCATGATTTTTGATGACCAGTATAGCATTCTGTCTTGTGGAGGCATTGTCCATTTTACTTCGGACTTAAATAAACTTTTAAATTCCAAGTATACTTAACTGAAATACTGAAAAGAGAACTGTGGTGGTAGAGGAAGGCCCTACCTCCCTTCCCCTTATTTCCGAAGAGTAAAAACTGTTGAAAATTTGATATATATGTTTCATGACCTTTATGCCTATGACATACATATATACACACATATGAGAATTCCATGTATACGTGTGTGTATATATGCTTTATTTAAAAATGAGACCATACTATATGTTTTTCTGCAGCTCGCTTTAATCACTCAGGTGTATATCATAGACGTCCTCCCACTCCAGACTCACACGGTCCTTTCAGATAGAGTGGAGGGGTCTCCTGATTTGCGGGTGTGGTCTCTTTCCCACGCACACCTTTGGTGAGAGAATGCTGTGGACAAGGCCCTGGACCACGGCGAAACGCCGGCTCCCTCATTGCTCGCAGCTCGTCGTGATTTAACGCATCATTGTCTTGATGGTGGACAGTTAAGTTTTCTCCATTTTCCACTGTCAGAAAGGATATTTGACTGGCATCCTTCTTGTACAGACATTCCTGTGATCTTTTATGAGTATTCCTTTAGTTAAGACTTCTGGAAATTTAGTCCCTGGATGTGACATTTACATTCATCACAGACTCCATTCAAGTAACTCTAGAAATTCCTTCCATAGGGGAATGAAAAGATGCACAATTACTTATGTAACCAATTCTCTATTGCTGGATAAGATTTCACTTCAGTTTTTCTTCCCACCATTGTAAACAGTGCTGTGTAAATGCCCTGATGGGTACATCTTTTTGGACTAAATTTGTTTTTTCCTAGAGGAAACGATTCGTAGAAGTGGTGTTGAGTCAGTGTGTACGTACGTTTTTCAGAGTTTACATATCCATTGACATGTCGTCCTCTGAAAATGTCGCTCATGTTTTCTTCTCCCACAGATGGACACTAGATAGAATATCTTTTAAAAATATTTGCCAATATGATGAGCAAAAGTGCTTTTTCATTGTTTTAGTTTGCATTTGATGACCAGTGAGGTATTGAGCATTTTTCACTCATTAGCCATTTGACTTTTTTAAAATGAATGATTCCTTTTATCCTTTGCACACATTTAAGTGGGGGAGCTTCTTGTTGCTTTGTGACAGCTCTTTGTATGTTATGAACATTAACTTCTTGTCTTCAACAACATGTATCACAGAGCTTTTTCTTGTCATTTCTTGCCTTTCATTTTGTTTAGGAGGATTTTAATTTTGGTAGTGTCTCAAAATATTCTTATGATAATAAATGTATTCCTTATGTGTTTTATCTTTGAAATTATTCTTAAAAATAATTTCTTATACTGGAATAAATCTCCTCTGTAGGTTTTTTTTAATCTCTAAGATGGAGATGATAATAGTACTTGTTAATGTAAGGGTAAGTTGAGTTAATAAGAGCAAAGTGTTGTATTTGCTGTTATTAGTACTTTTTTATATTTACATCACTGTCTGTAAATTATCTTGTGGTCCTTATGAGAGGAATAGTATTTATTCTTTCTAGGTGATTGTCTGATTGTCTCAGGACAATTACTGAAGTCATACTTTTCTCTTTGATTTGAAATCCCACCTTTACAAAATACTTATGTACACTAGAGTCTCTTTTTGAGCTCATGGTTCCCTTCTGTCAATCTGCCTTTCTTACTCCAGCACCATAACTTACATATTGTAAAAATTTATTTAATAATTGGCAGTCTGAATTTTTTTTCATTCATTTCTTCCATCCCAAATTTTCTTGTCTAGTATTATGATTTTATTATTCCTGAAGAATTCCAAAATATTTTGTTCAAGTTAAAAAAAAATCAGATTGGAGTTGTCATGGGAGTTTTCAGTAAGTTTTGAATTATTCTGATGGGAACTTACATCTTTACAAAACTGCTTTCCTCCATGCAATTTGTTGATGTCTCTACATTCTCACCTCTTACTTTACCCCTCAGTACAGCCCTGAAGTTTCTCCATTTAGAACATGGGCATTATTTTTTAACTTATTCCAGATTATTATTTATGTTTTTGTCAATTTTGTAAGTGAAAATTTTTTGCTATTATATTTTTAAATGCTTAAAACTGAAATTTAGAAAGGAAGATTCGGTTTGTAAATACTCACTTTGTAATTTGTCATTTAAAATTGTAAGTATTAAGTAGTTGTTCCAGAATCCTTTCTTTTTTGTTTTTAAAAATTTGTGTCGAAGATTCTCAAAATGTTCATAGCTAAGTAGTATAGGTGGGGAGACAGATGGAGAGAGGTAGTGTGGCTCATGTACAAACTGTGAGCAGTTTCATGGCTGCCTTTAGGCTGGAGAAACCACAGAAGAGCCCAGGTTAGACAAGGAATGGCTTTGTATGCACTTGAAATCCAGCTTTCCTGCCTGTATGGTGAAGCCTGATGGGCGTGGCAGGTAGATGATCAAGGTCTGATCAAGGTCATTTGCTGCACAGAGCGCTGTGTCTGTGAGAAATGGTGACCATTGCCATGGCAAATGCTTGGTGCCAGGAACAATGCAGGGGAGCTGGGGAGCCTGTGTTAAGGATTTTCCAGTCCTGGGAGTGGGAAGATCAGACTCTGCATTCAGATCTGAGTTTGAATTAATCCTCTTTAGTTTACTGGACCTCTGACTTTTGTCAAGTTATGCATCCTGTTTGAACTCCTGCTTTGTTGTCTCTCAAAACAGAAGAATTACAGCCTGCTGCTAGAGTGTTTGATCAGGGTAAATGATTTGTGTCTATAAGATGCCATGTACAGTCACAAGCTCAGTGAGCAATGAGCTGTCCCCTCTTCTCCTGCAACTCAGTGCTCGATAAGTCATCAGCAGAAAGCGAGTCCCTAATTTGTATGTGGTGCAAGGAAGAACAAAACTAACGTCTTGCCTTTCCCTGGCAGTATTCTTACTTCTTTGCTTCATGTACCTCTTTCCTCCTTCACTCTCCCCTTTCACCTCCTCCACCAAGAGCCCGAGACTCTCTCAGAACACTAGATTCAAATTATTTAAATGTTGGCTCATTCCCATGAAATGACAGTGACTTAAAAAAACTGTACACATCCCAGAATTCATTGTATTTGATTTACACACACACACACGTGCACACACACACACACACACACATCAGGCTACCTCCCATTTACTGAGGGAGAAGGGCCACTTTTTCTGAGTTTTCATTTACTCAGCATGAGAGCAGTCTCTTAAGCAGAATTTCACCTGGCTTCGTGCATGGTTTTTTAAATTGGATTTCTGCTTTTTGTCCATAAAAATATTCTCCTATTAGAAGACAGGAAGTGGAGACATAGATATTCTGCTGAGATATTGGTGTTATCATATTTGAGTTTTAATGGACATAAGGTGGCATAGAGTCATACATTATTATGGATGAGAATCCATGATGATGTAACTTGGACAAGAATCTGGGTCTCCTGCCATCGTGTCCATGCGGGTGAAGAGGCAACTGGGTGGGGGATGGCAGGGAACCTTCTTGCTTGAGTTCCAGGTTCTTGTTAGTTTTCATTGCTCAGCTGCCTTTAGTTTATGTCCATGAGGCCTCTCATGGGAAGGTCACTATGTCCTGAGAGACTGAGTTACTAATCAGCAGAAAGCTCTGGACCCACTCATATTTTCCAGAGTTTTTCTGCTGACCTGCTGACACTTTATATAAATGAGACCTAACAAACTACTGGATATAAAATCCTTATTGTTATCATTTGCCCTCGAGTTCCATAGGAATGGGGTGCTGTCTCAGGCTGTCTAAGGCTAGATCTGAACAAAGATAGGGTGATAGGCTCTGCTGCTGGACCCTCCCCAGTCGAATGGGATTTCCACCTTAGTTTTTAGAATCAGGCAGATGAGTTCAAATCTTGTCTTTACCAGTTATTAGCTTTGTGACCTTGGGGAAATAACTACTTTTTTGGTTCCAATTTTCTTTATCTGTAAATAAGTTCAGTATTTATTTTAGGGTTTTTGTTTTAGAATTGAATGTGCTAATTCCCTAATTTATTCCTCAAATACTGATCACATGGTTCTATGCTGGTGCCTTAGTAGTTGATTGCTAAGGGACTCAACAGTGAGAATGGGGATGGGGCCCCCTGGATCATACAGCTTATATTCCAGGATATGCTTGTAAAAGACAAGATTGCAGTGGATTTTTATTAAATGTCCATTCCTTTCCTAATCCCCATTGATTGTGTATATATCTTTATACTAATATATGAACAACTTTTTTTGCAGTTTAAATCTCTTTGTAGTATTTAAAGAATGTAGCTATAACAAAAATACGTGAAATAAAATGACTTGACTTTTATTTTCCTTTCAATAAGCAAAACAAAATAAAATAGAAAAGAAAAGAAAAAGTATTGAAGGAGTAGAAATAATTTTATTTCCGTGGAATCAACTCCCTATGTTAGGTTTTTCCATTGTGTTGTTCAACATCATATAAAATTGACAGGTTGTGACTTCAGTGTTGATAGCTAGGTGAGTATAGTTTCTTTTTGTGGTTGTCTTTGATGAATTATTTGCACTAGATCATAAATGATGTGCATGTTACATATTGGAAACGAGGAAACATTGGAGACATACTACCTCCAATGCAGTCATTTTGTTACTGAGTCCAAACTCGTTCTGCTCGCCGCATGACAGGCCAATAAACCGGGAGATGAGGTGTTGGAGCAAGGAATAGTGACTTCACTTGCAATGCTGGCAGACCCAGAAGACGGCAGACTGATGTCCTGGAGAACTATCTTCCCCAAGTAAGAATTCAGTCTCCTTTTATACTAAAAAGGGGGGGTGGTTGTGGTTGGTTGTTGCATACTTCTTGCTTTATGAATTGTTTGTCCTTTGAATCCGCTGTTCTTGCAGCTGTCCATGTGGATCAAATCATGGTACCCCTGTAAAACCTCCAAAAAAACAAAGGCTATTCTCTATTATGCAACTTGCCATCTCTACAGAAGTGCAGATGAGCTAACATTTTTAAAGATCAGGGCCAGGAGAATAGGCTTTCCTGCAGATTTCAGGCTAAAGGCAACTTTCTTTTTCAAATGGTGCAGAGCTACCAAGTCTGAGCCTAGGAAACAGGGCACAGGTTTAAACTCAAAGGAACAGATTTAACATAGGGTAAAAACTGTTACATTTTATTACAATTCCGTTTCCAGCTTCATAGATAAAATTAGTAAGAAATATGAGCAATTTTGTATTTTTGCTTCTTAATAACCGATAAGTGTACCAACTATATTTTGTGAGCAGGGATGCTGTGCAGGCATTGGGGTGACAGCAAACTCTTGTAGGGGGTGGCCGACCCTGCAACATCTCTGATGCCCCGTGAGTGTTGGTGAGGGTCCCCGTAGCCAGGGGCTCTCTTCAGGAACCAGCATATGGGCATTGACCTCTGGAGACCTCTTTTTCGGCTGCAGGAATTTTTTCAGATATTGAGATTGAAAAATCACTCCAGCTGGGAATAATTAGGGAAAAAAAAGAAAAGGAAAAGGGTTTGGAGTAGAGTAGAAGAGTAGGACTTAAGATCACGGAGCCTGAGTGCTTGGCAGCGGGGCCTCGGGAGAGAGGGGAGCAGAGGTGGGGAGGGGCCTGGCTCCGGAACCAGCTCCTGTAATTGTCCCTGCACGCAAGCCACATAGCTTTAAATTGGCCTGGGCCACCTCTCTGGGCTGGATATCACCCTGGGCAGAACCGTGGTATCTGTAAAGTAAAATGACTTCACAACTATTGCACAGAGCTGCAGGTGTAAGAGAGCCTAAGCCTGTCTCAGAGTGCAGGGGACAAGCGGAAAGGAATGGCAAAATTTCCACTGACAATTGAAATTTTGTTAAATAGCCTGCTACAGTTGTTTGCATCACTTGAATGAATGCAGGCATATTTCTGTGGGCATTTATAGGTTCACTGAACCCCACCAGCCCCTCTTGCCCCCATCAGAGATGGGCTTTCTCAAGCACAGTGCCCCTCCTGCTTGGGTGGAAAACGCTGCTGGTCCTTGCCTGGGGCCGGGCTGCTGCAGGGCACTGAATCCCCGAGGCACGGCCTGTGAGACACGACAGGAACATCTCTGCTCTTGACTGGGTGCCTCCGTTTCCCCTGCAGTGTAAAAATGCCGGTGACTGAGTTAGAAGCATGCTTCCAAGCTGTCCATGTCCTTGGCATCCAGAAGCGGAGCCTGGAAGCTTTCGAATTTATCCAGAATGCGGTTTACATTCACCTTCAGCAGGTGAGTGTATGTCCTTACACAAGTGGAGGAATTACTGCAGTTTTCCTGGAACTTTCTCACTACAAGTCCATTTGATTTTTCTGTGCTAGGATTCAGTATGGCCTGCTAAAAACTCTGGAGTGAGATCTTGAAACCCTGATGAAGAGCATTATTTATTTCATTTCTCTATATGATACTCTTTTACTTTTAAAATTCAGAATTTTTGGTTGTTTCAAAAATTTTTTGGGGGGGTTGGAGAATCATGTTTACTCTTACCATCTTTGCAACCTGTTGCTTTGTGCCTCTCACCTGTCTTCTGTCACTTGTGAGGCGGTTCCATTTGTGACCCTGTCCGGGTTGTTCATGTTATAAAACATAAAGCCTGTAAAAGTACAGTCCCTTTTCCTCCGAAGACATTCCACAAATACTCCTTTAACCTGGGTGTGGTTTTAAGAAGACAGAATCTTTAGAACATGTCCTTGCAGGTTGCTAGTGCAAAATCCCAAAATCAATAGTCTAGCTCAACATCTAAAATCTTTCTAATTTACCTTGGAATTGTATGGATAAGTGAAGCAGTTTGCTAAGAACTCAGACCAGGTTTAGAATACAGGTTGGTGTAGCTCAGCAGGTCCTCCCAAGCTGATGCTCTGCCAGAGGGCGGGGCCGAGGGGAGAGGGCGGGTCCTGCCCTCCCTGAGGTGACAATTTCATGGCAAAGACTTTCACCTGGTGAAGAACTCGGAGTTTCTTCTAAGACGAGTGGGTCTTAAAAGAGTCCAAAAAGCGCGGGAGTGGCACAGTCCCATTTGTCTCAAGTAGGGGAGAGCGGCTGTGGGGCCACTTAGGAGACTCGTGAGTCCAGGTGGGCAGTGTTGGTGGCTTCCACTTGAGCGGTGGGACGGTCAGTGTTTAAAAGCGAACATATTGAAGGCATGTTTAGATGGTAAAAAGGAAAGGATGAAGGCTGGCTGTGAATGCAGGATGGAGTAAGGCCCAGGTTTCTGGGTGGATTAATGAGGTAAATGATGGTCCTTCTGTGCTCTGAGGAGGGAAAGCTGCAGAGGGAGTTCTGCGGAAAACTGATGAGTTCAGCTGTGGGTAAAGTGAAAGGTTGTTAGATGTGTGGTCTGGGAGCTCAGGTGAGAGCCAGTAGTGAGTAGGGGGAGGTGAGAGGGACTTTCAAATAATTTTGTATTGTGAACATACAAATAAGTATGAGTAATGACACATTTAACACCTCTATATTCTGGATTTAAAGCCCAGTAACATTTTGCTATACTGACTGCAGAGGTTCTTAATATTTTTTAATAGAAATAAGTAGAAACAAAATAGTGGAGTTAGTGAGCATCTTAGAGTAGATGTGTGTCCTTGTATGTATTTTTATACCTCATCTGTTTATAACCATAATCTACAAAAAGTTATCTTGCTTAGCATAAGAGTTAAACACAGGGACGTGACACACATTGTTAGGGGTTGAAGCTGATCTTCTCGGGCAAATTATGGACCCTCTCTTTGCCTTAGTTGCATCGTCTGTGACTGCCCCAGGGCCCCTCATCACAGCTGATTTCCTAGACTAGATGTTGGGAGGGAGGCTGCTGAAGGGAGTAAGAGGTGGCAACTGCTAGGGATATTGAAGAGAGACAAAAACAGATTAAAGCCGATAAACTGAGTACAAATACCCTCTAAATAGAAGGAATCCCGCAGTGTTTTGAGCCGCTTATCATAAGGGAAAGAAAATCACGTGGATCCAAAGCTCTTGAGCATATGAGTATTGTGGGTGGGAGGGTGTCATTATAAAAGTGTTGAGAAAAGGCCTCTTTGTTTTCCTTGACATTACCAGTAAGGATGGGGAGCAGAAGCGAAACCCTCTGCTTCACAGTTGAAGGTGCTGTTTTGTGCGAAACTGACCAAAGTTTGGAAACCAGTCATCAGCGATGCTGGCAAATGAAGAGGCTTCTGGATTGGGTGGGGCACTTGCTGTGACTTCCAGGTGACCTGCTGGCTGGGGGCTGTGTGGCGGGCAGTAGTTTTGCAGGGTAGCCCGGGCATAATCCCTAGCTCT
Organism: Vicugna pacos; assembly: GCF_048564905.1. Classification (NCBI taxonomy): domain Eukaryota; kingdom Metazoa; phylum Chordata; class Mammalia; order Artiodactyla; family Camelidae; genus Vicugna; species Vicugna pacos. Next base: position 5,295,070 of record NC_133017.1, read on the forward strand.
GATGCTGCTGGTCTGATTAACAGACCTGGGCGCACACTGTCCTAATGGGGCAGCTCGGGATGTGGCCCTGCCGTGCTGAGAGCGAGAAGAGGGCTCCCCTGAGGAGGTGTCCCTGCGGAGAGTGGAAACGTACTCCTGCAGGGGAGGAAGAGCCTCTGAGCAGCGGGCCGGGTGCACAGGCAAGACCAGCATGAGCACTGATGTTTCCGGGAGCCGGAAGTCATACAGTGGCCCAAACGGCCTTGTTCCTGAGAGACTGGAGGAAATAGATGCTGAAAAGGCAGGCTAGGGTCAGACCCTGTGGTGGGTTATGAGTGACAGGAGAGGATTGTTCAGGCAGGCATGAGACAACCCTGTGGGCGTCCCAGCTGGAGCGTCACGCCGAAGGGAAGAGCAAAGTTATAGACTTTGCCACTTATTAGCTGTGTGACTTTGAGCAATATCACCCCACCTCTCTCTATATATATCTTCATCTGTAAAGTGACACAGTGACAAGGTCGTGTCATCAGAAGTATTAGCTTAGCTCTGATCCTCTTTGTCGACTCCTGTCAGTGCTTCCCTGCAAGGTTCTGCAACGGCTGCTTTTACCCTGAGACGGGAGGGCATAGAGGGACACTGTAATACCCGAGGGCAGGAAGGGGTTGCTTTAAAAGCAGACATGTAACAGCCTGCAGCTGCAGACCTGCAGGCAGTTTGGTTGACGGTCCTTGAGAGGACTTTGGAGGCCTTAGCGTCGTCTTAAGTCTTGTTTCCCCTTGGGGACCGGATTTGCCTTTGGGGATTGATGTTGAAGATTTGAGCTTCTGCAAAGCTGTTTTCAGAGATGTGTATATACGTAAAATATCATATAAAATAAAATGATTTATTTAACGTGTGCGAATTTGTAGCTGTTAGGAACAGCTCTGTTGGCCTGGTCTCCACGGAGGACACCAAGGGTCAGCAGAGCGTGCAGGAGGGCAGGCAGCCTGCAGTGCTTCTGCAGGGTGTTCTCCCCAGCAGGGCGCTCTGCTGAGTTGAGTCTTCTACGAGTTTTGTTGCCAGAGGAGCAGACAGCAAATTAATGAGTTCTAGAGGGATTGTATAATGACAGGAAGAAATAGGAACCCGGAGATTTTCCGGACTAAAACACGCTTTGGTTCCTGATTCAGTGTGTTCCATTACAGAATTGATGAGTTGTGTCTATTCTGGAACGTCATTGAAATAAAGTTCAGCCTATATGTTAAGGGCTTTGTTTTATTTGGCTGGAGGACTCGAGCCGGGATGACAGCCTCTCAGATCACTCTGAGGGACTGCTCCCAAGAGGTAGGGGAGGAGCTAGGATATATTAGAAGCTTACAACAAAGACCAGGTAATTGGAACAATAAAATATTGCTTGTTATCTAAAGAAAACCAGATATCTCAAGTTCAAGTATTTACTGCTTTTCTATGTATGGTGAGAAGCAAACATTTGAGTCATTGAATTCATTCCTTTGGCAAGCCCCTGGCTATCTAGGGCCAGTATCCTGTCCTTTCTTACTCTGAGTCTGCTCAGAGGGCACCACTGTGAGTGGCTGAGAGGCCGGGCTGTAGGCATGTACTCGCTGGGGGTTGGCAGCAGCCGCTGATGACTCGGATTCAGCATTCTTTGTTTACTGTCATGGTTGCAGTATTTTCATGCACATTGTAGTATTTTCATTCACAGTGCTCCCACTTGGTCCTAAATTTGACCAATATTTTGAGAGACATTTCATGACCAATTTTGTCCCACGGTGCTAGGATGGCTCATTCCTAGTTCAGGTGAAGAATCTTCTAAGTTGCCATTCAAGGTGTAAGTTTTTTTTGGTCAGGCCCTGTTGATACTAAAAGTTCTCTGGATCACCTGTCTTACTAGTCTATTATGATACAGAAAGTGTTTACCCATCTTTGCTCATTCCCATACCTAGAATCACACTATTATATTTATTTTATTCAGGGTTATAAATTTTATCTGTTTCTTCAAGATGTTTAGCCATCATCAATCTTGTGGGCTTAGTTACACATTGGGAAATGTAACAGACAACAATTTTATAAAATAGACAGGATATAAGTAATACAGCTAGTAACGTTAATAAAGTCACGAGTAAGAATTTAATAGTCGAGAAGTTGTATTTTTGGGTTAAAATTTTGCTTGTGTTTCTGAGTTTGATCCTATGAGAAAGTTCATATTTATGGTCAGGGTCAGAGCAGGTATTAATTGGCCAGTTGAAATCTCCCACCTTGTAAGATCAACAGTGGCCTAAACAGAACTATAATTTCTTTTTAGAATAACGTTTCTGAGGGCTATCTAATTAGAGCCTTGGAGTAGGGAAACCCACCAAGGTAACACAGAAGTACTAGACATAGGTAATTTATCATGAACTTAACAAGTGGAGTATATCATAATCAAAGGTTGGAGAAATTATCAAAGTAATTGGTATACAGTCCTGGTCCGGTGTCTTGGGTCAGCTGTCTAGCTCAGATGTCGTCTTCTTCTCATCCTGGTCTGGTAGCTTTTTCTCCATTTGGGCATTGTTTTAAGGTGAGCAGCACTCGATAGGCCAGTGCACTGCAGGGGATGTTTCAGATAGGAAATGAATCCGAGACTCCGTTTCCTTCAGCTTTGGTGTGTATGGTCTGGTAAAGAGTACCTGAAAAAGGGTCCTTCCATTCAGGTTGGAGACAGTTCTTTAAGTCATGCCTGTTGCAGTATGCATAATCCCCTGGCTGCAGGTCATGGGGCATTGGAACTTTACCCAAGGATAGATTTCTGAGCTTCAGAAACAAACCTAGAGTATCCTTTTCATAATTCAATTAAACCGTACAGTAATGTGACATAACAGCAAGGAATGATCTGGGAAGTGTCTTAGTAAATATGGACCTCAATTAACAAAACTAGAATTTAATATCCACTAAAATATAATTTATTTTCTCTCTTAAGTTACCCTCAGTTTTCTCAAATATAGCCAAATCAAGATTAATTTTTTACAAGTTAAGTCTGATTATTTGATCATATAGGCTTTTTTAAATTGGCTGTGTTGGAAGTTTTAATACGGAGTCTCAGGGTAGAATGTTAAGGTTTGCTAAGGCCAAGAAAGACACGTCAAGGCTTTTCATGGGTTTCTGCCTTACAGATTTAGGTAAATTCTTTTCTCTTTAAAATCCTTAAAATATCTTTATACTCCTATATCTGTTAGGAGATGATCTCCCTAATTTGTTTGATAGAGCCACTGGGGACCTAAGTGTTTTTAGTCTCTTGAGGGATCAGATAGAGAGAAAAGATAAGTGTTCCAAGTGTGATTACATAGGTATAATTTATCAAATTGCTGTGAACCATAACTAGCTTAAGGAGAAGAGATTCTTTACGTCTGGGAAACAGGTTAAAAGCCAGTAGTATTTCAAACAATATCAAAAATTATAACCATATTCAGCAGGTTAATCAGTCCCATGTAACTAATTCTTTTAATGAGAGTTTTCATTAGAACTTTAAAATGTCTTACCCAGTTTAGTTCAGTGCTGTAGTTTGAAATTTATTAGGAATCAGTAAATCTCCTTGAAGAGAAAGCATTTTGCAAAACCATCAGAAGAAAACAATTAACTGTCTATAAATGACAAAAGATTTAAAAGCATGGTTAAACACCGTTACACTATAATCAATAAAGAAATCTGTTCACTATACCCATAATTATCACTGGTAACATTTCAGATATACCAGAATTTTAGGGAGTCCATATAATTTCTACAATATCTATATTAATAATATTGTCTCATTCAATATAACCTTAGAAGTTTTATGATTCATTTGACAATTCCATGTTATTTAAAATGCCAAATGAAACTTTATAGTTAAAAATCTCTCTTTGGGATGTTTCAGGGGCCTTCTGTAGCATCCCAAACTTAACTGGAGATTAAAAGAATTTTAATTAATTAAATTAATTTTTATTTAATTAATTAGAATTTTATATTTGGGGAGCTTTTTGAAAGATTTCAGAACACTTGATCAGATAAACATATAGATCACTGTAAAGTAGTACTAATTCATTAACAAGAAAATACGTCAAAGGTAAAGGCAGAACAGATCAGCTAAGTGGTATAAGAAGTTTTACAATCTGTTACTGAAGGAGGATTAACATTTTAAGAAAATTTTTTCCTCTTAACAGAGAGAAAAACAATTCTAATCTTGTACCAGCTTACTTCTAAGATTCATTTACATTGCCCAATTTGTTTCTAAACTTAGCCAATTCTGACCATGTACAAAACTCTTCCCTCAGGGTTCCTTTTCCACAAGCCTTCCACAGCTTTCTATACTTATATTAGTGTGTCCCTTATTTTTCTTCTATTCAGAAGTAACCAGGTTCAGGAGAAAGTCACTATTTTTCATTAACAAAATATAATTCCATTCTTATATCTTCCTTTACGCATTTATATTACTTTCCTAGGATACTGAGATCATTCCCTTACTAATAGAGACTATTTCAGTGTGGCACCAACCATTTATTAATATTTCTATATACCTTTAGTTTCACTGTAAGAGGAAGTTAAATGTTAAGTAATTCGTATTTCAATGTTATTTTATCTGAAAATGGCATAGCTATTTAATAAAATCTTGTGATTTAACTTAATTTAGCACAACACTACAATTTAAAGATACCAAACACTTAGAGATTATCTTAAACATACATTTTAAAAATATATTTTAAATATTTACCCAAAGCTCTCATCTCATTTGCATTTAATTTACTTAAAATTTTACCACAGCACATTACTTTTATTTTTTTTTTGACAAATCTGCAACAGATATAACAGGATCTTATTTGACTTTCATTAAACCTAGGTACAGTAAAGGTATTATACATAATATTGATGACTTTAAAGATGTCTATATTAATTAGAACATACTTAAACTAAACAATATCAAATATTATCTTAATATTGAATATTTTCCATTTCACATGACGCTGAAAGTCAATTTGTTCAGTTGTTATTTTAAAAATACTTAATGTTTAAGCTCTTATATTTTTACGTCAATTAAGCAGAGTTCTATGACTTTGAATTTTTTTTCTTTAGCAGTAGAAATATCTCACTTCTATAATGTGTACACAGGCTTATAATCAGAAAAAAGCTAGAGATCTCATAGCTTCACTTTAAAACTTACTTATAAGATAGGTATAATAATAGTTGGAGTAAGCTGAATTTGCTTGCTCAAATCATTAAGGCTTACTATTTATGAAACAGACAGTTAAAATTTCTTCACAATGTCTGAAGGACCCTTCAGAGTTCTGAGTTCTAATATGCCAAAAATTTCTTGGCCTTAAGGTTTATTTCGTTGAGCTAATTAGACTCAGTCCTAGGTCACTGTTTGTTGTATTTATATTTCTGATGTGCAAGACAAAGACACTGTCTTCCAGGTCCCCAGAGAACTGCTCTCTCACCCAGGCCGTATTTTATCTCCTTAAATGGCATTTTTGTATCAGTGAGAAGAGCTGTAAACAAAGAATTCCATGATTTAAAACTTTAAGGCTTACTTAAATATGTCTTCCAAAACTTGCATAAGGCATTTAGTAAGATCTCTTTTCCTTGTGTTATAAGTTAAATCCAGGGTAAACCTGTATTTTTTTATTAGCCACTCAAATTAGTTTTTAGTTTTACATTATATTGGACGGCTTATGTAACTATATTGGTTTATTTTAATTTGTTCAATTAATATTTTCAGAGGGACAGATATGTGCCTAGCCTTATAATACCAAGAAGGGGAAGTGTTTTTCCTCTTAAACATATGTATCCCACAACACAAGCAAAAGTTTTGTATAAAGACCATTTAAATATACCAATTTCACAAACTTTTATCTCAATTTTATTAAATCTTATACCTTTAATTTTTATATTTATTAAGTTTAATCAATAATTCTTATTTCTAGAAGGAGTGCCAGAAACCTTTTTTTGTGTGTGTGTGCATTGTATATAATTTTATAGAAGTCTCTAGGATGCCCAAGATTCAGCCAAAGAGCTTAGGCACTTCTCAGTTTTTAATTTCATTAATTGGTCTGTTATCCCAATTATTGATCAAGTATTTCAGTCTATATATACATATATTTCAAACTGTGGTAAGTAAAATGGGCTTGTTTGAACTTTAATCTTGGGGGGGAGTAGGTGAACTCTTTGGCCCTTTTTTTTTTAACTTTACGTTGTGTAGTATCAAAACCCTGTATGTAAATCCAAAAATGTCCATTTTATTTATTTGATTCAAAATAACCATATAAAAATATTTATCCTTTTGGGATAAGCCACTTATTTTTTTTTTCGACATTTTTACAATCATTTTTCCAGTTATTCAACCTAATTAACATTAATTATTCTAAGTTTTTATTAGCATATCTAGAAACATTTATCAGAAAAGAAAACACAAACGTAGCTTTTCAAACCAGTTTTATTTTTTTAACTAAGTTCTTAGGTTAACCATTAGATATATTTTTCTACATTTAAACTTGATTTTAATAGAAACCATAAAACAACTGTTTATAATGAGATCTCTTTAAACTTTCACCAATTAAAAAGTTTTTCCAAATTAAAAAATCCATCATATGGCCGTCAATTTATATACAAATATAATATATATATAGTGATTTTAAACCAATAAGATGAAGAGGCACTTCCACATGAGAGTCGGGGTGTTGCCTAAATAAAATTCAAAGGTTTACTCTCCAAAAGCTAAAAGCCTTTGTGGTCCAGGCTGATGCAGCCAAGTTTAAGATGGCAAAATATCTGAAAATTGGTACAATCAAAGAATTGCTTAGAATCCCAATTTATTTGCGTGGCCACCATATGTACACAATACTTGAAACTTTTGTATGGTGGAGTCCAAGGTTTCCTTTAAAAAATAAAATAAACATACATATACATACATACACACACTTAAAACACCCAGAGAAAGATAAAACATTTACATTTCAAGGACACAGGAAGAGAAATCCAAGTTACCCCTAAAGGGGATTTTGTTTTTATAAGTTCAGAATTACAAAAAATGTTTTTATCAGGCCTGGTTAGTTATTTTCAGAGTGAGTTTTTTTTTTTCTTATTCCCAATTAATGTTGTAAATTTTGTATGTACATAAACCTGGCTGGGGTAATAGTTGGAGACTGGCAATCTGTCATTTCTTTTTCTTTTCTTTTCTGTTCTTTATTTTTTTTTTTTTTGAAATTTCTATTCCCCATTGTAAGGTCGGATTCTCAGAATAAATTTGCTAGTAAGATTTCCCACAGGGACAACTCTGTGTCATGAAGTCTTTGTGTCTACCACTCCTGGAAGATTCTCTGTCACCCGAGAAAGCTGTTACCAGCCAGGAGGATGGTCCGAATTTTGGAGTTGAAAGTTTCCTCATAAGAGTTTTACTTTTATCCTGAAAAATTCAATGGAGGTAACCAAATTGAGGAAAATATTAGACCAGTCTCTTACCTAACCACTCAGTCCTGAAACCAGTGTCTTTCAACTTGGACTCACTCAGGATGTCTCCACTGGGTGAGTATTTTCCTCATATGTTTCCACCAGCCCCACTTTGGACATATCCTCAAGGTGGATATTTCCTGTTATCTTTCAACCAGGCCCCACTCAATATGTCTCCACTGGGTGGGTAATTCACCTCAGTTTCTTTCAACTGGACGGCCACGTACCTGGATACACCGCCAGATAAAACTTAGGATCATCAACCAATATGTGAGATCCGAGAACCTAGAGAGACTCACCCAAATTCATCTGGACTCCCCGAGGAGGTGGATGGGCACAAAGGGCCACTGCTGGTACCAAGGCTCCGGTTACTTGGAGAGTTCAGGTGGAGAGAAATCTGCTGTGGTGCTTCATGGTGTCCAAAACTGTTGACTGAAATACATGTGCAGCCTAAAAGTTAAGAGTTATGTTTCATTTGGCGGGAGGACTCGAGCCAGGATGACAGCCTGTCAGAACTCTCTGAGGGACTGCTCCCAAGAGGTTGAGGCAGAGCTAGGATATATAGGAGCTTTACAACAAAGACCAGGTTGTTGGAACAATAAAAGATTGCTTGTTATCTAAAGAAAGCCAGGTATCTCAAGTTCAAGAATTTAGTACTTTTGTATGTGTGAGAGGAAGCAAATATTTGGACTCACTGAATTCATTTTTTAGACAAGCACCTAGCTATCTCGGGCCAGTAGCCTGTCCTTTCTTATTCTGAGTCTGCTCAGATGACACCATTGTGAGTTGCTGTAGCAGCTGAGCTGCAGGCCTGTCCTAGCTGGGGGGTGGCGGCAGCCTTTAATGACTTGGTTTCAGTATTCTTTGTTTACTGTCATGGTTGCAGTATTCTCATTCACATTGTAGTATTTTCGTTCACAGACTGATTATGGATAATCTGCAACCTTGGAAAGCAACCGAGATGGAATTACTGCAGGTACCTTCTGCTTTAATAAGCCGTGTGCAAACATAAACAGGGAGGAAGCATACACTTGGATTTGGAGGTGTAGGAAAGGGATCCTGCACATTGCAGGAGAACGCAATGCAGAATTCCTTACGTCCACCTTTCTTTACTGTAGTGGTTTCTGAGAACAGTTTATGGTAATTAACCAACATTGACAAACTGCACAAATTGCATTTAAGAGCTGGCCGGCTGAAACTTGTGTATTGGAGAGGTGGAATTCAAAGGCAAGTGGTCAGGTGGATTGGAGAGAGATGGAGCCAAGGCCTGGGCCCAGATTCCGGTTTAAATTGCCATTTCTTCACCATAGGGCCTTGGAATAGAATTCAAAATCTCTTAACCTGTTGGTGAATCTGTGAAATGGGCATAATATTCGTTTCACCCTGGGATTGTTGTAAGATCTAAAGAGTATTATAGCACACATGAAGCACTTAACCCACTGGCACTTAGCAGTGTTCACTGTGTGGGTCCGCCCCGCTTAGCATGTGTCAGAGCCGTAAAGGCAGCATTTGTCTGTTGAGGATGCACTTGCAGCCCCTTGGCTAGGTTATGAACTTGGTGATTTCCTATAATCCTTGTAATTCTATGTGCCATGGACAGTTATTTTCATGGACAGATGAGGAATCTCATGGTAAAAAGACTGTATAATTTGCCCAAAATCAGACCATAATTTTGGGTGCAGAGGCCTCGGTTTGGCATGGGCCCCTGGGCCTTCTGCCCTCTCTGTTCAGCACCAGAGCCAGATATGGAGTCGGCTGTTTCCCTGCCCAGAATATCCGGCAGGCCGCAAGACACATCTGGCCCTGTGCTGCTTGAGCAAAAACTCCGAAGGAGAGACAGTTACAAAAGGGATAAACATAAAAACAGACGACAGCAAATTGTGATCAGCTCTGAGAAGGAAAGGAACATGTCTCGCCGTGCAGAGCTGGGAGCTTTCCCGTCTGGGCTGCTCTGGGGGTGTTCATCTCAGCTAAACAAGTTCTGCTGCTGCACCAAGGCAGGAAGGCAGGGCGCGTGTGGCCAGGTAGACAGGGCCTCGTTGATCTTACTCATTCCCCATTAAGCGACAGTTGTCTCGGGCACTTAACTAATAAACAGATGTTGGCCATAGTCATCACGCACTTTGCTTGGTAGTTTTATTGGCCCCAGCATTGAGATGAGGTCATTGAAGCTGGGGAGTTTGCTGCATGCCCGTGATTACCTTGCAAATACCCCGACTGTTCTTTCAATCTAGACTGGTGTGGCTGTCATGTCCCAGCCCTGTGAATGGCATCGTGTAGCTTCTCCCAAGTGGCCCAAATGACTGACATTGATATGCTTAATTCGTTGGAAATAGTATGTGACAATAATAGAAAAAGGTAGTAAGAAATTGTTTGGAAAACTGGAAAAAACCTTTTCTTCCCCAGCTGGGGGAGCGTAACCTGTATCACTCACCCTACTCACTGCCTGTCACCTCCTCCCCGCCGACTCCGTGTTCATAAGCCACACTGAGTCTTGGGAGAACATTTTGCCTCATGACACTTTTGACTAGGACCTGCAACTTCTTTGTCCCTGGTTAACTCTCTCTTCAAAGCCATTCAACTTTTTTGCAGGCTCCTCCACTCAGATGTAAGAATAGCCTCTTTAAACTTCTTGATGCAGCTCCTTAATGAAGATCTTGTGATGGAAACCTAGCCAAAACTGGGATGTATGCATATAGTGACTGCAAACTCAGCACTTTGTTAGTTCAGAATCAGAGGGGTGAGTGACTCAGGAAATGCTTTTTTAAGGTAACAAGGGGAAAGTGAAAGGACGCTTGCTGTGTAAGAAAGAAACATCTCAATCACAGCCAGTAAGGCACCTGTGTTCAGGATGGGGTGTGGCGAGTGCAGAGTTCTCACAAAGAAAATAGTGGTGTGATGGGAGCGAGGACAGTTGGGTACTTTATTGGGGAGGAAAAAAAGTGGGCTGAACATTTCCTTGTTGAACAAGAGGACTGTGACATGATGTGCTTGTATTTTGGAGAGAAGGGTTTTGTGGGGACAAGCCTAGGAGTACGCTGTATGTCTGGGGAGTCAGCACAACAGAGAAACACAGAGAACCGGGCAGACCCCAAGACCCATGCTGGGGGAGAGACTGCCCACCAATTGGAGCCCTGGAGGCTGCTTCTGTCCCTTAGCTGTGGCCTCAGACCTCCCTTCACAGCCCAGTCCTGTTGATACAAGAATAAAAAACGTTGGGCATGAGAAGGGCTGTGTCCCAGGCTTTCATTGAGCCCCTGGGATGTGCCCCACCAGATTTTGTTCCTTAACTTCATGCAGTAAAGAATTCAAGAGCAAGCCAGTGTTGAGTAAAGGTAGATTTATTCAGAGAGATACATTGATAGGCAAGAGAAACTTCACGAGGTGTGGGGGTTTGATGCTCATATTAGAAGTAGGTACACACTCCACACATTGTGGGCCTTCCCCAAAGAGGGAGAGAGAGTGGTGACCGCGAGGTGGCGCTGTGTTGCTTGTTTTCTTGGGCTTGGTGGTTTCATATGCTAATAAGTAGAAGGACCAGCCTTAGGGCAAGGGGCTAGGATTCCCAGGGAGTTGGCCATTTCCCACCCTTTGACCTTTTGTGGCTAGCATTGGGACTGCCATGTTGCCTGGGGCATGTTATTCACCAAGTTACCATTACAATGGATGTTTACTGAAGCTCAAGATCTGCTAGAAGTTAAATCTCTTCATCCTGAGCCTCAAGGCCTATTGGGGTTTGAATCCTTTAACATTTTGATGTTAAATGCTGTGGCCTTCCTTGAATGGCTGTCCTCTTCCCCCTTCCATCCTGTCTCACTGTGATGACACAGAGACAGCAAAGGTCGGGCCCTACCTGTGCTCCTGCATTTAAAGGTGGGAGGTGTGAGGTGGGCTTATGATGACCCTGAATGGTAAGAAAAATGTTTCAGATTTTCCTACGTGAGACATGGGGACCTGACAGCAACCTCCGCAGATTTATCTCACGGGCATTATCGCTTGTGTTGTTATAGAAACAACAGGCAAGCCAAGAAACAAGTATAACTCACAAGGTTGTAGTACTGAGATTTATTTCGCTGGCACGCTCAAAGGGGCTTCATTTCCAAAGCTCTGAGCACCTCCAAGACGTGCACATGAGGTTTTATAGGGTTAATTACAAGTATGGGGCTATTAGCCAATAAGGCTCAAACAACAAAAAGCAAGGAATCAGTACACTGAAGCTTATCAATTGGGAACAGATCCCGTTACTGACATTTGTTGTCCTTGGATTTACGTGTTAGCTTATTAGCCCATTAAACTGACACTAAACTTCAGGTTTACCAGGTAGCTCAGCAAAACTTAGATCAGTAAACCGACACTTATCACACTTAGATTTGTGACTTAGCTTGTTAGCCCAGCTGGGGTTTTCCTTCACAGTGTCACTTATATTTTTTATTTTTCTTTTTATCTTTTTTTAAGTATTTAACCCAGATTTAATATCAGGGTTTTTTGGGAAAGAAATTTCTCTTTATCTTTTCTTTGGGGTTCTTTTGGGGGGGAGGTAATTAGATGTATTTATCTGTTAGTGGAGGCCCTGGGGCTTGAACCCAGGACCCCGTGCACGCTAAGCACATGCTCTACCACCCGCCCCTTCATCATTTTCTTTTTGCTTTAGCTGCCAAGAATCTTACAGCTGAATTTGTAGTCAGCCTTTAACACTTGCCCTGACTTCATGGAATCCATTTTTATGAGTTTATCTCCCCCTGGTTTCATTTAAGTATTGAATCTCCATTTTCTCTTCACTCTCCGTTTTGCATTTTTGTTGTTATGGTTGTTAAGCTGTGTTTAACAGAATTGTTTAAATTCTCTTTTAGCAAGAGGCTGAATGTAAATAAATATGTAAGCAAACAGCACAATTAAATGCTTTTATACATTCTGAGCTGTTTAGTAGTAACTTAAAAACCGAATTGAATATTAAAGTGATAGCATTTTAAAAATATTTTTTAATTTTTCATAAAAATATAGCTGATTTAAAATATGATATTAGTTTCAGGTGTACAATAGATGCTCCATTTATAGTTACTGTAAAACATTGTCTGTATTCCCTGTGTTGTAAGATACATCCCTCTAGCGTGTTTACATTACATGTTGCAGTTTGTATAAGAAAGTTGGGTAACGCAGAGTCTGGAACGTGGCTGTGTATGACTCAGGTTCACGCTCACCCTGCCTGTCAGAGCTCAGGCCTTCACTCCTTTCTGCAGGGGAGCGAGTGGAGGCAGCTCTCATCAGCGCTGTCACCACCCTCTGAGTGGCAGTGACAGCAGTGACTGTGTGTGGACGTGCAAATTGTTTTTCCAAGAGCTTTATATGCGTTTCTGCATTTAATAATTAAAGCCCTCCTGTGAGGAAGCGTTTTTAATGCATAATACATTTTATTTTGATATTGATAGATTTCAAACCTCTGGAAAATTTACAGTAGTACAATAAACGCTTAGATACAGTTCACCTTATAGGGCACTATTTGGCTTTCTGTGTCTGGCTTATTTTAGCATAAAATTTCAAGGTTCATCCATATTGTAGCCTGAATCAGTACTTTATTCTTTTTGTTTGATAATATCCTTTTCAATTTTTTTTTGGTTTTAGTCTATTTAAAAATATTTTCATTGAAGTCTAGTCAGTTTATAATGTTGTGTCAGTTTCTTGTCTACATCAAAAGACTTCAGTTAAAAAGGAACATACCTGCATTTATTTTCATACTGTTTTTAAACATAAGTTACTATAAGATATTAAATATATTCTCCTGTGCTATACAGTATAAACTTGCTGTTTATTCTTTACATACTCAGTAACTGCAAATCTTGAACTCCCAATTTATTTCTTCCCACACCCTCCCCCCTCTGGTAACCACAGTTTGTTTTCTGTGACTCTGTGTCTGTTTCTGTTCTGTAGATAAGTTTATTTTTTTGTTTCTTTCTTTTTTTTTTTTTTAGATTCCACATGTCAGCAATCTCATGTGGTATTTTCCTTTCTCTTTCTGGCTTACTTCACTTAGAATGACATTCTCCATGTCCATTGATGTTGCTGCAAATGGCATTATTTTATTATTATTTTATGGCTGAATAGTAGTCTATTGGACAAATATGCTACAACCTCTTTATCCAGCCATCTGTCAGTGGACATTTCGGTTGTTTCCATGTCTTGCTATTGTAAATAGTGCTGCTGTGAACATTGGGGTGTAGGTGTCTTTTTTAATTAGGGTTCCTTCTGGATATATGCCCAGGAGTGGGATTGCTGGGTCATCTGGGAGGTCAAGGTTTTGTCTTTTGATGAACCTCTATACATTTTTCCACAATGGCTCCACCAAACTGCATTCCCACCACAGTGTAGGAGGGTTCCCAATTCTCCGCAGCCTCTCCAGTATTTATTGTCTGTGAACTTCTCAATGATGGCTATTCTGACTGGTGAGAGGTGATATTTGATTGCAGTTTTGATTTGCATTTCTCTGATAATGATATTGAACATTTTTTCATGTGCCTACTGGCCATTTGTGCGTCTTCATTGGAGAAATGTTTCTTTAGGACTTCTGCCATTTTTTGAATTGAATTGTTTGTTTTTCTTTCTTATTAAGTGTAAAAGCTGTTTACATATTCTGGGAATTAAGCCCCTAGCAGTTTCATTTATTGTAAATATTTTCTCCCATTCCATTGGTTGGTTGTCTTTTTGTTTTGCTTACTGTTTCCTTAGCTGTGCAAAAGTTTGTAAGTTTAATTAGATCCCTCTTGTATATTTTTGGTTGTTTTTCTATTGCTTGAGTAGACTGCTCTAGGAAAACATTGCTGAGATGTATGTCACATGTTTTGCCTATGGTTGCTTCTAAGAGGTTTATAGTGTCTTGTCTATATGTTTAATTCTTTAACACATTTTGAATTCATTTTTGTGTATGCTGTGAGGGAGTAGTCTAACTTCATTGATTTACATGCAGCTGTGCAGTTTTTCCTGCACCATTTGCTGAAGAGGCTGTCTTTACTCCATTGTATGTTCTCACCTCCTTTGTCAAAGTTTCAATGACCAAAAGTTTGTGGGCCTATTCTTGGTAAATGTGTTTATCCGTTCATTGATGGATGGATATTGTTAGTAACTTTTGGCTACTCTGAATGATACTGCTATGAATATTGATGTGAAATTTTTATGAGAATATGTTTTCATTCTGTTGGCTTTACAGTTGGCCCTCCATATCTGTAGTTTCCACTACATGAATCCAGATGGCTGATTGTAAAGGGACTCGAACATCCTTGGATTATGGTATCCAGGGTGTGGGTTTTCTGAAACCAACCACCCAAGGGTATTGAGGGATGACTCTACATATAGGAGTGGAATTGCTGAGCCATATAACTCTAAGCTTTTGAGGAAATACCAGGCTTCTCCAAAGAAGTTGCACAATTGTCCCTTTCCCCTGGCCGCATATGAGGTTTCTCTGCCTCCTGAACGACATTTGTTATTGTCCATGATTTGGTAATAACCATCCTAGTGGGTGTAAAATGAGATCTCATTTTGATTTTGATTTGTCTAGTGATGTTGAGCATCTTTTCATATGCTTATTGGCCATTTGTATATGTATCTAAATTCGTGGTAAATTTAAAAATTGGGTCTGTTTTATTGTATTGTTCAGTTGTAAGAATTCGTTATATATCCTGGATGCTACTCTCTTATTAGATACATGTTTTGCAAAATTGTTCTTCTATTCTGCACATTGTCTTTCACTATGTTTTTTTAAACATTAAAACAATTTCTTTACAGGGGAGGTAGTTAGATGTAATGATTTATTTTATTTTTCTTGCTAAGCAAGCACTCTCTGACTTGAAATACCCATTTCCCCTGTCATTTCACTTTCTTGATGATGTCCTTTGTAAGAAAAGGGTTTTAATTTTGATGAAGTCCAGTTTATCTGCTTTTTTCTTCTATCACTTGTGCTCTTGGTATTGTATCCAGGAAACCAAAGCCTATCCTAGGACCACAAAGATTTATACTGTGTCTTCTTTTAGAAAGTTTATAGGTTTAATTTTTACATTTCTGTCTGTGATCTACTTTGTTTTAATTTTTATTTGTTATATAAAATATGGGTGTTCAGATTCCAGATTGATTCTTCTGCCTGCAGACACCCAGCTGTCCCTGCACAATTTGTTGAATAGACTATTCTTTCAATGGGGTGTTTTTGGCCCCCTAGTGGAAAACTATCTGTAAATGTAAGTTTTTCCCCGTGGGTTTTTATTGTGTCTCATAGATTTATTTATCCAAACTTATGCCAGCAACATACTGACTTATTACTATAGCATTTTAGTACCTTTTAAAGTGAGTCCTCCAACTTTACTCTTCTTTTGCAAGGTTATTTTGGCTATCCTGGGCCCCTTGCACGTCCATATTAATTTTGGGATCAGTTTTTCAATTTTTGCAAAGAAGTCAGCTGGAATTTTGATAGGGATTCCACTGTATATGTAGATCATTTTGAGGAGTCTTAATATTTTTAATAATACTGTCTATCATTCCATGGAAATGGGATGTCTTCCATATATGTAGATCTTTTAAAATTTATTTTGGTGATACTTCAAAAAGTTCAATGTACAAATCTTGTAAATTTTTGTTAAATGTATCTCTCATTTTATTTTTAATGCTGCTGTAATTGGAAATGCTGAGTTTCTTATGGGTGGGACTATATATCAATCTTCTTATTTCTAGAATTCCTTAAGAGCAATTACCCTAGTTATATATTTGCTACTTAAATCTATCCACAACAATTCCCCACCCCGTGTTATAAGAAACCAAGACCCAAGTTAAGCTACCTGAACACCTATGTGGAAATGTGAAATGAGACCCTTGGGTGGGGCTTTGTGCAGATGATACTGGAGCTTATTCAGGATGGCTTCATCGTAATTTCTTTTAAACAACCCTTTCGGTGTATTTAGTCAGATACATTAAGAACATGCCCTTTTGATGTGCGGAGTAGCTAAGACTATGATTTTCAAATAATTTCTAATGAGAGTGTTGTTCTTGAAACCTAATTTGCATCAATCTTTGAAGATTTATGTTTCAGGGGCTTTGACTAAAGAACACCTGTCTTTAATCAATAACGACAACTAAATGCTCAAGCAACATGTAAGAGCTTGAGCAAACTGCCCCTACCCCATAGTGCTGGGTGGCTGCAGCTGCAACTGGAGTCAGCGCTTACCTATCCCAGTACACTTGTGCTGATCTGCTCAAAGTGGTTCGTCCAACAGTTTGTCAGTAGTCTGTTGGACAAAGTCATTAAAAATTGATTGAAGGTTGCTGGAATGCAATATATTCTTATTAATATTAATTAAGCACATATTGAGTGCTTATTGTATGATGGAATTGTCCCTCAGCCTCACATGAATATTATTTTTCATAAAACCTCACATATTTCCTTGTTAATCTCACTTTACAGATAAGGAGACAGACAATTAGGTCTTCTCTCTTTTGGGGGAGCTCATTATCAATGATGGGAAGTTATAAGGAAAAAGATATTGATTCATCATGAGAAAACATTTTTCTGAGGGTCAGCAAAGAAGAAGATGAACACTGAAGAAGGTGATCATTGTTCAAGTGAGACAAGCCCTGGGTTGTGCGGAGTCAGCATCCCTGTCCTAGAGAAGGCACGTGTAGAGCTGCGTACTGGGTGAGGCGGCGCGGCCGCACAGGGAACGCGGATGCTGGGCCGTTGGGCTGTGCTCAGGCCCGGTGGGGCTTTCTCCTAAGGGCAGTGGACCATCATTGACAGATTTTATGTTGGAGAGTGGGGTGCTCTCGTAGTTCACTTTTGTCTTGTAGAATGCTTGGAAACATTTAGAAGGCTTGGCAGGAGGTGATGTGATGAGTCAGAGTAGGGTGGCTGCGAGGTGTAGCAGTGTTCAATTTTCAAGTTGTTTTCAGGCCCAGGCTTGTGGCTCAGTAGCCGTGTCAGTTTGAATGACACACTCAAGGAAGTGAAACAATTTATCTAATCAATTGAAGCAGTGATGTACCCAATTCCCAGGACTGTTGTGGAGATCCAGTGAGATAACGTTTGCAGTGTGCAGCATGGTCCCAGCACAGAGTCAGTGCTGAGTGAGTGACAGTGAGTATCTGGTAGGTCAGGTGTGGGTGGTGGGACTCGGTGTCTGAGGATATCTGGGCCCTGAAGGAGGGGTCCATTCACATCTGTGAGTGATGGGTCTGAGTTGGGAGAGGCACGGAGAACTTAGCCCCGGACCAGAGGCCCTGGGCAGGACGGCTATTGGAGGAGCACCATGAAGTCAGCTCTTTGCAGGTGGAGTTGGAGGTGCCCTTGTGACATCTAAGTGCAGTGTCACGAGCTGAAAGAGGAGGTCTGGGCCCAGGCTGTGCATTTTCGAATAATGTCAACTCCTGAGGACACCGAAGTATTGATCACTGAACGGAAGTCATACTTTACAGGACAAATGAATAGTAGTATCACCTCTGTCATCAAAGCTCACGTCTATTTATTCATCACTCAGTTTGCTAATTGGGTACTTACAGAGCTCACTTCACCGTCCTCCCGTGGGCTCAGGCTCCACAGAAAAGAGCTGGTGTGTCTTCCTCTTTTCCAGAAGAAGACACATTTAGCTTGTAGCCTTCTGTACCTCGCCAGAATTAGGATATTAGTTTGTTGGTTTAATTGTATTTTCTGTTGGCCATGTCCTGACAGGAGAGAAATTTTACCTCATGGTCATGTTTCAATTAGCTGTTACTGAGAATTGCTGATCTGATACATAGTGTATGTATTATATTAACTTTGTAGAGTAGTTATCATTTTTCTGTCTTTGCCCTTTAATTTTGATTGCCCCTTCAGTGTTCTATCCTTTTTGGGGCCTTATTTTTTTTTAATTAAAAAATGTCTGTTAACAGTTAAGAAAACAAAAACAAAGAAAAAATGCACATGGGAGCTAAATTTAGAAAATGTCTAGTGTGTTTTCTATCTCGGCAATGGAGGGTTCTAGAAACTCGTGAAAACTTTCATTACACAAGTTCCTTAAAATGCTGATTAAGAAATAAAACCTTCCTTCCTCATCTTTCAAGCTGCACAACTAATTGTCAAGAAAGTGAGGGGAAATTCTCAGAAGCCAAGACAAATGAGAAAGCAGGGTTTCTGGGAGATATGCGAGCCTTAGAATCCCTGGGGTGCTGGTTCGATCCTGAACTGATTTTCAGTTGCCTTGACAGGAGGGCAGGATGTGAGCCCCAGGCCTCTGACACTAGGAGTTGGATGGGGGATCATATTATGGGCCAAGCCCATCCTGAGGATCTTGGTTTACTAAATGGTGAAATAGGAAAAAAAAGAATTCCTCAAGGCAAGAAAATAAGGAAAGTCAATTTTGTTGGAAGAGGGGAAAAATAACAAATCCAAAGTAAGGATATAGTTTAAAGTTGTTCTGGCATTAGAGTGACCACAAACACCTGGCAGAAAAGCACAGCTACTCCTTGATTGATAAGTTGTGTTTTGAATGAATCAGTGAACAGCCATTCTGAAAAAGGCCTCCAGAGTCTTGTGGATCAAGATACTGGACAGCAAACACCTCTCTTCCAAGGTCTCATTCAAATAACCAGAAAGGTTTTAAAGGAAAGAAGCCATGATCATAGTTCTATTTATTAACATTTCTATATGCTACGAATTCAGAGGTGACTATGGAGTTGTCTCCTCTATTATGGACCTTACTTTCTCTTTGGGGAGACAAAATGACATAGTTGGTAATCTTGGTGGAGGGAGGTGTTAGTGTGTTGCACTTAGCCAGGAGAGGAGATTAAGAAAACAGTGAAGGGTGGGTGAAATTTTTAGCTGAGGACAGTCTTGTTCACTTGGCTTTTAATTGCAGGCTCAATGAGCTGTCACTGGAGGGAATAGATCTTACAGAGGATGGACTTAGCTCAGGCCTCATTGGAATGGACAAATGAACCTGGAGAAAGACAGTCAAATCTGTGCAGACATTAAAGTTCACTTGAACGTGCTGCATCCCTGAGCCAAAGATAGGACAAATATGCAGCAATTCTTGAGGACAGAAGAGTGGTTTTTAAGGTTCTCCAAGAATGAATCCCATGGAACCGAGATGGCCAGTTGTCAAACTGAGACTTTGTTCTTTGGACGGTATACCCAGCAAGGATATTGGCCTTTTATATGTTTCCATTTGTCTTTAATACATGTCTGTTGATGAGGACATGGGCACAAATGTTTGACACCTTGTCGAGGCGATTTTGGATACCTGCCTAGAAGCACGGGCACAGTTGTGGCTGCTTCATACATCTTGCAGCCCATCCCTTTCCCCGGCTCCGTGATCACGGCAGAGTGGTTCCTTGTTGACCTGTCCGTTTCCTCTGTGACATCATAACCCATGAAAAGACCGGAGCATATTAACTTGGCTTTGTTAAAGTCAAAGAAACAGATCAAATATGGAGTCAGATTTGTTCTTTCCTATTTCAGTAGTACCATGGAGATGGCAGTTTGGGCAGCTTTTTGTAGTGTCCTGGAGGCTTTCTCTCTCAGCTTCTGGGTGCCTCTATTGAAAACCCTTCATTGCTGTCTGGCCTGCTGGTAATGCACACTGCCTGTTTTGCCCTGAAGATGTGTTCTGTTTATAAACTCATCTCTACTCCTTGGAAAACAACTCAAGAAAAACTCAGTTGGTTTTCCACCAGCCATGGGCAGGGGTGAGGTATACCATGTTATTATTTCATAAAATAATAGTAATAATAGTAATAGTAATAGTACTAGAAATAATAATAGTATTATAATAATAATAATAATATAAAAGAAGTCTTAAAACAGGACTGAGCACATTGGAGAGAGTCAATAAATGCTTTCTGGCTTAAATCAAAAGTGATGACTTAGTGATTCCATGGCTGCTGTATTTGCTAAGCTAATTACTCCTTTGCTCCATTACACATTATTTTAACTGAAAAAGAAATGCAAGCAAATGGTTAAAAAAAAAACTCAAACAGAGCACAAAAATACACAAGTGAAAGAAGTTTTCCCTCATCCTCTCTTCTTTCAGCCCTGTCTGGAGATGCCACTGTTTACTATCTTTTGGGTGCTTTTCCAGATATGCTTTGCACATTCCCACCTATGTATGTAAATTCCTTTAAAATTTTAGTTATTTTTAACTTAAAGAGATTTAAATCCTCAAGTGGCTTCTGCCCGGGTAATAGAACAGAACAAATCTGACTCCATATTAGATCTGTTCCTTTGAATTTAACCCTATGCTCTGTCTCCTAGGCTTCATCTTGCTTGTAAAAAATTGTTGCCTAGAGCCTGAAATACACAGGAGAGCTTATTCTGAAGCTCTGACCTTTAAGGATATTTAACACTTTTTCATTCATTAAAAGATAGCAAATTGCAGAATAGAAAATAACGTTTGTTTTGTTGGAGATTTACAGGGATCTGACCCACGCAGATAGCTGTAAGAACAAAGGATTCTAACAAAAAGGAATTCCTACACTAAGAAGTTTGCAACAACCAAGCGCGTAGGAAAGGAGCCTGAATTGTGACTTGGGGAGATGGTTTTCCAGAACATTAGTTTGCCAACTAGGTCTACAGAAACTTGCTATTCCAAGCCCCAACATCTGGTTTCCAAACTTATTGTCCTGTCCTGCACTGAGGAGAATGAATTTGGACTTGGTAACACTCCTATCTACCTAGAAAGCTGGGCACTGGAGCTGAGTGTTATGGAAACAGGCCAGCCAAGAAACAAGCACCAATCGGAGTGCTGGAGTACTCAGAATTATTATGCCGGCGGGCTCAGAGGGGCTTCTGCTCCGAAGTTCTGAGCACCTCCAAGACGTGCACATGAGGTTTTAAATACTTCAATACAAGTAAGGGGATATTAGCCAATAAGACTTAAAGAACAAAAAGCAAGGAATCAGTACACTGGAGCTTATCAATTTGTAATAGATCACATTACTGACACTTGTTGAGCTTGGAATTACGAGTTAGGTTGTTAGGCCAATAAACTGACACTAAACTTCAGATTTACGAGATAGCCCAGCAGAACTTAGATCAGTAAACCGACACTTATCACACTTAGATTTGTGACTTAGCTTGTTAGCCCAGCTGGACTTTTCCTTCACATGAGGACAGCTCTCCCACCCCCAGGAAACCACTGTGAGCCCTTGATGTTTCCACTAGGGTGGGGTATGGTTTACCCAGGAGGGATGGGGACTATGCACCAACACTCAGGCAGTCTGCTCTGTCTGGGGCTCTGATCTTGTACCACACCACTCCCCCCAGCCCAACACCTGGGACAGTGGAGCTAAGGCAGTGATCCTTCCTGCCTGTTTCCCAGCGTGTAAAAGGGGAATATGTGCTCTTCCCAAGGAAGTTCTGAGCGACAACACCTGCGGGTGCTTGGTTCTCAGAGCAACAGAAAACCCAGCTCCGCATGGGGGCAACGGGTGTGATCCCCGTAGTGTTTCTGCAGAAGCATCTGATGGAGGGCTGGATCAGGGAGGTAAAACATGAGCTGCGGGACTTGAATGGTTACAGAAGGGTACAGAGGTAGGTCTGCCATCTCAGGGTGCCCTAGAGGTAAAGCTTTTTCTCTCCAACTCCGCTACGACACTGCCCTATCCAGACCCATCCCTTCTCTGCTCTTCCTGTCCATCTGTATCCCTCCACTTTTCCCCTCTTCTCCACCCGCTCCCATCTTCTCCCTCCCTCGCTGTCCCACCTTCTCTCGCAGAATCCAGAGAGGATCCATGTCCCTCCTGCGCATGCGCTGTCGGTGCCTGGTGGTCCGCTGGTTCGAAGCTCCATGTCCGAGCCGGGGATTGGCCCCAAATGCTTCTCAACTCTGTCGCCCGTTAGGCCTTTGGTTCCTGCCTGGGGCCGGGGCTTCTGGCTGTGGAAGTGCAAGGTGGGGGGCTCCCGGGAAAGGGTTCAGGCGGCTTCGGGAGGGTGATCCGCCTTTCACAGCCCCCAAGGGCGCCAGTCAGCCCGTGTTCAGCTGAATTTCTCTGGCCAGACCCTTCTGACAGCACCACCTGCCCCGGCGCCCCGGCCACAGCTGTCCAGGTCCAGGTGTGCGCCTGCCACCTCTCACCCAGCTGGGATCCCCTCAGTCCACGGCTGGCGTCCCCTTCCCCTCTCCCGCCCGCGAGTCCTCTCCTCCCGGGCTTCCTCTCCTCGGCCGCCTGCCCGTCCCCACCAATGGGCGGGCTGTTTCCCGGGCGGGCGTGGTCTGCGGACCTGGACGGGAGCGGGCGGCTTATGCTGGTGCTGGGGCTGGCCTCCGAGCGGGGCTGCAGCCCGCACCCCCCCTTTCCCTCCCCCCTAGGGCTGCCCTCCTTTCCCTTTCACCCTCCCTCAGGACCAGCTCAGTGGCCTGTGTGCTGCTCCCCGGGCTGAGAGCCTCTGGCTGTAGCGCCCAGCTTCACCTGGTGGAGTCGGGAAAAGGGAGCATCAGTGCTGAGCAAGCTTCTGTCTCCTCCCTCAGTGTTTCTGCCGCAGGTAAGTACCTTGAACACTTTCAGGTGTTATGATGGCGGTGCTTGTTGATGTCACGTGTTTTTATAGTGAGAGGGATTAACAGTGGTGAAAGCAGGGCTTGGTTCTGTTAAAAATGAGCTGAAGGCATGAAGCTGTGATATCCTCCTTCCTTCCCTCTCCAAGGGTGAAACGTGTGACCGTCGATTTTAAAAAGACAGTTACAGTCCCTAACTAGCCCAGCCCAGCTAGTGTGTGTTAACAGGAACAGCATCACCAGAGGCCTTGGAGACCCAGGGATATTGCAGTCCTAAAGAACTCCTGGCACAGTTTGGTTTGTATTGGTTTTTTGTTTTTCTTAAATTGTGGGACAGACTAGTGGTATAAAAAGAAAAATATTTGTCAAGAAATATTTTTTCATATAACAGCGTTATTGTGATATAGTTCACACATCATGAATTCCATCCATTTAAATGGTAAAATTCAGCAGCTTTTAGCATATTCACAGTTGTGCAACCATTATTATTCCAGAACGTTTTTATCACTTCAGAAAGAGCAGTGGAAATTAATGACCTATCCACCCCTCCCCAGTGGTGGTTCTAAAGAAATTTCTTGGCTAATCTTGACCATAAATTCACTTGTTACATTCCAAGAAAAATCTGGTAGGAATTCTAATCAGAATTGCAATGAATCTGTCTATCAAAACAGGAAGAATTAACGTCTTTATGGCACAAACTTCTTCTACCCATGAATATATTTCGGACCCTATATTTTCCTCTGTCCAGAGCCTGGCCCATGGGAAGTCCTCACTACTTGTTGGGCTTGTGAATGATGAGATTCTATACATCGTTAGTTGCAGCTGTAGCCTTTCACAGAAGAGAAAAGAAACCTCAGTGAAACAAGTGACTCTCTGATGGTCAGAAAGAGTGACAGCCATTGCTGGAGTGATCCAGTGGACTTGGTGTTTGCAACCAGAATTCTCCACCACCTACAGCTAAGGGGATTAGAGTGTTCTTTTATTTTTTCTTAATGGCGTTGCTTTTATTTTTACTTATTTTTTCAATTATTTTTTATTTAAGTGTAGTCAATTTACAATGTTAGTTTCAGGTGTACAGCAGAGATTCAGTTATAAACATATGCATATGTATATACATATGTTTTAGATTGTTTTTAGTATAACTCATTACAAGAAATTGAATATAGTTCCCTGTGTTATATAGCAGGTCCTTGTCATTTATTTTATTTTTACTAATTTGTATCTGTTAATCCCTCCTTTCCTGCCTGCTAAATACAGTTTGCTTTCTATGTCCATGAGTCCATTTATAGGAGCACCATTTTTCCTAGTAATATATGCTCTTTGGCTGCTTTCAGTTTCAGTAATTCCATCTTATCTGTGGGCGCTTTTCTTCTGGTGGCCTTTATGTGGTTTGCACACGTGGTAATAGAGATCTTTATTTGGGAGAACTCCAGGTCTCGTGTAGTCCCTGGTACAGAATGCCCACTGAATTGATGATTGAACTGGGAAAAAAGCACAGTAAATGCTGGAATTTCCACTATGGTTGAGAATTCCAGGTTTCAATAACCTGTTTAGACAACCTTAATATTGGCTGCACCCATACTGGGTAATTTGGTGGAAATTCATGGTATGGTGGTGTAGAGACGGGGCCTTATATTCTTCTTCTCTTTCTATTTTCTAACACTCATTCTCCTGGGCCTTCCAGATCCTCCCCCAGAAGTGCCCAGGGCTGGCTTGGTGCTGCACTGAGGCAATATTTGTTAATAACGCCCTTTCCTCTTCTCCTCTGAGCCTCCGATTCTTTCTGTGCACAATGAGCGCTTAGACTAGATAAATACTTTTCAGTTTCTTTTAAAGCCATGTTTCCTTTGAGAAACAGAAAATGCAAATATCTCCTCTCAACCCAACCCTTTAGATTTTGGTATGTCCTCCAAGGAGTGACATAGCTCTTTGTGAAAAATTGATGTGATTTTGATTGCAGATGACACAGAAAAGACTCTTCAGAGATTTATTGCAGGGAGAGGGCAGGAAAGAGGCAGTATGTGACACTTTCTAGTGTGAGCAACGGAGCAGGGACTTGGATTTAAATACGGTGTCTGACGTGGCCTCTCTCTAATCTTGTAGAATGTGATAAACTTCTCTACCTCAGTTTCTTGATGTGTCAAGTTGGGGTGATAATATTTTAAGGCTTCTGTGAAACATTATACAAATAAGACATTTGTGTCTCGGTAGAAACAAGATCTGCTAGGGATTCAGGGATTTGTTTAAAAAAAATTCTTGTCCATAACACTCTGTCTGTGTGTATTTAGACGTTCCTGGAGGGTGAGGGTGAGTCTAAAGTCCATTGTGGGACAGGTGGCCCATATTTCTCCGTGTCCCAGTTTACCCCCTACTCCCCAGTCCTCTTCCTCAGTCCAGGATGAAGTTCCCTAGTAGATTTACACAGAGGTCTTGTGGAAATGGCTTTTCATTTTATTGTTTCACCAAGAAGGGCTGCCATCATGATCTCTGTGGTCAGGTTTTGAAGGGCTGCCATCATGATATCTGGTAAGAATTCTATGCAATTTGGAGTTCCAATTTAATGAAAAGAAAAAAATTACAAATAGAAAATTAGAACAAGGGTGGTGACAGGGGCTCTTTTAAGTGGACACCATTAGCTTTGTTAGCTTCAGGTGCTGTGGCCTGTTGCCACGAGGACCCATCCTCTTGCTCTGAAGTTGGAGGGACTAGTGGGCTCAGTGGGAATGTTAACTGAGTGTATCTCATGGGCTGGGCATTGTCCTATTTGTACTGTGTGTTCCTTATTTGAGACAGTGAGCTCACCTAACCTCGATAACCTCTTTAAAATATTAGACTTTTAATTTTGAGATGTAATGTAGATTCCCATGTGGTAGTAAGAGATTATATGGAGAGGGCCTATGGGCCCTTTGCCCAGTTTTCTTAATGGTTCCATCTTGCAGTGTTGGGGTACAATTCATTACTGACTCACTAACAATTTGAGGTTTGTGTTATTGCCCTTATTTCTATTCACGATTAAACTGGGGCTTCGAGAAGCACACAGGCCTGTCCAGGTCACCCACATTGTTAATGCAGAGTCGGGTGAACGTGGGCTTGGGATTTCCAGGCAGTACCATTATGATGGTTTGTGGCAGGGAGCAGCATTCACTTTGCTTGTTTATTCATTCATTCAACAAACATTTATTGAGTAAACTCTGTGGGTCAGATGCTTTCATAGAGTTATCTGATTCTTCAGCAGTACTGAGAATCAGGTAATGTTTATATTTTTTAATCTGAGAAAATTAGCTCTGAGAGGTTATAACCCCCCCAAAGGAAGTATAACTCATAAAGGAGGGATAGAACATGTGTACAGTCACCTCCTTTTATGCAGGTGGTACCCTATGCATTTTACATTTTCAAACATCTGTAATCCAGATATATTCTTGTAAGGCAAGGCTTTTTTTTTTTAATTGAAGTATAGTCAAGTTTACAATGTTGTGTCAATTGCAAGGTGTTTTTTGACTTTTGAATTAAAAAATACTTTTTCAGCTGGGTAATTAGGTGTATTTACTTGTTTCATTTTTAAAATGAGGTACTGGGGTTTGAACCCAGGACCTCGTACATGCTAAGTATATGCTCTACCAATGAACAGTACCCTCTACCCCAAGGCAAGTTTTCTTATCCATTATTATGAAGCTTAGGAGTTCAAATAAATTGAATAGGAATCCAGATCTTTTGATCCTACTGTGGTCCTTTTCTTTATATTCTGCTGAAGGGGGTTGGGGAAGCATTTCCTTTGTTCATTTCTTTATTCAGCATTTTTGAGCAGTGACGTTGCATCAGGGCCTTGCTAGGTGCTTGGAAATAGAAAATAAGAAATGACCTTTCTCTGCAGAGGCAGGAAGCCTAGACCAAAAGCTGGGTAATGTGATCGAGCTACAGTAGCCATATGCAGACTCTGAGGACAAACTGTATCCTTGGATTTGCTTTGGCTTCCCTTGTCTTCTGGCTGGTACACACCAGGTCACCGCAACCCAGATGGGCCCGTAGCACACAGCAGAGAATGTACCTCGATCTCCTCTCCCCTCTCGGCAGGGCCTGCAACATGAGCATCCCTGACTACGTGCAGTGTGCTGAGGACCACCAGACTCGTCCCGTTGTGGTCCAATCCATAGAGATCATCTCAGAGGAGAATTTCTTTTGCATCTATCAGCTACTCACCTCGGTTAGCCATATCAGCCCTTGTGGCTCCCAGTGGACACTCTGTATCCACTACAGGCACCGCTATGTGCCCGAGAATCGGTGGAGCGTCTTCCAGAAACACCCCAAGGTCGTGGGCCTTGTCACCATTACCGAATGTCTCTCTGCCAAGGCCTTCGAGAAGCTCCACATGCAGAGGAGCTGTATGGCACATCGCTTAATGACTCTCAGCTTTTTGTCTTTATGCAGCATGGGGAGGTAGCCGAGCAGACGCGCACCGACGTTGCCTTCAATCTAAGAGTACTGCAGGGTGGTGGAGAAGAGGATCGAGGACTTCACTGAGTCACCCTTCATCTTGCTCAAGTCCAAGTGGCTGGATGGTGGCCCCAAGAATTCTGGGGACAAGATCCCCCTCCCCTGCATCCCGTTTGAAAAGGAGGACTTCATGGGACTGGACACAGACAGCAGGTAAGTTTACCTGGAAGCCAGTCCACCTTGGCTGTGTGCTGGATTGCTTCCCTACATCCAGAAAGGGATCAGCAAGGAAGAAGTCAATCTTGTAGCCAAGGGGGGAGGGAGGTGCAGCCCGCCGGTTTCCAGACATTTCAAAGTGAATCCGCCTTTATTTCAGAGAGATCCTTTTAGGGTTAGTGTGGACACTTACTCCCGCTTTACAGCCAGGAACATGGTGGGACCCCTGGAGTTGCTGTCCAATAAAGTAGCCAAAGCCACTGATGCTAGGAGCACTGGGGAGGAGGCTGGACTGAGCTGAGATGTGCTGTAGGTCAAATGCACATCAGACGCTGAGGCTTGTCTAGTAAAAGTACATAAACTATCACTTTACTTCCTATATTGATTACATGTCAAAATAATAGTATTTTACATACAGTAGATTAAGTAAGATCTGTTCTTAAAATCACATTCTAGTATTTGTTTTTTGTTTGTTGGTTTGTTTCTTTGTTTCAAATTTTAAACGTGGCAACTGGGAAACTTTCTTTACATGGCTATCATTTCATTTCTGTTGGGCAGCCTGTCCTGGTACATGCTCATCCCTTTGCTTATAGATGAGATGCTGAGCCCCGAGAGGCAGAACGAGGCACTGGTTGAGCTGCGGCTGGAGCCGCTGTCACCTGCCTCCCAGGCCCAGCAACTTTTCAGCTCAGGCCGTCTCTTCCTGCCCGACAGCCACCATGCCAAGTTAGGACATCAGAAACACCGCCAGGGACTTCCTAATGAACTCCTTATGCAGGGAAAGGCGTATCACGGTGTATGGGACAGAGCAGGGAAATGTTCATTCCCACTTTGTCCCTGTGATTAAGTCAATGGCCCCACTTTGCCTCGGAAGTACAGATGAGCTCTTCTGGGCTGCCTACCCCCCACCTTCTGCTCTGTTTCCCCATATATCTATCGTGTTGTCCCTCGGGCTGAAGAGGGTGAGATGCCTTTGCCGAGACGTGGTCCCCCTTTGCTGGGGTGAGTGAGGGAAGCTGTGTCCCCCCGGCCTACGGCCTCGGTCCTTGAGTCTGGAGAGGGCTCATGGTGGTCCCACAGGTGGCGGTCAGAAGACCTGGCATGTGCTACCGGGCCCGCTTTGGAGGTGGTGCTCTGTGATTCTTGAACTTACCTAAGATCAGATCCTACTTTCTGGTTGTTGGTAAGTTGGAGGAGAAGATGCTAGAGAATTAATAAAAAGAATGTCTAGACCAGCCCTGTGAGTGAGAAGCACAGGGGACACTAGTCCCACCTGCGAGAGCCCACCTAGCAGGCTCTGGATGAATTTTCTGTTCCTCCCCGGAAATACCTCTATGGCTTAAGGAAGAGGAGAGGCATGTCGTGGCCATGATCTGTACTTGTCCTCACAAGGCCCTGTGATCTACATGCTCGCACTCCCCATCTGCTTCTTGGAGATGAGTTGACATGTTTAGGAGCCTGGGCACTGCTGAGGGCATAGCTCCCAGCACCGTGCTACACAGAGTCTGGCTCTGTTCACCTCACCTGTCAACTCCTGCTGAGGCCCCAGACATTAGTCAAGGTAGGTGCATCAGCGAAACCTAAGCAGGGACCACCTTCTCCCCCTGGACAGAGTGGTGAGTGAGCAGTGGAAGCCTGGAGCCCTGCCCCAGCCCCCACGCCAGTGCCACTTCTTTTGTCATAGGAGGCACTGGTGACATTTTTGCTCAACAAATGCTTGTCTCTGAGTCTGCAGACTCACCAGAGAATGCCAGCTTGTTTTTGCCTTTTGAAGTCTGCCCTTGGGACTTGGCGGAGTAGCCGGATGTGTACTTAGCCCACAGTGGTTCAGCGCATTGAACCTGCCTCCTTGTGGGTCTGTCTATTGTGGTACCATAAGGGCTCAGCCAGCATCTGAACGTCATTGAGATAACGCGGCCAGTGAGCTAGGGTCAAGCACATTCTCCTCCAGTCACTTTTACTCCATTGTTTCTTTTACTATTCCACAGTCATTAATTTTTTAAACAATGCTTTGGTGCAGGAGCAGAGCCTCATTCTCTCCTGCTACTCTTGGTGGAAGTGAGTAAAACGGTCCAGACTGAAATGCGACAACAATTTGTAGCTCAAAAGCTGCCTAGACGCTTGTAGGTCGAATTTTGGTTAGGGGAGCTGAACACGTTGTGGTCCCCCGGCAGCGCCGCTCCCCTCAGGCCCCTGCTTTCCCTTGAGCAGGAGGTGAGGTTGGGCCTCACCATCCCCGTGTCCCTGGCCTCACACACTCACATAAATTCTTGTACATGCAGTCAAAATCATTTTTATTCTTGTGTGATTCTAATTTTCTCTTGTTCCTCTTTTCCTTTTTCTTTACTCCTTTTTCACTTGTACTGCACAGTGAGCATGTTGTTGCTTCTGAAAATGTGGGCTGTGCACACCCTGCATTGGAAATAGCCAGATTGCCCTCCGTACAGTCTCCATCACTTTAAAAAGCAACAACTTAACAGCTGTTTTGATCCATCTATTATCTTAGTCATTTTTTATTTTCTAATTTTTTGGAATATTTGCTTTGTTAGCTCATCACCCACTGGTGTTTGATACCTGTTGAAATCCTTGCTTTTGAGGAACATGTTTGGTCCTCCTTTTATTTGGTGACAAATGCGCCCTTATTAAATTTGTTTGATTGTTTTGAAGAAGTAAGATGCGAATTGATTTTGTCGGCTGCTCAGGGATTCTTTTCATGGAGTATTTAAACTTGTAAGGTCAAACTCTGCAGCATTTTGCTCGATTCCTGCTTTTACACAAACGTGCTCGGCACGCGGTTCCTGGCTGTCGCTGTGTGACGTGCGTGACGGCGCTTCCTGGCCGGTGGTCACTGGTGAGGAAGTGGCTGCCACGGAGGTGAAAGCTGCAGGGAATGCTGTTGGAGGAAGCGGTCACCGTTTGGTTCTTTAATTTTTTTTTTTTGCATTCAACTTCCCCGTGCCATTTACTTTACTTTGCCTTCATAAAGGGGCAGAATTGGGTCTAAAATCCATGACACTATTTGTTCCCTTTACGAGGCTGGTTTTTCTGGGTATCAGGACAACATGACCTTCTCCTAAGTAGCTGGCTCACCTGGATCTGTTGGACACAGGGACAGCTAAAAGGGCCGTAGCTTCCTCTCTGCTCCAGCCAGTGGGCATTCAGAGCTGGGTCTGTGGTTTGCCTCAGCAGCCGTGCAGACCTCCCTGCCCCGGCCTTTACTTTTAACCCATGTTGGCAGTAAAGAGTTGAATCCGTTTCTGTTGCAGCTGACATCCACCACTGACAGCCGTGTCGTTAGTTTGTGGTAGTCAGTCTCCAACACCCCAGACAACCGTGAAGGAAGATGATTTGGCCGACCTAGGACCCTGGATTCTCACCCTCACCATGGTTCATCTCACCCGGTGGAAGAGTTTGGCCACCACCATCATGCTGACCATGAGGCCTTGTTTCTCCTTTCATGCTCTGGTCCAAATGTGGACACTTCATTTTTCACTGAATTTGTCTCGCTTGAGACAGGCCAGAATATCTGAATGAGTCCATCACATTCTGGGTGGGGAACAGAACAGAAGTAAGTGTCGCAAGTAGATGGAGTCTAGGCTGTCCGGGTTGGCAAATGCAGGCTGGGATCTGTGATGGCTGGGCTGTACACTGGACACAGGCCTTTCCCGTGGCTCCTGAGAGCCCATGAGTTGAAGTGATAACAGCCTTGCGTGGGTTCCCCCATCCTCATCTGCTCATTGGCAAGTGTGTCTGCTAATTAGGAGCTCCCCCAGACCTCGGGCCCTTCAAAGCTCAGACCATGGGAGAACCTTGAGTCCCTTCTCCTGGACATCCTGTGTGAGAATCCACTGCCTTCTGAGGTGAACAGCGTCAGGAGATGCCTCCCCCTCCAGGGAGCACCCTACGGAGGACTGTTAGTGCACCATGCTGTGAGCTTGTGTGTTTCCGGCCATGGTCCCTACAGAACTACAGTTGAGATGGGATTATTGATGGAAATAACAGGACTGATTCCAGGGCAGGGCCTGGGGGAGGGAACAGTGGAAATTGAATGTGACCTCAGACACCTCGGTGGGTGCTGGGGCTGTTACTAAAATGGGGAGTCTGGGAGATACCTGCCAGGAATCGAATTCTAGAGTAAATGGTGGACATGAGGCATTTTTAAGATGCCATTTGTCATCCAAATTAGGACTTCAAAGAGGCACTCGGGTCGATGAGCCTGGGGCTCAGGTGAAGGAGCCGGACTAGAGATACACGTTGGGAGTCGTCATTCTTAGCTGGTGTTCACAGCCTTGCATGTGAATTAGATCATCTCGAGAGCTGCAGACTGAGGCTGAGGGGGGGCAGGGCTGTGTCTTGGTTGGAGGAAAGCCCAGACCATACAGCTTTGGTGTGTCAGTCAGTGGCGTTTGCCATTTTCAAAGCAATGCCAGTTATCCTTAAGGGGCCAGGGGCTGGGCAGGGCCAGCCAGGAAGAAATCTGAAGGGAGGGTCGTGGCCACGTGTGCGTCTTGGGAAGGTGCAGAGTCTGCAGGGTACGGGAGGGTAGACTCCTCAGATGCTAGAGTTGCAGTGAGGAATGGGGAGAAGTTAGTCACAATCACCTGTGAGGGAGGGAGGGAGGTCTAGGGAGCCCCACCTTACCGGACTTGCTTTCCCATGAACAGAAGGCAGTCAGACAGAGGATCTGAGGTGAGAAGGGATGGGCACTGGGAGGGGAGCCAACCTGGAGAATGGTGCTTGCAAAATTCTGGAATAGTCTCCCTGAAAAATAGAGTTAAAAATACCCAGACTCTTAAGAACATTGTTAGTGACTTGGGAGGAGGCAGTTGTTTTTCTGGCCTCCTAAGGGTAAGGCATGTATCCAGGGATACACAGAAGATACGGGCAGTCTGTTCCGGGGGCTTGATCGTTACCGGGGGAACAGTGCAAGTTTAAAGGGGGAAAAGGGCAGCCGAGGGAAACTAGCCAGGCCCCGTGTCAGGTACCAGTCGGCCGCCCTACTTGCGTGTTGCATTCACATCCATGCCTCCCAGGTGGGCGCTGACAGCCCCCTTTTGGGGATTGGGAAGCCTTCTCAGAGGGGTTAAAGAATTGGTCCATTTAGTGACTAGTAAATGATGTAGCAGGATTCAAGCAGGGCCTTGTCAGAATTCAAGGGCATGTTCTCTCTACTGTTTCCAGTACTTCCCTGTTATACCTGGAATGGTGAAGTGGGTCAGTTTTGGAGCCTTTCAGAAAAAGTATGATTTAAGCGCCTCTGGACTGGTTCACAAAGCTCAGCATTCTTTGATGGTTCTGAAGCACGCAGTGATTTTCGCCCCAGAGAGGTAACGTCTAACTCCTTTGATGATGACGTGGTTGCAAATGGTGTACAGGTGCAAAACCAGACTTTGCAGCTTCTGAAGGGAAACTCTCCAGTTCTCCCTTGGTCGGCTTTCTTCCTCGGGATGTATCTGTGCTGCAGCATAGGCCTGAGCTTTCCATATGGAGTGAGAGTTTAATATCCGATGTTAGCATAAAACGGTCAGATGAAGAAAATCGACGTTGACAATTTATTTTTGGGTTTCATTAGTCAAAATATACTATCAGTTAATGGCCCATATAGCAAATGAAATTGAGTACAGGACATTGCATTTCTTACTTTCTATTTAGAGTTCTCTTACAGAATAATGTTGCCTGCTTTGGAACATCAGCTCCACCACTCACGGCACCTATCAGTGTGTTGGTGTGATTGCATTTACAGAGTGAATGTAATCTGGGCTTCCTCAGCCCCAAACACTTCAGTGCAGAATCACGGGCTGTAGACGTCTGTTAGTCACGCAAATACTTCTAAAATTATATGATTCCAGAAAAGAAAGAAGAGAGAGAGAGAGAGATTGCCTTTATCAAATTTCCTTTCAGTTCTAACTGAAAACTGTTGTTGAGCAGCTCTGGTTTCCTTTGGATAAGAATATATACATTTCTTTGCATGTAACCTGGGTTTTGGGCTAGAACACCAAGTTCTTGCTGTCCACAAGCCACAAAAATAGTAGCCAAATTTCACACGTGTGAAATAGTTTATACTTTTTTCTGAGAAAGTATCCTTGAATTTGGGACTTGGGCTGTGATTTCTGCTTTTTGCTTCCCCCACCTGTCTTGTAATCTCTCACTCCTTCCCACGTGGTTCCCAAGTGTTCGTGGTCTCAAAGGAGCGGGCAAACACCCAGTTGGTCACCATGTACTGCTGCTATAGATAGAGCCCAGTCAAGACCTAAAGGACATTATCAGAGAGGACTTCCTGGAAGGAATGGGCTGTACATTCAGTTGTGAGGACAGAGTAAGAGTCAGCCAAGAGAAGGAGTCAAGAATGTGGCTCAGGTCGCAGGTGCAGCCCGGGCAGAGGCCTGGAGGCTTTTGGCGTGGGCACCCGTGGAGAGTGCCCTGTGCGGTCCAGGGTGGAGGGAGCCCCTGCTCGGGAGGACACTGGAGAGAGTCCGGGGTGTAGGGCTTTGGAAGAAGTTGAGTTTTACTAGAACTGACACAGTAGGCAGTGAAGGGTGTCAACAGAAGTGACCCTCAGGAAAGGTACTTCTGGTTTTGCTTCTGATATACTACAGACAGAAGGATCGGGACGGGCGAGAGCAGGTATGTCTGTCCCTTTGAGATCCAACCCGTCATTCATTTATTCATAACACGTGCACTTCAGTGAGTCTAGGGGGGAGAGAGTGTAGCCACATAAATAAGCAAAATGTATTTGCTTCTTGAGAGCTTAGCATTGTCAGAAGTTGACTTAGCCTAGAATGTTCTAGGAAGAGAGGAACAAATTGTGGAGGTTGGAGGGAGGGAAGGCTTCCTTGGGAAACAGTCAAAATGAACCTGGAGGCAAGTGGGAAGTAGGAGCAGGTCAGGGGGCTCCTGAGGTCACTGGGGACCTATGTACTGAGATGATGCTGGGCGAGCAGGGTCTGGGGTGGGGCTAGAACTCTACCAGGGAGCCTCTGAACTGTTTGAAGTGGGGTTGATGTAATCAAATTTGTGCTTTGGGAAGGCTGTCGTGGCTTTGTGTGTGTGTGTAGTGGGAAAGAGGTGGAGGGTGCCACCAACTGGGGGATCATTTGAAGACCATTCACAGGCTGGGATATGGGCTTCGGGGCTACTTGGGGACGGCAGGGGCAGTGTGGATGCCGGCTTTCCTTATGGGGGACTTGTTAGCGGGGCTGCCCTAGAGGCACCTTGTTGCTGGAAGAAAACTGATGGAGGCTGCCAGGTGGACATTCCTCTTCTCTCCTTCCCTGCCTAGTGTGATGATCTTAGCTCAGCCAACATTTGGAACAAAAGAGCTAATCTCCAGGGTTGCCCAGGCCTTTGTAGAGCTCCTTCGAGTGAGATCTGATAGGATTTAGTTTTGTGTTCAGATCTGGATGTTCACTTAGTTAGAAACGTCCTGTCATTTCGATTTCCATAGGGGTTTTTATTCCTGATAAAGATTGCTTTCTTGGTGATAGGAAAATTATTACAGCTGTTGTCTTTTTCAAAAAAAATCATATGTTTTAAGAGCTTTAATATTCAAAAGAATAGGAATATATAAAATATTTAAGGAAGTTTTTGGTGTAGTTTCTTTGCTTTCTGAGCTAATGTGGAGTTAGAGCCTTTGCATTACTTAATAGCACATCCTTGTCAGTATTTAAAGAGCTGTTAGTGAGCACCCCAGGCCCCACCTCTCAAAGAATCGTTAAAGTTTTCTCTGAAATAGTGAGGTCATAAAGGTCTTGTTTTCAGAAATCAAAAGGTTTTAAATACGCACCATAGCTCCATTTATAAAATAATAATAAGTTCAAAATTAAGAAAATGGAGGATAATTGATTTTTTTTAAAGCCTAAACATAAACTTTCTTGTGCTAATGTTGCAACTGGAAATTTTGAAAAGAAAAATCCTACTGCAATATCATCTACGTGGTATATATATATATATAAGTTTCACGTTTGAAAAGTAACTGCACAGTGGTTTTCAAAGTCAGGAGCATTCCAGCTCAGATACTGGCAGTGATGGTTGCTGGTTTTCAATGGAAGAGCCTAAATTTGCCTTCTTAGCTTTTTTTTTTTTTGTACTGAGAAGGTTGAGTAGTGCTTTGCCAGGATGATTTTCGGGCAATTTGAGGGCAGATGTCGTGTTCCAGCAGTGAGATATTTCCATGCATTTTATTTTCTGGACATCACCAGGGCACATGTGGGGTTTGTGCCTGCAGGCTGGAATGCTGCAGGACTCCCTAATCCATCACCATTATGTCCTGGTGCTGCTCCGGTCAGTGAATGATTTTCTGTGACTTGGAGGTAATGTGGTCTGATGGTGATGATCAGACGTGCAGTTAAATGCTATTAATTGAAATAAGAGTAACCTAGAAACATTGCTCTAACAATACAGGATGAGGGAGGAGGATTGGCTGAGCTGCTTGCAGTGGGGTGTCTTCTCAGGTGACTCCCTCACCGTGATTCCTGCCAATATCCGCCCCAGCCCTGCACGGTAGTCCTGCCGAAGCAAGCAAGCACTTTGCTCAGAAACGCACTGAATTTCCTTGTGCCTCTGTTTGTTGGCTTTTTTTTGAAAGCACATTTTGCCCTTTGCTTAAATGCCATCCATGCTAGTCATCCCTTACACTCATTCTTCTGGACCTCGTCCATACATAGCTGCTGAATGGATGAACAGAATGTAGTATCTCCATGTAGTGGAACATTATTCACACGTAAGAGTGAATAAAAAAGAAAAAAAAAGAGGAAAATGAAAAATGCCAGCTGTTTTGGGAAGTCCACCCTGACTGTTCAACCCACACTTTTCCCTTTGAAACCCAATCACTTATGCTCCATTCTACTCTTTTTGATAGTACTTACCACCTTCTAATAATGTTTAACGTTTCCAAAAAAAAATAAATAAATAAAGAGATGCTGATGCCACTTCAAAATATACAAGCCTTGCTAACAGCATGTTAATTGAAAGGAAGCAGACACAAACGGCCACATATTGTTGATTTCAGTGATCTGAAAAGCCCAGAAAAGGCACATGCAGAGGCAGAGAGCAGGTGATGGTTGGAAGGGGCTGGGTGGAGGGGGATTACGGGGTGAATGCTAGTGATAGGGGGATTCTTTTGGGCTGATGAAGTGTTCTGGAAATAGAAGGTGTTGAGGGCTGCACAACCGTGATTGTGCAGAAGACTGCTGAGCGCTGTGTCTGGGAGTGCCTGTTGTTGGGGCATCTTTATTTTGTTCACATCCTGCAATGTGAAGGGCCATCTTCTGCTGTGGCTGTTCTACTCCTGTGAGTGGTGAGGGTCAGAGACTTTGTAGAGTCCTGTTTCTTTTCTCCCTCTGGCTGAGTGTAGGCAAATAAATTTAAGCCTGAGAAATTGCTCCATCTGCAGAAATGTCTTTCAGTTTTGCCTGGTGTAAAAATCTTGAGAGCTTTTAACCGTTGAGGCTAGTCTGTGGGGGTAAATAGCCTATGAAGCCTGGGTGAGCCCGGGAAGAGCCGCGCTTCCCTCCCAGACACGGGTGGGGATTTCACCCCCTTTCAGGCAGTGAAGGGCCCAGACCCGTGGGCAGACTTGACAATCGTGAATATTTACGTGTATCCGCTGCTTCATCTTGGATATTAATTTCAAGCTGAGTCAGTTTGTGGCAGCAGCCTCATCCTACAACAGGAATTTATAGTATCTGCTCTTTGAGGTGAAGACCTGACAGACTTGATTATTTAACAGTCTGCTTTGAATTGATATCTCAGATTCCTTTGTCAAAAGCAAAAGAGCAGAAATACAGACGTCCTTTAATTCCAATGTGGCCTGGAACGGGTTTAGTGTCTGTGCCTCAGTGGCCTTATCTGCGGGTGGGGAAGATGATAACAGTGCTTCCCTCAGAGGAGCTGGTGAGGGGAGTGTGAGAAGCACAAATGGAGGACTTACACGAGATGCTCATAAATGACCGAATTTAGTGCTCTCCGCCTGGTGAGGCCTTAGGGGCAGAGATGTCAGGACAGAGCAGTCCTAGCCGGAGCTCGATACGTGATGGTAGCTGTTATGATCAGTATCACCACTGTGGGTTATCAGGTAGTTTTAAGACTTGGTAATATGATTTCATGAATAATGTTAAAAGACTAGACATCTCAGATCCAGTTTACATAGTCCTCAAGATTTCTTCTGAGAATTGGATGGTTTCTTCCCCATCTTAAATCTGAGATGAGTCTCTAAAAATTTCCGTATTCCTCCATCCTTTTGCTTTAATTCTCTATTTCTTAAAAAACAAAGTTTTTAGATGGAGTTACTGGGGACTGAACTGAGGGCCTCATGCATGCTAAGTACATACTCTCCCAAATGAGGTATAATCTCTTCCCTGATTTTTTTTTAAATTTACATCTTAATTTTCAGAGGTTAGAGGCCTCTAATTATTTTTCTGGAGACTTGTCCATGAACCTGTAAATCTACAATTAATGGACAAAATTTGGTTTATTAAAAAAAATCTATAGAATATTCTGCAGTCCATCCAAAAGGAAATGCTCATGGACTTAGAATGTTTCTCCTTTAAGGTGATTTCTCCTGTTTGGTCGTGCTTAATTTGTTAACAGCCATCCTCATCATCATAATGACCAAACTCGCTGTGAGTGGACGCCTAACTGAGGCTAAAATGCTTTGCTCATGTTTTACTTCATAGCAAGTGTTTGATTGTAGGTATCAGTGTCTCCTTTTTTGTAGCTGAGGGATTGAGAGATGGGTCAGCTTGCCCCAAATCACACGCAGCTGGCGGTGGCTAGCTCGATGCTGGAATCCAGGCTGCACAGGATGAATTCTCAATTGCTCCTCTAATCAGTTTCCCGTTGAGTGTTTTCCCGAACTCCTGTGAGCCCATAAATGACCGATTTTAGCTATCTCAGCCTGATGAGGTCTTCAAAGGAGAGACACCAGTGAGAATGAGAGGCAGAGTGGCATAAATTAAAATTGTACATTTTCACAAATGTTTTATTCTCAGGTAATGACTTTAAAGGTAATATTTTTTTAATTTAGTGCTTTGTGAGAACTACAAACAAAACATTTAAAATAATTATTGTGCAAGAGAGAAGTGGTCTTTGAAAGTCCAACTGTTGCTAATGATGTTACTTGTTTTTTCTAGTGGTGCTTATTTACTGAAAAATTTCCAAACACTGAATTTGTTTTATGTAGTCTTAGTATGAAAGAAAAGTTTGTCAGTGAGTATTGTAAGTAAAATCCTTACTCTTTTCTTTCCTGATGATGAATATCTTAGTTGTTTACATGGCTTAAGTATATTTCGTCATTTGTGAAATTTTAGTAATATGGTTTACCTTGTCTGACTGTGAGAGCTGGACGCCTTGTATACAAAGCACCGTAGAGGTGCTTAATAAAAATGTGCTGTCACAGTGACTGATAGTTTAGAAGTATCAACTCTGAATACTAAAAAGGGTAGCTTATTTCTGATGCATATTCAATATGTATATATATGATATACATTATTATGGCTTAAAGTAACTAGGATTGTTTTTTTTTAAGTGCAGTATGAAGCTTTAATGAAATCTGTGTCATTCTAGTGAGACAGGGACTACTTAAATTGCCTTAAGCAGACGACCTTGAAGATTATTTACACAGAATGTGTATTGTTACAGCTCAGATTTCATGTTGCCGTGTAACCATCCATCAGACATTTAATTTCTCGGGATTCTGACCAGAACCATTAAGTTTAGAAAAATCCACATTGATTATTATCAGGGAATAAGCTCCTCTCTTTTGTGACTAAAGAAAATTTTGATTTTTTTCTGCACTCTTTTCAGGTTTTAAAATTTCAAAATTTTGATTTGACATGTCACTTTTTTAATAGAGAGAATAAAGCTCATGCTGTTTTAATATGTAAATAAATGTTTTTGTATTTCAATACCCTTCTATGATTTCCTGGCTCTTTGAGAAGTATTTTGCAAGATACTTAGATTACCTACTGTTGGAAAAATACAGACGTGACTTTTATGAATATAGGCGTAGTACAGTTCTGTTGGTTTTTACTACAGTGCAAGACATGAGACCTAGGAGAGCTATGCTGCTGATTGCCAGGAGGACAGATCTCAGGTCTCAGTCTCCCCTGGTGTAAAATGAAGTGGCTGGACTGGATTCTTTCCTCTTCTAAGATGAGCTTCCATGAGCCTATGTCTTTTGTTTATATTTAGGAGTATTAGCAATATCAGATTAAATACTGAATACCCCTCCATCCCCCCGAAGCAAAGTGCAGTATATGCTACATAAGCTTCTAGTTATCTGATTTCGTTTCTCATCTTACAGTCAATTTTTGTGTTGCATGTTTCCCGGCAACCTGGAAGGTCTTTTTAGCCATAGGTGGCGCTGTTGCAACTTTTTACAGTCTTAATTTTTCTGTTTGTAAAATAAGGCTTAAACAATGTGATTTTATTTTGATTCCTTTGCTTAATGCTTCAGAATAGCACAACGTCCATTATGTCTTTCTACCTGGAAAATTTTTTCTGCTTATATCATAGTTTTATTCTTTTATCTCGCTGTGAACATTTCAGACTTGCTGTGCAAACAATGGCAAAATCGGGCTTTTCTTCTAGTGTTAGAAACCAGTGAGCCGGGATATTTTAAAACAGCTAGAAGCTGCCTCTGGAGCACCATAAAGCTGAAAAGTGTGTTGATTTCCCTGAGTATTGACCCCGCCGCTGTGTGTTAATTGGTGGGAGTTGATTTGGTACATATATGATGGGGTGTAGTTTCTTGACTTGGGTTTGCCTGCACGTGCTGACACTGAACCACGTGATCCTGAGTCAGCTCGTTCTGAGTTTTCCCCTCGTCTGTGAGAAGGGGACACTCATATCTGCTTTGTAGAATTGTGAGAATTAGTAATTATGTAACATGTTTACCACAGTGGGTATGTCAAGAGAGCTCATAAACTTTAGCTGCTGTTTTGTGTGCAGCCATCATTTTATAGTCTTTGGTAATTACAAAGAAACAAGAAAATAAGAAAAGCTGATTTTATGATGAAAGATATTTGAGGAGGTTCCATAATTCCTACACCCATAATTTAGCATCAGCAGAGTCAGAACTGTTACACAGTCGCCCTGGACCAACGTTAAGCCACAGAAATTTTTGTTACTTCATATATGTTGGGGCCTAAGGGGAACCAATACTTATACACATGTTGTCTCCAGCAGCCAAATGAGAGATGACACAAGAGTAGGCAGGTGATAAATGTCTTCTTTGTTACTGATGAAGCCACGTTCTCCATGAACTTCAGGGCTGTGGATAAATGAGTGTCATGATACTGTGTCCCAGAAGTAGAGACTCACCCTGTCCCAGGTATCTCTGGGCCACAGCAAGCCTTCCCTTGAGAGAATGTGCCCCATCATGCACAGGGCTGTTCTGCAATGCAGCTGAGCATCCAGGGTGCTTCCCTAGGGTAGTCAACACTGGAGGGTAAGGAAGGGTTTCACATGCCCTGCTTGTCTCCCTGGAATCACAACTCAATCTGTTAATGTGAGGAGGGCTAGCTGTGGGCCAGGCGTCAGGGCTGTGAAGGGAGTAGCACTCTGCATGGCCCAGAGGAGTGGGGAGGAGGTATCCCTTCCATCAGTTTAAACAGGTGGTGGGATGGAACAGAAGGGTGCATCCCATGAGTTTATAAAAGGAGAAATAAGAATATCCTTTGGGTATTAGTCTAGCCAGGAAACACAGAAGATGATTAGGAAGGAGACTTGTAAACCACTGTAATATTAATTTGACATTTGTTGAGCACCCAAAATGTGCTACATTCTTTTCTGAGCGTTTTACAGAAATGAATCCTTCAATCTTCTCAACAAGCGAGTAAGGAAGGTTTGATTGTTATCCCAGTTTTACAGTGTGGAAATTGAGGCACACAGAGGGTAAGTTGACCAAGGTCACAGAACTAGTAAGTGGCAGAGCAAGTATTTTAACCCTGGCTGTATGGTATTGTGGCTCCCAGAATGGGCTTTGGGTGTTTAGATGTATCTGCATCCCTCGATTTCTGTACGTCTGTGCATCAATTAGCCCAGAAAGGACAGGGAAAGGAGAGTTACACAGGTGCTCACAGTCGTGTCTCGGCAACTGTCCACGAAGAGTGCACCGTGATTAGAATTAATTGTTTTCCAGGCAGCAGATCTGTTGGTATAACAGAAATTTAGTCCATTGAATTCATCTAGAAATCCTTCCTGCTCTGCTTCTGTCCACACTTGCCATGTGACTGCCTGCCCGTGTTTGGGCCGTGGAGGAGAACATATACTCATGGTTGAACTCTGATATTGCAGTCTGGTTCATAGTTTCACATCTTCTGTTACATTAATAAGTTAAATTTCTGGTTTTCTTGCATCAGTGTCTCATGAGTTTGGTTAATGTGAAACCAGTCCATGGGAGCCCAGGGGTTATGATGGTATAAATTTTTAGCACGTTGTGGCACTTCTAGCCATGCAGACATGACTGGGGGATGTACGCCTTTCTCACTGATTTCTCCCAACAGCAGGGTCCTCTCACGGATGTGAGGCTGGGAGCTCTCTGAGTAGCTCAGTCAGAGGCCAAGTCCACCAATCCGAAAATGATGAAGTACCTGGAAGTGGGTTTAATAAAGTAAAGGGCTTCCAGGTAGTCCGATGGGCTGTTCAAGAAATTTGGTGAAAAGCTGTCCACTGTCTGTGGTTTAGCTGCTTCTTTGCTGTTGAAAAGTCTGGAGTAGATGAAGGGATTTTAAAAAGCAGAAAGGAGTGATTTCAGGTGGTACGTCCACACCGGTGAGAAGTGATGGATGACCGCCTGTGTGAGGCACAGACAGAGTCTTACAAACTTCATAAACCAGCTTCAAATGCTCTGCCATCTGAGTGCGCTTCATATGGGGTCCAGTTCATCACTGGTCACGCTGTGAGGGCAAGTAACTGACGATGGCAGAAAGGACACGGAGGCATCAAAAAGGTCTCACTCATGTTCCCTGTTTAAAGAATGTGGCACAGTGTATTATATTTGAGCTGGTTTTTCACTGAACAGTTTTTAGTGTTTTCTGGGACTCCCCAGTGCCCCAAGGTTCCATGCAGCTGGGTGTCCCCTCATTGCAGCTCCGTCAGCGCTTGCCCTGGGCTGATGTGGTGTCACGGGAAGCAGGACGGTCAGCGTCCCCGGCTCCTCTGAGCTCCGTCTCCTCATCTGCAGAGCCTGGTTTCTCATCCGTGTCTACTTAGTAGGGTTGCTGAGAATCACACGTGATGGTTATCAGGTGTGATTTCTGGTTGTCTCTGCGATTGGCAAATAGCCAATAATTGACAGAAAGTCTTGTTTTTTTTTATTGTAATTGTGTCTCCTAGATTGCAGTGGTTTTTAGTCTGCATTTTTTTTATAACTTTACTCATTTTTAAATATGCCCTTATTTTATTTATTTTTTTTTGAGGTACTGGGGACTGAAGCCAGGACATTGTGCATGCTATGCAGGTGCTCTACAACTGAGTAATACCCACCCTCCTTTTCTGCACTTAAAAATAAATATTGCAATACACAAAATAGCTCTTAAACTCCATGATGGGACCTGGTCTCTGTATAGGCAAATGAACACGTATACTATTTCGATAAGAATAAATGCTGTTGAGACATACGTTTCTGAATCTGTTAATGTGCTTAAAAACGATCATAGCTAGTGATAAACACGAGACTTAGATCCAGGACTTTTTAGGGTATGTTTTGCCATCATGGAAAATTACATTCTACCGAGAAGGCTAATTGGGTCTCTTTGATATTTGGATGGTTTAGCAGGTGATCAAGGCTTTCCA
Organism: Vicugna pacos; assembly: GCF_048564905.1. Lineage (NCBI taxonomy): Eukaryota > Metazoa > Chordata > Mammalia > Artiodactyla > Camelidae > Vicugna > Vicugna pacos. Next base: position 5,338,443 of record NC_133017.1, read on the forward strand.
AAGCTGACAGTTTTGTATTTTAAACTAACTACAAAGTTATCTTCTAGAAGATGGAAATCCTAAGTTTGTGAATTTCCCAGTAATCCAGGGGGTATGTGTCTGTGTCTGTGTCTGTGTGAACGTTTGTGTGTGTGATTTCAGGAATGTAGAAATAAGTTCCATATAGACTTCTGATATCTTTCTCTTCCAGTTCAAGGTTTAAGCATATACTTACACAAATAAATTGATTTTCTTTTGTCATTTGGCATATTGGCGGGAATAAGAGGTTCTCATACTTGTTTCAGAAGGGTTGGGAAGCATGAGCTTAGAAAACGGGAGGAGAAAGAGGCAGGGAGACACTTCACACTTTGTGCAGTATATGAGAAACAGTAGCTTTTCTTTTCTCTTTTCTTCTAAAGCAAACTGGCTCTGAATTGTAACACACTATTACTCAGAATTGCTTTTCTAATCAGATACAAGTGCCTCAGATTTTTCAAGGCAACATGAATGATGAAATGTGTTTTAGCATTTATCTTTAAAAGTAGTTTTATTTCTCAAGTAAAAGACTATAGCCTGTTTCTTCCAGCGTCTCAAGAAATTCTCATTGATCTATGTACATGTTCTATGTGCTTATTTTCTTTTTTTTTTTAAGTGCTTGTTTAATTGTGGTGTGAATGAATGTTTAAAATTTCTGGATTTTGATCTTTAGAAAATGCTGATTTATCATAACTGTTAAAAACCTGATTGTTCTTTGGTCCTTGTTTGGTGGGGCACCCTATTGATTACTCTTGTCTGTTAAAGAGAGAAATTCTTCCTCTAGCCTGCAGATCATTAAGTGTATGGTTTGCAGTATGCCTTTAAATTTCATTGAATGCATTGAACATGATTGTCCAGTGAATTTTGAGTTGACTCATAGTAATGACTTTGCTTTGATTCTGTGGCTTTTGCTCCTCTCCACAAGAGCTTGAATTCTCTGTTGCATTTTGTATACGTGTTCTTCACAGTGGAAGAAATTTTGCATTTTTTACAGAGGTGGTTTTTCCTAACACCTCTGAATGCCTTCTGTAATTGATACAACAAAAATCTGTTATTTCAATGCTTAATTATTTCATACACTAGTTTTTGGCTTAATCAGAAACAATGACAGAGTGATAATAAAAAATAGGAAAACTTTCCTTCCTTTGAAGAATAGAAATCAGGTGGTCAGGCTCACCCATGCTTTGGGCCTGACACACTTAATCTCATGTCATTGTGTATCATGATTCGGAGATGGAGTTGCTTCAGGTTTATTGATTTTTGTTTTAACATTTGTGTTGAATTCTTTCTCCAGGCTTATGTATCCTGTTGGGTTTGTTGAAACTGTAGAAGGGAAACAAAAGCTTTTTTTGGTTTCCGGAGTCCTGAGTTGCTGATGATAAAGAGTTGAGGTTGGGCTGAGGAACAGAGTGACACTCCCTCTGCTCCCAGCTGAAATTGATGAACAATGAAATCAATTAAGTGTATCGGTATTTGACCAATAGAAGTTAGCGAGCCCAAACTGGCTAGTTATGCCCAAAGAAAGTACTGAATTCACCTGCAGAATTAGGTGCTTTACCAAGAAGAAGCAGCTTAGAGCAATCAGAAAAATCAGTCCTATGATGAGATATAAAGTAAATATAATATCTTTTATTTCTGAAACTTTTCTACATTAAGTTGTGTAGAGCTAAAATTAAGTTTCAAGCACCAGGAGTTAACAGTGTGGGTGGTTCTGTATGATCATTATTCAGGAATGTGCCTAGACTCTGCTAGAGTGGCTGAAGCTGGCAGGAAAAGACCTAGAGCCAGGATTTGTCACCTTAGGGTGTCCTCCATAATGGTTCCATGTGGGAGCCCATGATTGGGTTAACAAATTGTAACAGACCCCAGCCGCCTGTCAAATTTAAGAAGAAAACGTATGCTTAGTAACTGCTTTGCAAGCAAGTGCCTGTGCATCCTCACTCCTGTCTCCTTGCCTTAAAAAGCAGAGATAATGCTTTGCTTGCGTAGATGATGTTTTAGATAGCACTCTGCTCATCGCAAAGCAATGACCCAGGCCCACAGCTATAAAGGCTGGGCTTGTGTGCAGTTAGATACTCTATTATCCCCCAAGCAAGGACCTAGCTGGTCTGGTGGTCTGCTTTGTAATTCACATGTCTAAAGAATGTATCTTATTCCCCTCACCCCATGACTTACCTAAAGATACACTAAGCCTTTGTACTCATGGTGGATTCTACAATCTCTGTCTCATCCTTCTTTCCCCAAGTTCCTGCTTACTATCACACAACTGTTAATGACGTTTTCCTTTGATTATACACAATAAATATGGGATCATTTGAGAGGCTCGTGGAGTTGGGTCCCTACGCCCTCTCTCTTTCGTGACTTTTTCCACAGAGTCTTGAGTATTCATTCCCTGTACGTAAGACTTCTGCCAGCCAGAACCCACAGTTCCAGGTGAGAAGGATGCAGGCTTTATCTCTCCTACCCGAGGGAGAGAGAGTAGAAAATTGAGATCTGCTCTTCCGTGGTCCCTTCCTGCCCCAGGTCTGCTCCAGTTCACCTGCAGCCTTCTGGCCTCTGCTCACACTGCCTCTGTCCCAGGACTGACAGCAGCCTTTTCTTCCCTGGTAAACATTTCCTGTGCCTTTTAGAAGTTGGTCTCTTCTCTGCAATACAACCTTGGCAGATGTGATGGTGGTAAACGTGCTGGTGGGCAGTCACTTGGGGACTGCCAGGAGCCATGCTGATTCTCCTGAGTCTCTCATTCGGGGTTACAGAACTGTCGAGCAGCAGAGGAAGCCCTTTAACGTGAGGCCAGCTCAGCATTGCATCACTTTCATTTTATTTTTGAATTTTCAGTGGAGAAATTATTTGTAGCAAACTGTTCCAGATTTTTGGCTGCCTGCTTTCCTCACCACCATTTCCTTGTTGGCTCTGGTGCTTGTTGTAAGAACCAGGTTTCTTCTCTGGTTATTTCTAGCAGCTGGGCTTGCCGAATCCTTGATCTGCATTTGAAGCAGAATGCTTCTTCGTGATGTCAAGCTGATTTTCCTATTTCTGAATATTTCGTGTACACTCAGCAACTCTTTCAAGTGAAATGCTCTTGTCCAATTCTGTTAACCCATATTTGCCGATCTCCTGCTTTCATGCTGAGGGCAGTTTCTTCTTCCTGTAATAAAAGTTAGCAATTTGCATTTACTATTTGAAGGTTCTGGCCCTAGGTGCTTTTGTCCTTAACAGTTTTAATACAATTCACCCATTAAAATGTGCAGCGGTTTTTACTCAAAGCCCAGAATTGTGCATCGCAGTCAATCTTAGAATATTTTCATCCCCCAACAGGAAGCCCTGTATGCACAAGCAGTCATTCCCATCTTCCTCATCCTCCCCCAGCCCCAGGCAGCCATTGTTCTCTCTCTATGGATTTGCCTGTGCTGGACATTTCATGTAAAACAAGTTATTTCATGTAAATGGAACTGTCTATTGTGACTGACATCTTTCACACTGAGTAACTTTTTCAATGTTTTTCCAGGTTGTGGCCTGGGTCAGTACTCTATGCTTTGCTATTGCTGAATTATATTCTACTGTATATCTGGGCCCTACTGTTTACCCATTCATCAGGTGATAGTCGTTTGTGTTGTTTCTGCTTTTTGTTTGTGAAGAGTAATGGCGCCGTGAATACTCCTGTAGGAATTTTTATGTGGACATTTGTTTTCAGTTCTCTTACTTGTGTGACCAGAGAGCAGAAATGCTGGGTCATTCATAAACCAAATGTTCAACTCTCTGAGGACCTGCCAGGCTGTTTTCTAAAGTGGCCACGCTGTGTTACATCCTCACCAGCAAGGGCTGCGCGCTCCGCTTCCTCTGTGTCTTCATTAGTGCTTGTTACACCTTTTTTTTATTATAACCTATTGTAGTAAGTGTGAAGCGGTTTCTCCTAGTGGTTTTGACTTGATTTCTTTTACAGCTAATGATATTGAACATCGTTTGATTGTGCTTATTGGCCATTTGTATATTTTCTTTGAAAAATACATTTTCAGATACTTTATACACATTTTAATTGAGTTCTCTTTTTCTTGTTGAGTTGTAGGAGTTTTTTCTTTTATTTGAAGATACAAATACTTAATCAGATAAATAATTTGAAAAAATTTTCTCCTCTCTGTTGTTTTTTCACCTTCTGGATGGTGTCCTTTGAAGCAAATTTTTAACATTTGATGAACTCCAATTTATCACTGTTTTCTTTGTTCCTTGAGCTTTTGGGGTAATATTTAAAATCTGAGGTATTTTATTTAAACTTTTATATAAAAAATAACTTAATTCTTAAGACCGTTCTAGGAGATGGGTGCTGTGGTTGTCCCCAGTCTATGGATAGGAGACTGAAGTGCAGAAAATTTCACTGAAATATCAGTGTCACAGCTACCCAGTGCTGTGGGATTTCAGACCCTCATGTTTGTCCCCAGCATTTGTGATCTTCACCACCATGCTCCACTACTGCCTGGAATCGTTAATGAAAAAGTTTTCCTTTTTTGATTTCTTGATTGTTTGTTTTCTCATTGGGGAACTCACCTCTTCATTTTCCTTGCAGAGATCTGTGTAGGTTTATTTTAGATCTCATGTACTTATTTATTACACAGGCTCCAGTGATGATTGTGCCTAGTTGTTCTAATCAATTCATACTCAAGTCTTTCCTGCTCATGACACTAAAAAGAGAGTCATGATTTACATAATGCTCAAAGAAGAATGGACTTGAGTGATTTTATTTTTCTAACCAATCAAACAAATCAAATAAAAACCCGGTGTTGGAACAGATTATAAGCCCTGCAGAATAGGGTCACTGTCTTCCTTGTGTTTCATTTGATTTGTAACAGTGTCTGGATAGTGCCTTGCTGTCCAGCAGATTTGTGAGTATACGGTGCTCGTGAATCATTGTAAGGAAAGAATTTTGACAACAGACTGTGTTGTTCATTTCACAAGGGAAAAGATCATATAGAAATACTGCTCAGATTTATTTTAAAATTAAGCTTGGTGTTTTGAGAAGGGTTCAAGAAACCATACAAAAATCTTTTTCACTAATTTTAAATCTATCTTAGACACATTATGCATACATAGCAGAGTAACTTATCAACTAGTTTTGACAAGAGGAGTGTATTATTGATTATCTATTTTAGTTGAAATATTCTACCTGGGATAAAGTAATCAGTGCCCATAAATGAACAAATATGTTTGTATTTCTATGCAACATGGGAGCAGATTTCATATGTTTCTATATAATATATATGACTGTGTGTTTTAATCTGTCTGTCAGTGTTTTTATAGTTTTTCAGCAATGTTGTAACTTTAGAATTCTTCTATGGAAATCACCCCCAATTCTAGTGCAGTTTGTACTGTGTATCCTGTCTTATGCATGGGAATCCACTGTCCCCTCTGTGAGGAATTTCCTCTCCTATTGAGTTAGTAGCAGAGTTAAAGGAACTGTGATTTCTAGGCCTTTGCTCTCCATGTGTTTGCAGTTGGCTGTCAATCAAGATTTTCTCTTTCTTGAGTTTTCATTGTTCAATTAGAATTTTGGAAATAACAATTAATATGTTGCAACACTCTCCCTAGAAACTTGATGTGTTTGTGCTTTTCAGTTTCCAATTTACAAAAAATGTAAATTCACTCCTGTTTTTAAATAGTCCTTTTTCACTAGATATTTGTTTACTTCTTTATAGTCAAAATATTTTCTTCCCAATGAATGAATCGGTTTGCATGTTTTAAAAGATACTTTACTTTTTAAATTTCTTATTCTAACAGGTATATTCGTTGTACAGAATTTAGAAAATAAGGATAAACACAATTATATCTTAAAAATGGCCTCTAATCTCACCTGGAGATACAGTTGTAAGGTTTGAAATTGAGAATTACAAGTCCTCTCAAACTCTTCTTCTATTTCAAGTACGGTTTGGTTACTGAGATCCTCGAATTCTCATATGAATTGTAGCAGCAGATAGTCAGTTTCTGCAGAGGAACCCACTGGGATTGTGATCGAGTCCAGTTGAATATATGGATCGCTCTGGGGAGCACTGCCATCCCAAGAATGCTGTCATTTGATTCAGGAATGTGCGTGGTGTGTCTGTCCAGGTATTTAGGTATTCTTTAATTTTTTTCAGCATTGCATAGAGTTTACATTGGATTATTTTACTATATATTTTGCCTTTATACTGAGGACAAGTGTGCAAGGTACCGGGATCAGAAGTGTATCGGAGCTCCGCAACTTGCTGCCACCATGGACGCTGTGCTCTTGCTTCGCCCACTGTACAATGTTGCACAAAATAGGACCTAAGTAACTCTCCCTTGAAAGAATGATTATATGATTGCTGGATGATGCTTGAGATTCCTTGTGATGATGTCTTTTTCCCAGAATTTCGCCTCTTCTTAACTATGCCCTTTCCCTTCCTTTCCTCCAGCCTGTGTTTCAGCCTGCCTGTGGCATTGATTTTCCTTGTCTGTGGACTCTTCCTTTCACTAGTTCATGATAATGTTACATGTGGGCTGTGGAAACTTGCTAGATGTCAAGAAAGAGCAAATCCATTGCATGCTAGATTTTTTAGAGTGTGTTATTGTATTATCGATTGAAATGAAATCAGGCTGACCCATTGAGCCATCCCCTGAGCTCTTTTTGCCTTCCTACAGGTGATACTGCTCTCGTTGCTGCATGTGCCCTTCCCCCAGACTTGGTTTTGGAGTTGAGTAAGTCACCATCACTGGAGCCCTCTCTTTAAATGATGACGAGAACATTTGCTCTATCTCCTTGTTTGGGGACTTCGATGAGATGAGGCAACAGATAAAGAATGGAGCCCCACCTCATTCTGATCCCCGCTCTTTCCGTTCCTTTCTCCATGGGAAGAGTACAATTCAAAAATATAAAGATTGTGAGCTAATGAGATAGACAAGACAACCGATCATTTATTAAATACCCTTTCATGCCAGAAACAAATGTATTATACACACAAAAAGCACATAAAATACGGTAGTACTGTGGTTACAAACGTGGGTCCGAGTTCGAGTCCTGGTCTGGAGTGACAAGTCCTGTGAGATGGAGAATTGATAGGTCGGCTTAGCCTCTCTTGGACTTGTTTTCTGTCCTGCAGAGATGGGGCTCGCTAGGCGTCCCTCCCCCGTAGAGGTGCTGAGGGGTGTAAAAGACACGTGTAGGCAGACCGAGCACAGCTGCTCTTTCCTCGTAAGTGCAGGATAGCATCGCTTTTGCGGTGATGGCTTTATGACCGCACCGTGTAGACTCTCAGTGCTCCAAAGGGATGCCTTGCAGATTGGAGATGGGATTCTCACTTCTGTAAATACCCAAGGATTGTGTTATTGGGCCTTGCTGATTTGACTCTATTCTTTAGAAAGTACATAATGTAGATATATTTTTCAAACATGCATGAATTTTTTCTTTTATTATTTATAGTTCTACCCTCTCATCTCTTGGTGTGACTTTTCATGGAATCCAGGAAACAGTCCTAAGCAACCTGCCTCTTCACACTTCTCCGTGGAGGTTTTCTTCCCTGACTAGAAGAGGGTTTTGCATAGGTAATTTTGATTGCTCCCCTTCTCTTGGAGACTCTCTGTTTTTCTGCCCATCTCTCACCTGTCCATCTGTCCATTTCTCTACCCACTCATTCTTCTGACTTGTTTCAATAAGCATTTCAGGCAGCTTACAGAAGAACAGATACCAAATAAACAGGTGAGAAAATGGGGCCAAGTTCATACAGTGAGGCTAGGAGTTGAGCCTGTGTGAGAGTTGCAAGCGTGAGACACACGCCTCTGCCTTGTGACTTATAAGATAGACAACATCAATGTGCCTGAAGCTCCCAGCAGACACAGGGAAACAGGGTTTGTGGGAGATGCTCATTGGCTGTGAAATAAATAAGTGGCTTAGGAGAAGCCCAGCCTTTCCAAGTACTAAGGCTTAGGAGAATATTTTAGTGTCTTCCAAAATCAGATTATTGCATCTTTTCTTTTTCAGAGTTTTATGTATAGTTGGTTTACATTCTATACCTGGAAATTTCTCCAAAACTGCTGCCCACGTGAGTCCCATGACTCGGGAATGGGGTGGTTCTGCTCATTGACGGGGGTTGGCCAGAAACGGAAAATGACAGCCTCAAAGGAGCCTGGGATTTATCAGTTATGTTTTGTCAGTGCTGTAGATTTCAGAAAATGCTTTCACCTTTTCTTTCCATCTGAGGCAGCAGCGCGCTCTCTTACCAGCATCAGGAGCTCAGGGCCACGGGATGGTGGGGGCTGACTGCACTGCCGTCAAGACAGCTGAGCTAGTCACTGCAGGTGTGGTTCTTTTACATACTGCAGTTCATGCTCTTTACTAGAATGTTTCAACAGGGACTTAATTAACTGAGTTAATTAACATTTTATAAATATGATGCTTTGTTGAAAAGACAGTCATAGGCAGAATATAAGTTGTGATCACTTTAAAAATGGTTTCATTACTGAAATTTCAGTAGGAAAGATCCAGTTTATCTTATTTCCGCCTCTCTTTAAAAGTAACAAAGAAACAAGACAGAAAAAGCAGAGGATGATTTCTGTTCTTCCTCTCGGGTTGCAGGCGCCCTCACCTCCAGTGGCATCCATCCAGACACCAGCACTGACACTGGCCGTGCTCAGAACTGCCTCAGCCCTGAAGACACATCTGACAAATGGAAGGGGGCCGCGCCCTGTTACAGCAGGTGCTCTCACTTTGTGGGTCCTTATGTAACTGCGCGGTGTTATTCAGGATCGCCCTTTCTACACTTTGTGACACTGCTGCGGTGTCTCCTAGTTATTTGTTTCTGTAAGTACTCGTGTAATTTTCCAATGTGTGGTACTAGACATCTAAAAATGCATTTTTCAGATGAAAAATAGTGTGTATTTAATATAAATGTCTGAGAAAAGGGTCAAAAGGATCTATCCTGGTGCCAGTACTCAGAGATAATAATTAACACATTAACATCTATTTTCTGTTCTTTTCATCAGTGTGTATTACCTCTGTCATAAAAACCAGCGAGCAATGTGTGCCTGTTTGCTGTGTGGAGACCTCCATTTTCCATTCGGCTTATTACACATTTTTCTACAATATTCTATCTCCCCTGGCATGATTTTTAATGACTAGTATAGCATTCTGTCTTGTGGAGTCCTCGTCCATTTTACTTTGGACTTAAATAAACTTTTAAATTCCAAGTATACTTAACTGAAATTCTGAAAAGAGATCTGTTGTGGTACCGAAAGTCCCCTACATCCCTTCCCCTTTTTTCCTGAGAGTAAAAACTGCTGACAATGTGGAGTATATATTTCATGACCTTTATGCCTATGTCATATAAATAAACACATACATACACGTATATGAGAAATCTATGTCTATGTGTGTGTATATATGCTTTATTGAAAAATAAGGCCATACTATATGTTTTCTGCAGCTCGGTTTATTCACTCAGGTATATATCACAGACGTCCTCTCCTTCCAGACTCACCCGGTCCTTTCAGATAGAGTAGAGGGTTTTCCTGATATGCAGGTTTGGTCTCTTGTGTAAGGAAACCTTTCGTGGGAGCGTACTGTGGACAAGGCCTTGGACCACGCCGAAACACCGGAACTTTAGTGCCCACAGCTCACCGTGATTTACCGCATCATTGTCTTGATGGTGGACACTTAAGTTTTCTCCATTTTCCACTGTCAGAAAGGGTGTTTGACTGGCATACTTCTTATACAAACATTCCTGTGATCTTGTATGAGTATTATTTTCGTTAAGTTTTCTGGTAATTTAGTCCTTGGATGTGACAACTACATAAATCACAGGCTCCTTTCAAGTGAATCTAGAAATTCCTTCTCCTGTGGGGCATGAAAAGATGTAGAATAACTTATGTAACCAATTCTCTATCGCTGGATATGATTTCACTTCAGCTTTTCTTCTCACCATTGTAAACAGTGCTGTGTAAATGCTCTGATAAGTACATCTTTTTGAACTGAATTTTTCTAAATGAAACGATTCCAAAATGTGGAGTTCAGCCTGTGTGTACACACGTTTTTCAGAGTTTACATATCCATTGACATGTCATCCTCCAAAAGATCACTCACAGTTTGTTCTCTCAAAGATGGACACTAGCTAGAATATCTTTTAAAAATATGTGCCAATATGATGAGCAAAAGTACTTTTTCATTGTTTTAATTTGCACTTGATGACCAGTGAGGTATTGAGCATTTTTCACTCATTAGCCATCTGACTTTTAAAAAGTGAATGATCTCTTTTGTCCTTTGCACACATTTAAGTGAGGCAGCTTCTTGTTGCTTTGTGACAGCTCTATGTATATTATGAACATTAACCCCTTGTCTTCATCAACATGTATCAGAGAGCTTTTCCTTGTCATTTTTTGCCTTTCATTTTGTTCAGTAGGTTCATTTTTGTTGTGGCCCAAAATAATCTTAAGATTGTAAATGTCTTCTTTTTGGGTTTTATTCCTGATATTATTCTTAGAAATACTTTCTTATAATGGTATAAATTTCTTCTGTAGGTTTTTTTAATCTCTAAGATGGAGATGATGATGGTACTTGTTATAGTGAAGAGAAGTTGAATTAATATGAGCAAAGAATTATATTCGCTGTTATTAGTACTTTCTAATATTCACATCACATTCTGTAATTTTTCTTGCGTTCATTATGACTGGAATAGAATTTGTTTTTTCCAGGGGATTCTCTGATTATCCCAAGACAATTATTGAATTCCTACTTTGCTTTTTAACTTGAAATCCCACCTGTAAAGAATACTTATGTACACTAGAGTCTCTTTTTGAGCTCATGGTTTATTTTTATCAATCTTACTTTCTTACACTAGCACTATATCTTACATATAGTAAACATTTATTTAATATCTGACAGTGCGATTTTTTGATTCTCTTTTCGATCCCAAATTTTCTTGGTTAGTATTATGACTTTATTATTCCTGAAGAATTCTAATATAATTTTTCAAGTTAAAAAAAAAAAGAAGTGCTGTCGTGGGATTTTTTAGTACTTTTGAATTATCTTTAGGAGAACGTACATTTTTACAAAACTGCTTTCCTCCATACAAAATGTTGATGTCTCTACTTTCACACCTCTTACTTTACCCCACAGTACAGTCGTGTACTTCCTCCATGTACAACATGGGCATTGTTTTTGAGTTTATTCCAGATTATTGTTGATGTTTTTGTTAATTATTTAAGTCAGAATTTTTTGCTATTGTATATTTTAACTGTTAAAACTGACACCTAGGAAGGCAGATTCGGTTTGTAAATACTCACTTTGTAACTTCTCATTTAAATTGTAAGTATTAAGTACTTGTTACAGAATCCTTTCTTTTCTGTTTTTAAAAATTTGTTTCCAAGATTCTCAAAATGGTCATAGCAAAGTAATATAGGTGGGGACAGAGATGGAGAGAGGTAGTGTGGCTCATGTACAAACTGTGAGCACTTTCATGGCTGTGTTTATGCTGGAAAAGCTGCTGAAGAGTCCAGGATAAAACAGGGGTGGCTTTGTATGCAGTTGAAAGCCAGCTTTCTTGCCTGGTGAAGCCTGGTGGGCGTGACAGGTAGATGATCAAGGTCGAATGGAGGTTATTGGCTGCACAGAGCGCTGTGTCTGAGAACTGGAGAATATCGCCATGGGAAATGCTTGGTGCCAGGAACAAAGCAGAGGAGCTGGGGACCCTGTGTGTTAAGGAATTTCCAGCCCTCGGAGTGGGAAGATCAGACTCTGCATTCAGATCTGAGTTTGAATTCATCCTCTTTAGTTTACTTGTCCTCTGACTTTTGTCAAGCTATATACCCTCTTTCACTTCCTGTTTTCTTATCTCTCAAAATAGGAGAATTACAGCCTGCTGCTAGATTGTTTGATCAGGTTAAATAATTAGTGTCTATAAGATGCCACGTACAGTCACAAGCTCAGTGAGAAATGGGCTGTCACCTGTTCTTCTGCAACTCAGTGCTTGACAAGACATGGGGGAAAGCCAGTCCCTAATTTGTGTGTGATGCAAGTAGGAACAAAATTAATGTCTTGCCTTTCCCTAGCAGTATACTTACAGCTTTGCTTCATTTATTTCTTTCCTCCTTTCCTTCCCCTTTCCCATCCTCCACCAAAAGATCCTGAGACTCTCTCAGAATAGTAGATTCAAATTACTTTAAAGGTTGGCTCATCCTCATGAAATGATAGTAACATAAAAAAAATCTGTGCACATCCCAGAATACATTGTATTTGATTTACACACACACGTGTGCACACATACACACACACAATCAGGCTACCTTCCACTTGCAGAGGGATAAGGACCACTTTTTCTGAGTTTTCACTCACTGAGCTTGAGAACAATGTCTCTTACACAGACTTTCACCAGGCTTCGTGCATGGTGTTTTTAATTGAATTTCAGCTTTGTGGCCATAGATATAGTCTCCTAATAGAAGAGAGAAAGTGGAGACATAGACATTCCGCTGAGTTATTGGTTTCATCATATTTTAGTTGGAAAGGACTTAAGACAGCATAGAGTCGTAATATTATATGGGTGAGAATCCATGATGTTGTAACTTGGACAAGAACATGGACCTTCTGCCGTCTTGTCCACAAAGGTGAAGAGGCAACTGGGCAGGGGATGGTAGGGATCCTTCTTGCTTGAGTTCCATGTTCTTGCTAGTTTTCATTGCTCAGTTGCCTTTAGTTTATGTCCATGAGGCCTCTCATGGGAAGGTCACTCTGTCCTGATAGATTGAGTTTCTTATCAGCAAAAAGCTCTGGACCCACTCATATTTCCCAGAGTTTTCTGCTGACCTGCTGACACTTTATATAATTGAGACCTAAGAAACTACTGAATATAAAATCCTTATTGTTATTGTTTGCCGTCGAGTTCCATAGGAAGGGGTGCTGTCTCAGGCTGTCTAAAGCCAGATCTGAACAAAGATAGGGTGACAGGCTGTGCTGCTGGTCCTCCACAGTTGAAGGGGATTTCCAACTTAGCTTTATATTCAAGGCAGATGAGTTCAAATCTTGCCTTTACCAGTTATTATCTTTGTGAATTTGGGGAGAAACTGTACTTTTTTGTGTCCAAATTTGTTTATCTGTAAGTAAGTTCAGTATTTATTTTAAGGTTTCTGTTTTAGAATTGAATGAGCTAATACTCTCATTTATACCTAAAATAGTGATCTCATGGTTCTATGCTGGTGCCTTGGTAGTTGATTACTAAGGGACTCCGCAGTGAGATTGGGGGTGGGGGACCCTGGATAATAGAGCTTATATTCCAGGATATGCTTGTAAAAGACTGGATGTGCAGTGGATTTTTAGTAAATATCTACTCCTTTCCTAATCTGCATTGATTGTGTATATATCTTTATACTAATATATGAACAATTTTTATTGCAATTTAAATATCTTTGTACTATTTACAATATCTAGTTATAAAAATACGTGAAATAAAAAGATTTGAATTTATTTTCTTTTCAATAAGCAAAACAAAATAAAATAGAAAAGAAAAAAGTTTTGAAGGAGTAGAAATAATTTTATTTCTGTGGAATCAATTCCTTGTAATAGGTTTTTTGTTAATGTTGTTAAAAAGCTTATAAAATTGATAGGTTGTGAAATACTGGAAATGAGGAAACAGTGGAGACATACTACCTCTAAGGCAGTCAATTTGTTACCAAGTCCAAACTCGTTCTGCTTGCTGCATGACAGGCCAATTAATCGGGAGATGAGATGTTGGAGTAAGGAAAAGAGACTTTATTTGTAAAGCTGGCAGACCCAGAAAATGGCATATTGTTATCCAGTAGAACTCTCTTCCCCAGGGCAGAATTCAGTCTCCTTTTATACTAAAAAGTGGCGGGGATGTGGCTGGTTGTTGCAAACTTCTTGCTGTATGAATTGTTTGTCCTTGAAATCCTTTGTTCCTGCAGCTGTCCATGTGGGTCAAATTATGGTGCCCCTGTAAAACCTCCAAAAAAAAGAAAGGTTATTCACTATTTTACAACTTGCCATCTATACATAAGTGTAGAAGAGCAAATATCCTTAAAGATCAGAGCCCGGAGAATAGACCCTCCTGGATATTTCAGGCTAAAGGCAACTTTCTTTTACAAAAGGTGCAGAGATAACAAGTCTGAGCCTAGAAAACAAGGTACAGGATTAAAGCCAAATGAACACATCTAACATGGAGTGAAATTTGTTCTTTCTATTACAATTTCTTTTTCTCCCTCATAAATAATTTTAGTAAGAAACATGAGCAATTTTTTTATTTTTGCTTCTTAATAAAGGACTACAACTACAATTTAGTGAGCAGGGATGCTGTGCGTGCCTTGGTGTCACAGCAAACTCTTGTTGGTGGTGGTCGACCCTGCAACATGCCTGATGCCCCATAAGTGTTGGTGAGGGTCCCCCTAACCAGGGGCTCTATTCAGGAACCACCATATGCGCGTTGACCTCTGGCACCTCTTTTTCAGCTGCAGGAAATTTTTTCAGATTCTATGATAGAAAAATCACTTCAGCTAGGGATAATCAGGGAATAAAGGAAGAGGAAAAGGGCTTGAAGTAGAGTAGAAGAGAAAGACAGAAGCTCAGGGAGCCTGGGGGCTTGGCAGCGCTGCCTCGGGAGAGAGGAGCAGAGGTGTGGATGGGACCGGCTATGGAACCAGCTCCTGCAGCTTTCCCTGCACCCAAGCCACACAGCTTTTAATAGGGCCCAGGACTCTCTCCTGGCTGGATGTCACCCTGGGCAGAACCTTGAGAATCGAAGGTAAGGGGTGGGCAGCACTCACCTAGGGGGTCACTGAGGACTTTGGTCAAGTCCACATTGACTTTTCCAGTCATGTGCCTTCACCTGTTCTTTATCTCAGGATCTGAGAAGCAGGAGCAAGGAACTCAGGGAGAGATCCAGGAAGATATCTGACTGTGTTAAGAGACGACAGTCACAGTGACACTGGGAGCGAAGACACTTGCAGCAAAGTAAAATAACTTCACAACTATTGCATCAGAGCTGCATGTGTGAGAGAGCCTAAGCCTGTCTCAGAGTGCAGGGGACAAGCGGAATGGAATGGTAAAATTAACACTGACAATTGAAATTTTGTTAAATAGCCTTTTACTTTTAATTTTATCACTTCAATGTATGCAGGTGTATTTCTATGAGCATTTATAGGTTCACACAACCCCACCAGCCCCTCTTGCCCCCATGGGGGATGGGATCTCTCAAGCACAGTGCCCCTCCTGCTTGCTTGGGCCACGCTGCGGGTCCTCACCTGGGGCCAGACTGCTACAGTACACTGAGTCCCCGAGGCACGGCCTGGGATACATGACAGGAACAACTGTGCTCTTGGCTGAGGGCCTCCATTTCCCCCTGCAGTGTAAGAATGCCGGTGACTCAGTTAGAAGCATGCATCCAAGCCGTCCTTCCGTGTCATCACCATCTAGAAGCGGTGCCTGAATCTTCTGAATTTCTGCAGAATGTGGTTTACAATCACCTTGAACAAGTGAGTATGTGTCCTCTTTCAAGTGGAGGAGTTACTGCCGTTTTCCTGGAAATTACTCACCACTAGTCCATCTGATTTTTCTGTGCTAGGATTCAGTATGGCCTGCTAATAACTCTGCAGTCAGATCTAGAAACCCTGATGAAGAGGATTATTTATTTTCTTTCTTTATATGATAGTATTTTACTTTCAAATTTCTGAGTTTTCAGTTCTTGGAGGAATTTTTTCTGGGGTTGGAGAAACAACTTTGCTCTTACCATCTTTGTGACCTGTTGCTATATGCGTCTCACCTGTCTTCTGTCACTTGTGAGGCGGTTCCATTTGTGACCCTGTCCTGGTTGTTCATGTAATAAAACATAAAATCTGTAAAAGTACAGTCCCTTTTACTCCAAAGACATTCCACAAATACTCCTTTAATCTGGGTATGGTTTTAAGAAGACACAATAATTAGAATATATACTTGCAGGTTGCCAGTGCAAAATCCCCAAATTAATAGTCAAGCTCAACATCTAAAATCTTTCTAATCTACCATGGATTTGTATGGATAAGTGAAGTAGTTTGCTAAGAACTCAATCCTCCCAAGCTGATGCTCTGCCAGATGGTGGAGCCGAGGGACAAGGGTGTGTCCTGCCCTTCCTGAGCTGACAGTTTCATGGCAAAGACCTTCACCAGGTGAAGAAATTGAAGTTTCTTCTAAGAACAGTGGGTCTGAAATGAGTCCAAAAGCGTGGGAGAGACACAATCACATTTGTCTCAAGTAGGGGAGAGTGGCTGTGGGGCCACTTGGGAGACTCATGAGTCCAGGTGGGCAGTGTTGTTGGCTTCCACTTGAGCGGTGGGATGGTCAGTGGGTAAAAGCGAACAGATTGAAGGCATGTTTAGATGGTAAAGAGGAAAGGATCAATGATTTCTGTGAAGGTAGGATGGAGTAAGGCCCAGGTTTCTGGGTGGATTAATGAGTTAAATAATGGCCCTGCTGTGTTCTGAGGAGGGAAAGCAGCAGAGGGAGTTCTGGGGGAAAACTGATGAGTTCAGCTGTGGGTAAAGTGAAAGGCTGTTAGATGTGTGGTCTGGGAGCTCTGGTGAGAGCCAGTAGTGAGTAGGGGGCGGGGAGAGAGACTTTCAAATCATTTTGTCTTGTGAAAATACATACAAGAATGAGTAATGACACAACCCCTGTATATTCTGGATTTAAAACCCAGTAACATTTTGCTATATTGACTGCAGGGGTTCTTAATTTTTTAATAGAAATAAAATAAATAGAAACAAAATAGTGGAGTTAATGAATATCTTAGAGTTGATGTGTGTCCTTGTATGTATTTTCATACCTCATCTGTTTATAAACATAATCTACAAAAAGTTAACTTGCTTAGCATTAGAGTTAAACAGAGGGATGTGACACACTCTGTTGGTGGTTCAAGGTGATTTCTTGGGCAAATTATGTAGCCTCTCTGTGCCTTAGTTGCATCTTCTGTGACTGCCCCCGTGCCCCTCATCACAGCTGATTTCCTAGACTAGATGTTGGGAGGGAGGCTGCTGAAGGGAGTAAGAGGTGGCAACTGCTAGGGTCACTGAAGAGAGAGACAAAAACAGATTAAAGCCAAGAAACTGAGTGCTAATACCCTCAAAGGAGAAAGAATCCCTTAGTTTTTTGAGCCACTTAGCCTAAGAGAAAGAAAATCATGTGGATCCAAAGCTCTTGAGCATATGAGTATTGTGGGTGGGAGGGTTTCATCAGAAAAGGGTTGAGAAAAGGCCTTTTGGTTTCCCTTTACGTTTCCAGTAAGGATGAGGTGCAGAAGAAAAACCGCCCGTTTCACAGTTGAAGGTGCTGTTTTGTGCGAAACTGACCGAAGGTTGGAAACCATTCATCAGTGGTGCTGGCAAAAGAAGAGACTGCTGGATTGGGTGGGGCACTTGCTGTGACTTCCAGGTGACCTGCTGGCTGGGGGCTGTGAGGCGGGCAGTAGGTTTGCAGTGTGACCTGGGTATAATCCCTGGCAGTGAGGCTGCTGATCTGACTAGCAGAGCTGGGCAGACACCATCCTAACGGGGCTGCTAGGGATGAGGCCTGGGATACCTGCCATGCTGAGGGCGAGAGGAGAGCTCCCCTGAGGTTGTGTCCCTGTGAAGATTAGAAACGTCCTCCTGCAGGGGAGGAAGAGCCTCTGAGCAGCGGGCCGGATGCACAGGCAAGACCAGCCTGAGCACGGAGATTTCAGGAAGCCGGAATTCATACAGGCCCGAACAGCCTTGTTCCTGAGAAACTGGAGGGAAAAGATGCTGCAAATGCAGGCTAAGTTCAGACACTATTGTGTGTCATGAGTGATAGGAAAAGACTGTTCAGGCAGCCACGAGAGAACCCTGTGGTTGTCCCAGTTGGGCGTCACACAGGAGGGAGGAGCAGAGTTATATACTTTGCCACTTATTAGCTGTGTGACTTTGAGCAATATCACCCCACTTCTCTCTATATATATCTACATCTGTAAAGAGACACAGTGACAAGCTCGTGTCATCAGAATGCTTTGTTTAGCTCTGATCCCCTTTGTCCAGTCCTGTCAGTGCTGCCCTGCAAGGTTCTGCAGCGGCTGCTCTTGCCCTGTGATGGGAGGGCATAAAAGGGCATTGTAGCACCCGAGGGCAGAAAGGGGTTGCTTTAAAAGCAGACATGTAGCCTCCTGCAGCTGCAGACCTGCAGGCAGTTTGGTTCATGGTCGTGGAGAGGACTTTGGAGGCCTTAGCGTCGTCTTAAGACTTGTTTTCCCTTGGGACCTGATTTGCCTTTGCAGATTAATGTTGAAGATTTGGGCTTCTGGCAAAGCTGTTTTCAGAGATGGGTATATACGTAAAATATCATATAAAATAAAATGATTTATTTAACGTGAGCGACTTTGCAGCTGTTGGGAAGAGCTGTGTTGGCCTGGTCTCCACGGAGGACACCAAGGGTCAGCAGAGCATGCGGGAGGGAAGGCAGCCTGCAGTGCTTCTGCGGGGGGTTCTCCCCAGCATGGTGCTCTGCTGAGTTGACTCTTCTCTGAGTTTGGTTGCCAGAGGAGCAGACAGCAAAGTAATGAGTTCTGGAGGGATTGTATAATGACAGGAAGAAATAGGAACCTGGAGATTTTCTGGACTAAAACACGCTTTTGGTTCCTGATTCAGTGTGTTCCATTACAGAATTGATGAGTTGTGTCTATTCTGGGACTTCATTGAAATAAACGTTCAGCCTAAATGTTAAGGGATTTGGTTTATTTGGCTGGAGGACTCGAACCGGGATGACAGCCTCTCAGATCACTCTGAGGGACTGCTCCCAAGAGGTAGGGGAGGAGCTAGGATAAATAGAATCTTTACAACAAAGATCAGGTAATTGGAACAATAAAATATTGCTTGTTATCTAAAGAAAACCAGATATCTCAAGTTCAAGTATTTAGTGGTTTTCTATGTATGGTGGGAAGCAAACATTTGGGTCATTGAATTCATTCCTTTGGCAAGCCCCTGGCTATCTAGGGCCAGTATCCTGTCCTTTCTTACTCTGAGTCTGCTCAGAGGGCACCACTGTGAGTGGCTGAGAGGCCGGGCTGTAGGCATGTACTCGCTGGGGGTTGGCAGCAGCCGCTGATGACTCGGATTCAGCATTCTTTGTTTACTGTCATGGTTGCAGTATTTTCATGCACATTGTAGTATTTTCATTCACAGTGTTCCCCCTTGGTCCTAAATTCGACCAATATTTTGAGAGACATTTCATGACCAATTTTGTCCCACGTTGCTAGGATGGCTCATTCCTAGTTCAGGTGAAGAATCTTCTGAGTTGCCATTCAAGGTGTTAGTTTTTTTTATCAGGCCCTGTTGATACTAAAAGTTCTCTGGATCACCTGTCTTACTACTCTATTATGATCCAGGAAGTGTTTAACCTTCTTTGCTCATTCCCATACCTAGAATCACACTATTATATTTATTTTATTCAGGGTTATAAATTTTATCTGTTTCTTCAAGATGTTTAGCCATCATCAATCTTGTGGGCCTAGTTACACATTGGGAAATGTAATAGACAACAATTTTATAAAATAGACAGGATATAAGTAATACAGCTAGTAACGTTAATAAAGTCACGAGTAAGAATTTAATAGTCGAGAAGTTGTATTTTTGGGTTAAAATTTTGCTTGTGTTTCTGAGTTTGATCCTATGAGAAAGTTCATATTTATGGTCAGGGTCAGAGCAGGTATTAATTGGCCAGTTGAAATCTCCCACCTTGTAAGATCAACAGTGGCCTAAACAGAACTATAATTTCTTTTTAGAATAATGTTTCTGAGGGCTACCTAGTTAGAGCCTTGTATTAGGGAAACCCACCAAGGTAACACAGAAGTATTAGACATAGGTAATTTATCATAAACTTAACAATTGGAGTAGTTCATAATCAAAGGTTGGAGAAATTATCAAAGTAATTGGTATACAGTCCTGGTCCGGTGTCTTGGGTCAGCAGTCTAGCTCAGATGTCGTCTTCTTCTCATCCTGGTATGGAAGCTTTTTCTCGATTTGGGCATTGTTTTAAGGTGAGCAGCGCTCTATAGGCCAGTGCACTGCAGGGGCTGTTTCAGATAGGAAATGAATCCGAGACTCCGTTTCCTTCAGCTTTGGTGTGTATGGTCTAGTTAAGAGTATCTGAAAAAGGGTCTTTCCATTCAGGTTGGAGACAGTTCTTTAAGTCATGCCTGTTGCAGTATGCATAATCCCCTGGCTGCAGGTCATGGGGCATTGGAATTTTACCCAAGGATAGATTACTGAGCTTTAGAATCAAACCTAGAGTATTCTTTTCATAATTCAATTAAACTGTACAGCAGTGTGACATAAAAGCAAGGAATGATCTGGGAAGTGTCTTAGTAAATATGGACCTCAATTAACAAAACTAGAATTTAATATCGACTAAAATATAATTTTTTTCTCTCTAAAGTTACCCTCAGTTTTCTCAAATATAGCCAAATCAAGATTAATTTCTTTACAAATTAAATCTGATTATTTGATCATATAGGCTTTTTAAATTGACTGTGTTGGAAGTTTTAATACGGAGTCTCAGGGTAGAATGTTAATAAGGTTTTCTAAGGCCAAGTAAGCCACGTCAAGGCTTTTCATGGATTTTTGCCTTACAGATTTAGGTAAATTCTTTTCTCTTTAAAATCCTTAAAATACCTTTATACTCCTATATCTCTTAGGAGATGATCTCCCTAATTTGTCTGATAGAGCCACTGGGGACCTAAGTATTTTTAGTCTTTTGAGGGATCAGATAGAGAGAAAAGATAACTGTTCCAAGTCTGTATACATAGTTATAATTTATCAAATTGCTGTGAACCATAACTAGCTTAAGGAGAAGAGATTCTTTATGTCTGGGAAACAGGTTAAAAGGCAGTAGTATTTCAAACAATATCAAAAATTATAACCATATTCAGCTGGTTAATCAGTCCCATGTAACTAATTCTTTTAATGAGAGTTTTCATTAGAACTTTAAAATTTCTTACCCAGTTTAGTTCAGTGCTGTAGTTTGAAATTTATTAGAAATCAGTAAATCTCCTTGAAGAGAAAGCATTTTGCAAAACCATCAGAAGAAAACAATTAACTGTCTATAAATGACAAAAGATTTAAAAGCATGGTTAAACACCGTTACACTATAATCAATAAAGAAACCTGTTCACTATACCCATAATTATCACTGGTAACATTTCAGATAAACCAGAATTTTAGGGAGTCCATATAATTTCTACAATACCTATATTAATAATATTTCTCATTCAATATAACCTTAGAAGTTTTATGATTCATTTGACAATTCCATGTTATTTAAAATGCCAAATGAAACTTTATAGTTAAAAATCTCTCTTTGGGATGTTTCAGGGGCCTTCTGTAGCATCCCAAACTTAACTGGAGATTAAAAGAATTTTAATTAATTAAATTAATTTTTATTTAATTAATTAGAATTTTATATTTGGGGAGCTTTTTGAAAGATTTCAGAACACTTGATCAGATAAACATATAGATCACTGTAATGTAGTACTAATTCATTAACAAGAAAATATGTCAAATGTAAAGGCAGAACAGATCAGCTAAGTGGTATAAGAAGTTTTACAATCTGTTACTGAAGGTGGATTAATATTTTAAGAAAAATTTTTCCTCTTAACAGAGAGAAAACCAAATCTAATCTTGTTCCAGCTAACTTCTAAGATTCATTTACGTTGCCCAATTTGATTCTAAACTTAGCCAATTCTGACCACGTACAAAACTTTCCTCAGGGTTCCTTTTCCACAAGCCTTCCACAGCTTTCTATACTTATATTAGTGTGTCCTTTATTTTGTCTTCCATTCAGAGGTAACCAGCTTCAGGAGAAAGTCACTATTTTTCATTAACAAAGTATTATTCCATTCTTACATCTTCCTTTACGCATTTATATTACTTTCCTAGGATACTGAGATCATTCCCTTACTAATAGAGACTATTTCTGTGTGACACCAACCATTTATTAATATTTCTAAACACCTTTAGTTTCACTGTAAGAGGAAGTTAAATGTTAAGTAATTCATATTTCAATCATTTTATCTGAAAATGGCATAGATATTTAATAAAATCTTGTCATTTAACTTAATTTAGCACAACTCTAGAATTTAAAGATATCAAACATTTAGAGATTATTTTAAGCATACATTTTAAAAATATATTTTAAATATTTACCCAAAGCTCTCATCTCATTTGCATTTAATTTACTTAAAATTTTACCACAGCACATTACTGTTATTTTTTTTTGACAAATCTGCAACAGATATAACAGGATCTTATTTGACTTTCATTAAACCTAGGTACAGTAAAGGTATTATAGTTAAGATGGATGATTTTAAAGATGTCTATATTTATTAGAACATACTTAAACTAAACAATATCAAATATTACCTTAATATTGAATATTTTCCAATTCACATGACACTGAAAGTCAATTTGTTAAGTTTTTATTTTAAAAATACTTAATTTTTAAGCTCTTATATTTTTACATCAATTAAGCAGAGCTCTTTGACTTCGAAATTTTTTTTTTTTTAGCAGTAGAAATATCTCACTTCTATAATCTGTATGCAGGCTTATAAACAGACAAAAGCTAGAGATCTCATAGCTTCACTTTAAAACTTACTTATATTTATAATAATAGTTGGAGTAAGCTGAATTTGCTTGCTCAAATCACTAAGGCTTACTATTTATGAAACAGATAATTAAGATTTCCTCACAATGTCTGAAGGACCCGTCAGAGTTCTGAGTTCTAAAATGCCAAAAATTTCATGGCCTCAAGTTTTATTTCGTTGAGCTAATTAGGCTCAGTCCTAGGTCACTGTTTGTTGTATTTATATTTCTGATCTGCAAGACAAAGACACTCTCTTCCAGGTCCCCAGATAACTGCTCTGTCACCCAGACCCAATTTTATCTCCTTAATTGGCATTTTTGTATCAGTGAGAAGAGCTGTAAACAAAGAATTCCATGTTTTAAAACTAAGGTTTTCTTTATTTTGTCTTCCAAAGCTTGCATAAGACATTTATTAAGGTCTCTTTTCCTTGAGTTATAAGTTAAACCCAGGGTAAACCTATATTTTTTTTTTAGCTACTCAAATTACTTTTTAGATTTACGTTATATTGGACGTCTCAAGTAACTATATTGGTTTCCTTTAATTTGTTCAATTAATATTTTCAGAGGGATAGACATGTGCCCAGCCTTATAATACCAAGAAGGGGAAGCGTTTTTCCACTGAAACATATCTATCCCACAACATAAGCAAAAGGTTTATATAAAGACCATCTAAATATATCAATTTCACAAACTTTTATCTCAATTTTATTAAATCTTATACCTTTAATTTTTATATCTATTAAGTTTAATCAATAATTCTTATTTCTAGAAGGAGTGACAGAAACCTTTTTTTTGTGGGTGTACATTGTATATAATTTTATAGAAGTCTCTAGGATGCCCAAGTTTCAGCCAAAGAGCTTAGGCCCTTCTCGATTTTTAATTTCATTAATTGGTCTGTTGTCCCAATCCTTGATCAAGTATTTCAGTCTACATATAAATATATTTTAAACTGTGGTAAATAAAACGGACTTGTTTGAACTTTAATGTTGGGGGGGAGTAGGTGAACTCTTTGGCCCTTTTTTTTTTTTAACTTTACGTAGTGTAGTATCAAAACCCTGTATGTAAATCCAAAAATGTCCATTTTATTGATCTCATTCAAAATAAACATATAAAAATATTTATCCTTTTGGGATAAGCCACTTATCTGTTTTTTTGACATTTTTACAATCCTTTTTCCAGTTATTCAACCTAATTAACATTAATTATACTAAGTTTTTATTAGCATCTCTAGAAACATTTATCAGAAAGGAAAAACAAAAATGTAGCTTTTCAAACCAGTTATATTTTTATATCTGAGTTCTTAGGTTAACCATTAGATATATTTTTCTGCATTTAAACTTTATTTTAATAGGTACCAATAAAACAGCCGTTTATAATGAGATCTCTTTAAACTTTCACCAATTAAAAAGTTTTTCCAAATTAAAAAATCCATCATATGGCCATCAATTTATATATATATAAATATATATATATATATAAATATATATATATATATAAATATAAATATATATATATATATATAGTGATTTTAAACCAATAAGATGAAGAGGCCCTTCCACATGAGAGTCGGGGTGTTGCCTAAATAAAATTCAAAGGTTTACTCTCCAAAAGCTTAAAGCCTTCGTGGTCCAGGCTGATGCAACAAAGTTTAAGATGGCAAAATATCTGAAAATTGGTACAATCAAAGAATTGCTTAGAATCCCAATTTATTTGCGTGGCCACCGTATGTACACAATACTTGAAACTTTTGTATGGCAGAGTCCAAGGTTTCCTTTAAAAACTAAACTAAACATATATATACTTACATGCACACACTTAAAGCATCCAGAGAAAGATAAAACGTTTACATTTCAAGGACACAGGAAGAGAAATCCAAGTTCCCACTAAAGGGGATTTTGTTTTTATAAGTTCAGAATGCCAAAAAATGTTTTTATCAGGCCTGGTTATTTCCAGAGTGAGTTTTTTTTTTTTTTCTTATTCCCGATTAATGTTGTAAGTTTTGTATGTACATAAATCTGGCTGGGGTTTTACTTGGAGACTGGCAATCTGTCATTTCTTTTTCTTTTCTTTTCTGTTCTGTATTTTTTTTTTTTGAAAGTTCTATTCCCCATTGTAAGGTCGGGTTCTCAGAATAAATTTGCTAGTAAGATTTCCCACAGGGACAACTCTGTGGCATGAAGTCTTTGTGTCTACCACTCCCGGAAGATTCCCTGTCACCCGAGAATGCTGTTACCAGCCAGGAGGATGGTCCAAAATTTGGAGTTGAAAGTTTCCTCATAAGAGTTTTACTTTTATCCTGAAAAATTCAATGGAGGTAACCAAATTGAGGAAAACATTAGACCAGCCTCTTACCTAACCACTCAGTCCTGAACCCAGTGTCTTTCAGCTTGGACCCACTCGGGATGTCTCCACTGGGTGGGTAATTCACCTCAGTTTCTTTCAACTGGAGGGCCACGTACCTGGATACACCGCCAGATAAAACTTAGGATCATCAACCAATATGTGAGATCTGAGAACCAGGAGAGACTCAGCCAAATTCATCTGGACCCCCCGAGGAGGCGGATGAGCACAAAGGGCCACTGCTGGTACCAAGGCTCTGGTTACTTGGAGAGTTCAGGTGGAGAGAAATCTGCTGTGGTGCTTCATGGTGTCCAAAACTGTTGACTGAAATAAACGTGCAGCCTAAAAGTTAAGAGTTATGTTTTATTTGGCGGGAGGACTCAAGCCAGGATTACTGTCTCTCAGAACTCTCTGAGGGACTGCTCCCAAGAGGTTGAGGCAGAGCTAGGATATATAGGAGCACTACAACAAAGACCAGGTTGTTGGAACAATAAAAGATTACTTGTTATCTAAAGAAAGCCAGGTATCTCAAGTTCAAGTATTTAGTGATTTTGTATGAATGGGAGGAAGCAAATATTAGGACTCACTGAATTCATTTTTTAGACAAGCACCTAGCTATCTCGGGCCAGTAGCCCGTCCTTTCTTATTCTGAGTCTGCTCAGAGGGCACCATTGTGAGTTGCTGCAGTGGCTGGGCTGCAGGCCTGTCCTCGCCGGGGAGTGGCAGAAGCCTTTAATGACTTGGTATCAGTATTCTTTGTTTACGGACATGGTTGCAGTATTCTCATTCACATTGTAGTATTTTCGTTCACAGACCGAATATGGATAATCTGCAAACTTGGAAAGCAACCGAGATGGAATTACTGCAGATACCTTCTGCTTTAATAAGCCGTGTGCAAACATAAACATGGAGGAAGCATACACTTGGATTTGGAGGTGTAGGAAAGGGATCCTGCACATTGCAGGAGAACGCAATGCAGAATTCCTTAAGTCCAACTTTCTTTACTGTAGTGGTTTCTGAGAACAGTTTATGGTAATTAAACAACATTGACAAACGGTGGCACACATTGCTTTTAAGAGATGGCCGGTTGCAAACTTTTATATTGGACAGGTGGAATTCATAGGCAAGTGGTCAGGTGGATGGGAGAGAGATGGAGCCAAGGCCTGGGCCCAGATTCCGGTTTAAATTGCCATTTCTTCACCATAGGGCCTTGGAATAGAATGCATACTCTCAACCTGTTGGTGAATCTGTGAAATGGGCATGATAATATTCATTTCTTCCTGGGATTGTTGTAAGATCTAAAGAGTATTATAGCACACATGAAGCATTTAACACCCTGGCACTTAGCAGTGTTCACTGTGTGGGGCCGCCCCGCTTAGCGTGCATCAGAGCCGTAAAGGCAGCATTTGTCTGTTGAGGATGCACTTGTAGCCCCTTGGCTAGGTTGTGAATTTGTTGATTTCCTTTAATACTTGTAACTCTGTGTGACATGGGCAGTTATTTTCATGGACAGATGAGGAATCTCAGGGTAAAGAAGACTGTGTAATTTGCCCAAGGTCAGACCATAATTTTGGGTGCAGGGGCCTCAGTTCAGCATGGGCCCCTGGGCCTTCTGCTCTCTCCGTTCAGCACCAGAGCCAGATATGGAGTTGGCTGTTTCCCTGCCCAGAATATCCGGCAGGACCCAAGACACACCTGGCCCTGTGCTGCTTGAGCAAAAACTCCGGAGGAGAGGGAGTTACAAAAGGGATAAACATAAAAACATACGACAGCAAACTGTGATCAGCTCTGAGAAGGAAAGGAACACGTCTCGCCATACAGAGCTGGGAGCTTTCCCGTCTGGGCTGCTCTGGGGGTGTTCATCTCAGCTAAACAAGTTCTGCTGTTGCAGCAAGGCAGGAAGGCAGGGCGCGTGTGGGCAGGTAGACAGGGCCTCATTGATCGTACTCATTCCCCATTAAGCGGCAGCTTTCACGGGCACTTACCTAGTAAACATTGGCCATAATCTTCACGCAATTTGCTTGGTAGTTTTATTGACCCCAGCTTTGAGATGAGGTCATTGAAGCTGGGGAGTTTGCTGCATGCCCATAATTACCTTGCAAATACCCCCACTGGTCTTTCAACCCAGACTGGTGTGGCTGTCATGCCCCATCCCTGTGAATGGCATCGTGTAGCTTCTCCCAAGTGGCCCAAATGACTGACATTGATATGCTTAATTCGTAGGAAATGGTATGTGGCAATAAGAGAAAAAGGTAGTAAGAAATTGTTTGGAAAACAAGAAAAAAACCTATTCTTCCCCAGCTGGGGGAGCGTAACCTGTATCACCCACCCTAATCACTGCCTGTCACCTCCTCCCTGAGGATTCTGTGTTCAGAAGCCACTCTGAGCCTTGGGAGAACATTTTTCCTCATGACACTTTTGACTAGGACCCACGACATCTCTGTCCCTGGTTAACACTCTCTTCAAAGCCGTTTAAATTTTTTGCAGGTTCCTCCACTCTGATGTAAGAATAGCCTGTATAACTTCTTGATGCAGCTCCTTAATGAAGATCTTGTGATGGAAACCTAGCCAAAACTGGGATGTATGCACATAGTGACTGCAACTTCAGCACATTGTGAGTTCATAATCAGAGGGGTGGGTGACTCAGGAAAGGCTTTTTTAAGGTAACAAGGGGAAAGTGAAAGGACGCTTGCTGTGTGAGAAAGAAACATCTCGGTCACAGCCAGCAAGACACCTGTGTTCATGATGGGGTGTGGCGAGTGCAGAGTTTTCACAAAGAAAGAAGTGATGTGATGGGAGGGAGGACAGTTGGGTAATTTATTGGGGAGGAAAAAAGTGGGCTGAACATTTCCTGGTTGAACAAGAGGATTGTGATATGACGTGCTTGTATTTTGGAGAGAAGGGTTTTGTGGGGACAGGCCTAGGAGTACGCTGTATGGCTGGGGAGTCAGCACAACAGAGAAACACAGAGAACCGGGCAGACCCCAAGGCCCAAGCTGGGGGAGAGGCTGCCCGCAAATTGGAAACCTGGAAGCTGGTTCTGTCCCTTAGCTGGGGCCTCAGACCTCACTTCACAGCCCAGTCCTGTTGATACAAGAATAAAAAACGTTGGGCATGAGAAGGGCTGTGTCCCAGGCTTTCGTTGAGCCCCTGGGATGTGCCCCACCAGATTTTGTTCTTTGACTTCATGCAGTAAAGAATTCAAGAGCAAGCCAGTGTTGAGTAAAGGTATATATATTCAGACAGATACATTGAAATGCAAGAGAAACGTCACGAGGTGTGGGGGTTTCATGCACAGATTAGAAGTAGGTACACACCCCACAGACAGAAGGTCTGTCTTCTCCAAAGAGGGACGGAGAGTGGTGACCGCGAGGTGGCGCTGTGTTGCTTGTTTTCTTGGGCTTGGTGGTTTCATATGCTAATAAGTAGAAGGACCAGCCTTAGGGCAAGGGGCTAGGATTCCCAGGGAGTTGGCCATTTCCCACCCTTTGACCTTTTGTGGCTATCATTGGGACTGCCATGGTGCCTGGGGCATGTTATTCACCAGGTTACTATTACAATGGATGTTTACTGAATCTCAAGATCTGCTAGAAGTTAAATCTCTTCATCCTGAGCCTCAAGGCCTATTGGGGGTTGAATCCTTCACCATTTTGATGTCAATTGCTGCGGCCTTCCTTGAATGGCTGTGCTCTTCCCCCTTCCATCCTGTATCACTGTGATGACACAAAGACAGCAAAGGCCGGGCCCTAACCGTGCTCCTGCATTTAACGGCAGGAGGTGTGGTGTGGGCTTATGATGACTCTGAGTGTTGAGAAGGATGTTTCAGATTTTCCCACGTGAGACATGGGGATTTACCAGCAGCCTCCCCAGATTTATCTCACGGGCATTATCGCTTGTGTTGTTATGGAAACAAAAGGCCAGCCAAGAAATAAGAATCACACAGAGGGTTGGAGTACTGAGATTTATTACGCTGGCGGGCTCAGAGGGGTTTCTTTTCCAAAGCTCTGAGCACCTCCAAGACGTGCACATGAGGTTTTATAGGGTTAATTACAAGTATGGGGCTATTAGCCAATAAGGCTCAAACAACAAAAAGCAAGGAATCAGTACACTGAAGCTTATCAATTTGGAACAGATCACGTTACTGACAACTGTTGACCTTGGATTTTCGGGTTAGCTTATTAGCCCAGTAAACTGACACTAAACTTCAGATTTACCAGGTAGCCCAGCAAAACTTAGATCAGGAAACCGACACTTATCACACTTTGATTTGTGACTTAGCTTGTTAGCCCAGCTGTGGTTTTCCTTCAGTGTCACTTATCTTTTGAATTTTTCTTTTTTTCTTTTTTTTAATATTTAATCCAAATTTAATATCAGGGTTCTTTGGGAAAGAAATTTCTCTTTTTCTTTTCTTTGGTGATCTTTTAGGGGGGCAGTTAATTAGATGTATGAACCTGTTAGTGGAAGCCCTGGGACTTCAACCCAGGACCCCGTGCACGCTAAGCACACGCTCTACCACCCGCCCCATCATCTTTTCTTTTTGGTTTCGCTGCCAAGAATCCTACAGCTGAATTTCTAGTCAGCCTTAACACTTGCCCTGACTTCATGGAATCCATTTTTATGAGTTTACTTCCCCCTGGTTTCATTTAAGTATTGAATCTTCATTTTCTCTTCACTCTCAGTTTTGCCTTTTTGTTGTTATGGTTGTTAAGCTGTGTTTAACAGAATTGTTTAAATTCTCTTTTAGCAAGAGGCTGAATGTAAATAAATATGTAAGCAAACAGCACAATTAAATGCTTTTATACATTCTGAGCTGTTTAGTAGTAACTTAAAAACCGAATTGAATATTAAAGTGATAGCATTTTAAAAATATTTTTTAATTTTTCATAAAAATATAGCTGATTTAAAATATGATATTAGTTTCAGGTGTACAATAGATGCTCCATTTATAGTTACTGTAAAACATTGTCTGTATTCCCTGTGTTGTAAGATACATCCCTCTAGCGTGTTTACATTACATGTTGCAGTTTGTATAAGAAAGTTGGGTAACGCAGAGTCTGGAACGTGGCTGTGTATGACTCAGGTTCACGCTCACCCTGCCTGTCAGAGCTCAGGCCTTCACAACTTTCTGCAGGGGAGCGAGTGGAGGCAGCTCTCATCAGCGCTGTCACTACCCTCTGAGTGGCAGTGACAGCAGTGACTGTGTGTGGACGTGCAAATTGTTTTTCCAAGAGCTTTATATGCGTTTCTGCATTTAATAATTAAAGCCCTCCTGTGAGGAAGCGTTTTAAGTTTTTAATGCATAATACATTTTATTTTGATATTGATAGATTTCAAACCTCTGGAAAATTTACAGGAGTAGTACAATAAACGCTTAGATACAGTTCACTTTAAAGGGCACTATTTGGCTTTTTGTGTCTGGCTTATTATAGCATAAAATTTCAAGGTTCATCCATAATTGTAGCCTGAATCAGTATTTTATTCTTTTTCCTTGATAATATCCTTTTCCTTTTTTTTTCGTTTTTGGTCTATTTAAAAATATTTTCATTGAAGTCTTGTTAGTTTATAATTTTGTGTTAGTTTCTTGTGTACAGCACAACACTTCAGCTAAATAGGAACCTACCTGTATTCATTTTCATCCTCTTTTTAAACATAAGTTACTATAAGATATTAAATATATTCTCCTGTGCTATACAGTATAAACTTGCTGTTTATTCTTTACATACTCAGTATCTGCAAATCTTGAACTCCCAGTTTATTCCTTCCCACACCCTTTCCCCACTGGTAACCATAGTTTGGTTTCTATGTCTCTGTGTCTGTTTCTGTTCTGTAGATAAGTTTATTTTTTTGTTTCTTTCTATTTTTTTTTTTAGAGTCCACATGTGAGCAATCTCATATGGTAGTTTCCTTTCTCTTTCTGGCTTACTTCACTTAGAATGACATTCTCCAGGTCCATTGATGTTGCTGCCAATGTCATTATTTTATTATTATTTTATGGCTGAATAGTAGTCTATTGGACAAATATGCTACAACCTCTTTATCCAGTCATCTCTCAGTGGACATTTCGGTTGCTTCCATGTCTTCATATTGTAAATAGTGCTGCTGTGTACATTGGGATGTAGGTGTCTTTTTCAATTAGGGTTCCTTCTGGATATATGCCCAGGAGTGGCATTGCTGGGTCATCTGGGAGGTCAATTGTATGTCTTTAGAGGAACATCTATACACTTTTCCACAATGGCTCTACCAAACTGTATCCCCACCACAGTGTAGGTGTGTTCACAATTCTCCGCAGACTTTCCAGTATTTATTGTCAGTGAACTTCTGAAGGATGGCTATTCTGACTGGTGAGAGGTGATACTTGATTGCAGTTTTGATTTGCATTTCTCTGATAATGATATTGAATATTTTTTCATGTGGCTACTGGCCATTTGTACGTCTTCATTGGAGAAATGTTTCTTTAGGACTTCTGCCAATATTTGAATTGAATTGTTTGTTTTTCTTTCTTATTAAGTGTAAAAGCTGTTTACATATTCTGGGAATTAAGCCCCTAGCAGTTTCATTTATTGTAAATATTTTCTCCCATTCCATAGGTTGGTTGTCTTTTTGTTTTGCTTACTGTTTCCATAGCTGTGCAAAAGCTTGTAAGTTTAATTAGATCCCTCTTGTATATTTTTGGTTGTTTTTCTATTGCTTGAGTAGACTGCTCTAGGAAAACATTGCTGAGATGTATGTCAGATGTTTTGCCTATGGTTGCTTCTAAGAGGTTTATAGTGTCTTGTCTACATGTTTAAGTCTTTAACACATTTTGTATTCATTTTTGTATATTCTGTGAGGGAGTAGTCTAACTTCAATGATTTACATTCAGCTGTTAAGTTTTCCCTACACCATTTGCTGAAGAGGCTGTCTTTACTCCATTGTATGTTCTCACCTCCTTTGTCAAAGTTTCAATGACCAAAAGTTTGTGGGCCTATTCTTGGTAAATGTGTTTATCCGTTCATTGATGGATGGATATTGTTAGTAACTTTTGGCTACTCTGAATGATACTGCTATGAATATTGATGTGAAATTTTTTATGAGAATATGTTTTCATTCTTTTGGCTGTACATTTGCCCCGCCATATCTGTAGTTTCCACTACATGAATCCAGATGGTTGATTGTAAAGGGACTCGAACATCCTTGGATTATGGTATCCAGGGTGTGGGGTTCCTGAAACCAACCCCCCAAGGATATTGAGAGATGACTCTATATGTAGGAGTGGAATTGCTGAGACATATAACTCTAAGCTTTTGAGGAAATACCAGACTTCTCCAAAGAAGCTGCAACATTGTTCCTTTCCCCTGGCCACATATGAGGTTTCTCTGCCTCCTGAACGACATTTGTTATTGTCCATGTTTTGGTTATAACCATCCTAGTGGGTGTAAAATGAGATCTCATTTTGTTTTTGACTTCCCTAGTGATGCTGAGCATCTTTTCATATGATTATTGGCCATTTGTATATCTATTTAAATTCGTGGTAAATTTAAAAATTGAGTATATTTTTTTGTATTGTTCAGTTGTAAGCATTCGTTATATATCCTGGATACTACTCTCTTATTAGATACATGCTTTGCAAAATTTTTCTTCTGTTCTGCACATTGTCCTTTAACTATATTTTTTTTAAACATTAAAACAATTTCTTTACAAGGGAGGTAGTTAGATGTAAAGATTTATTTTATTTTTTTGCAAAGCACGCACTCTCTGACTTGAGATACCCTTTTCCCCTGTCATTTCACTTTCTTGATGATGTCCTTTGTAAGAAAAAGGTTTTAGTTTTGATGAAGTCCAGTTTATCTGCTTTTTCCTTCTATCACTTGTGCTCTTGGTTTTGTATCTAGGAAACCAAAGCCTATCCTAGGCCCACAAAGATTTATACTGTGTCTTCTTTTAGAAAGTTTATAGGTTTAATTTTTACATTTCTGTCTGTGATCTATTTTCAATTAATTTTATTTGTTATATAAAATATGGGTGTTCAGATTCCAGATTGATTCTTTTGCCTGCAGATACCCATCTGTCCCTGAACCATTAGTTGAATAGACTATTCTTTCAATGGAGTGTTTTTGGCCCCCTAGTGGAAAAGTGTCTGTAAATGTAAGTTTTTCCCCGTGGGTTTTTATTGTGTCTTTTAGATTTATTTATCCAAACTTATGCCAGTATCATACTGACTTAGTACTATAGCATTTTAGTACACTTTAAAGTGAGTCCTCCAACTTTACTCTTCTTTTTCAAGGTTGTTTTTGCTGTCCTGGGCCCCTTGCACGTCCATGTGAATTTTGGGATCAGTTTTTCAATTTTGCATAGAAGTCAGCTGGAATTTTGATAGGGATTCCACTGAATATATAGTTCACTTTGAGGATTCTTAACATTTTTAATAATATTGTCAATCATTCCATGAAAATGGGATGTCTTCCATATATGTAGATCTTTTAAAATTTATTCTGGTGATACTTCAAAAAGTTCAATGTACAAATCTTGTAAATTTTTGTTAAATGTATCTCTCACTTTATTTTTAATGCTGTTGTAAATGGAAAGGCTGAATTTCTTATGGGTGGGACTATGTATCAATCTTCTTATTTGTAGAATTCCTTCACAACAAATACCCTTGGTATATATTTGCTACATAAATCTATCCACAACTATTCCCTGCCCCGTGTTATAAGAAACCAAGACCCAAGGTAAGCTACTTGAAAACACCTATGTGGAAGTGAGAAATGAGACCCTTGGGTGGGTCTTTGTGCAGATGATACTGAGAGCTTATTCTGAACGGCTTCTTCTTAATTACTTTTAAACAACCCTTTCAGTGTATTTAGTCAGATACATTAAGATTATGCCCTTTTGATGTGCGGAGTAGCTAAGACTATAATTTTCAAATAAATTCTAGTGAGAGTGTTGTACTTGAAACCTAATTTGCATCAATCTTTGAAGATTTATGTTTCAGGAGCTTTGACTAAAGAACAACTGTCTTTATTCTATAATGAGAACTAAATGCTCAAGCAACATGTAAGAGTTTGAGCAAACTGCCCCCGCCCCGTAGTGCTGGGTGGCTGCAGCTGTAACTGGAGTCAGCACTTACCTCTCCCAGTATGCCTGTGCTGATCTGCTCAAAGTGGTTCGTCCAACAGTTTGTCAGTAGTCTGTTGGACAAAGTCATAAAACATTGATTGAAGGTTGCTAGAATGCAATATATTCTTATTAATATTAAGTAAGCACATATTGAATGCTTACTGTATGATGGAATTGCCCCTCAGCCTCACATGAATATTATTTCTCTTGAAACCTCACATATTTCCTTGTTATTCTCACTTTACAGATAAGGAGACTGGGAATTAGGTCTTCTCTCTTTTGGGGGGAGCTCATTATTAATGATGGGCAGTTGTAAGGAAAAAGATATTGATTCATCATGAGAAAACATTTTTGTGAGAGTCAGCAATGAAGAAGATGAACACTGAAGAAGGTGATCATTGTTCGAGTGAGACAAGCCCTGGGTTGTGCGGAGTCAGCATCCCTGTCCTAGACACGGCACGTGTAGAGCTGCGTGGTGGGTGAGGCGGCGCGGCCGTGCAGGGAAAGCGGATGCTGGGGCCTTAGGCTGTGCTCAGGCCTGGTTGGGCTTTCTCCTAAGGGGAGTGAACCATCATTGACAGATTTTAAGTAGGAGAGTGGGGTGCTCTCATAGTTCATATTTGTCTTCTAGAATGTTTGGAAACATTTAGAAGGCTTGGCAGGAGATGATGTGATGAGTCAGAATAGGGTGGCTGCGAGGTGTAGCAGTGTCCAATTTTCAAGTGGTTTTCAGGCCCAGGCTTGTGGCTTAGTAGCCGTGTCAGTTTGAATGACACACACAAGGAATTGAAACAATTTATCTAATCAATTGAAGCAGTGATGTACCCAATTCCCAGGACTGTTGTGGAGATCCAGTGAGATACACTGTGCAGTGTGCAGCGTGGTCTCCAGCAGAGAGTCAGTGCTGAGTGAGTGCCAGTGAGTATCTGGTAGGTCAGTTGAGGGTAGTGGGACTCGGTGTCTGAGGATATCTGGTCCCTGAAGGAGGGGTCCATTCACATCTGTGAGTGATGGGCCTGAGTTGGGAGACGCAGGGAGACCTTACCCTCCGACCAGGGGCCCTGGTAAGGACGGCTATGGGAGGAACACCGTGAAGTCAGCTCTTTGCATGTGGAGTTGGAGCTGCCTTTGAGACAACTAACTGCAGTGTCACGAGCTTAAAGAGGAGATCTGGGCCCAGGTTGTGCATTTTCCTAAAATCTCAACTCCTAAGGACGCCGAAGTATTGATCACTGAACGTGAAGTCATACTTTAAAGGACAAACGAATAGTAGTATTATCTCTGTCATCAAAGCTCACATCTATTTATTCATCACTCACTTTGCTAGTTGGGTACTTACAGAGCTCACTTCACCGTCCTCCCGTGGGCTCAGGCTCCACAGAAAAGAGCTGGTGAGACTCCCTCTTTTCTAGAATAAGACACATTTAGCTTGTAGACTTCTGTACCTCGCCAGACTTAGGAAATTAGTTTGTTGGTTTAATTGTATTTTCTGTTGGCCATGTCCTGACAGGAGAGAAATTTTACCTCATGGTCATGTTTCAATTAGCTGTTACTGAGAATTGCTGATCTGATACATAGTGTATGTATTACATTAACTTTGTAGAGTAGTTATCATTTTTCTGTCTTTGCCCTTTAATTTTGTTTGCCCCTTCAGTGTTCTATTCTTTTTGGGGCCTTATTTTTTTTTTTTATTAAAAAATGTCTGTTAGCAGTTAAGAAAAAATAAGCAAAGAAAAACTGCACATGAGAACTAAATTTAGAAAATGTCTTGTGTGTTTTCTGTCTCGGCAATGGAGGGTACTAGAAACTCCTGAAAACCTTCATTACACAAGTTCCTTAAAATGCTGATTGAGAAATAAAACCTTCCTTCCTCATCTTTCAAGCTGCACAACTCATTGTCAAGAAAGTGAGGGAAAATTCTCAGAAGCCAAGACAAACGAGAAAGCAGGGTTTCTGAGAGATACGTGAGCGTTAGAAGCCGTGGTGTGCTGGTTGGCTCCTGAACTGATTTTCAGTTGCCTTGACAGGAGGGAAGGATGTGAGCCCCAGACCTCTCACACTAGGAGTTGGATGGGTGATCATATAATGGGCCAAGCCCATCCTGAGAATCTTGCTTTACTAAATGGTGAAATAGGAAAAAAAAATTCCTCAAGACAAGAAAGTAAGAAAAGTCAATTTTGTTGGAAGAGGGGAAAAATAACAAATCCAAAGTAAGGATATAGTTTAAAGCTGTTCTGGCATGAGAGTGACCACAAACTCCTGGCAGAAAAGCACAGCTACTCCTTGATTGATAAGTTGTATTTTGAATGAATCAGTGAACAGCTATTCCGAAAAAGGCCTCCAGATTCTTGTGGATCAAGATACTGGACAGCAAACACCTCTCTTCCAAGGTCTCATTCAAATAACCAGAAAGGTTTTAAAGGAAACTAACAATAATCTGAGTTGTATTTATTGACATTACTATATGCTAAGAATTCAGAGGTGACTATGGAGTTGTCTCCTCTTTTATGGACCTTATTTTCTCTTTGGGGAGAAAAATGACATAGTTGGTTATCTTGGTGGAGGGAGGTGTTAGTCTGTTGCAATTAGCCAGGAGAGGAGATTAACAAAACAGTGAAAGATGGGTGAACTTTTTAGCTGAGGACAGTCTTGTTCACTTGGCTTTTAATTGCAGGCTCAATGAGCTGTCACTGGAGGGACTAGATCTTACGGAGGATGGACTTAGCTCAGGCCTCTTTTGAATGGACAAGTGAACCTGGAAAAAGACAGTCAAATCTGTGCAGACATTAAAGTTCACTTGAACATGCTGCATCCCTGAGCCAAAGATAGGACAAATATGCAGAAATTCTTGAGGACAGAAGAGTGGTTTTTAAGGTTCTCCAAGAATGAATCTCATGGAACCGAGATGGCCAGTTGTCAAACTGAGACTTTGTTCTTTGGACGGTGTACCCAGCAAGGGTATTGGCCTTTTATATGTTTCCATTTGTCTTTAATACATGTCTGTTGATGAGGACATGGGCACAAATGTTTGACACCTTGTCGAGGCGATTTTGGATACCTGCCTAGAAGCACGGGCACAGTTGTGGCTGCTTCATACATCTTGAAGCCCATCCCTTTCCCCGGCTCCGTGATCACGGTAGAGTGGTTCCTTGTTGACCTGTCCGTTTCCTCTGTGACATCATAACCCATGAAAAGACCGGAGCATATTAACTTGGCTTTGTTAAAGTCAAAGAAACAGATCAAATATGGAGTCAGATTTGTTTTTCCTATTTCAGTAGTACCATGGAGATGGCAGTTTGGGCAGCTTTTTGTAGTGTCCTGGAGGCTTTCTCTCTCAGCTTCTGGGTACCTCTATTGAAAACCCTTCATTGCTGTCTGGCCTGCTGGTAATGCACACTGCCTGTTTTGCCCTGAAGATGTGTTCTGTTTATAAACTCATCTCTACTCCTTGGAAAACAACTCAAGAAAAACTCAGTTGGTTTTCCACCAGCCATGGGCAGGGGTGAGTAAACCGTGTTATTATTTCATAAAATAATAGTAATAATAGTAATAGTCATAGTAGTAGTACTTGTAGTAATAGTAATAATAATAATAATAATAATAATAATAATAATAATAATAATAATAATAATAATAATAATAATATTAATAGAAGTCTTAAAACAGGGCAGAGCACATTGGAGAGAGTCAAAAAATGCTTTCTGGCTTAAATCAAAAGTGATGACTAGTGATTCCATGGCTGCTGTATTTGCTAAGCTAATTACTCCTTTGCTCCATTACACATTTCTTTTATCTGAAAAAGAAATACAAGGAAATGGTTTAAAAAAAACTCAAACAGAGCACAAAAATACACAAGTGAAAGAAGTTTTCCCTCATCCTCTGTTCTTTCAGCCCTCTCTGGAGATGCCTCTGTTTACTATCCTTTGGGTGCTTTTCCAGATATGCTTTGCACATTCCCACCTATGTATGTAAATTCCTTTAAAATTTTAGTTATTTTTAACTTAAAGGGATTTAAATCCTCAAGTGGCTTCTGGCCGGGTAATAGAACAGAACAAATCTGACTCCATATTAGATTTGTTCCTTTGAATTTAACCCTGTGCTCTGTCACCTAGGCTTCATCTTGCTTGTAAAACAATGTTGCCTAGAGCCTGAAATAAACAGGAGACCCTATTCTGAAGGCTCTGACCTTTAAGGATATTTAACACTTTTTCATTCATTAAAAGATAGCAAATTGCAGAATAGAAAATAACGTTTCTTTTGTTGGAGGTTTACAGGGATCTGACCCACGCAGATAGCTGCAAGAACAAAGGATTCTAACAAGAAGGAATTCCTACACTAAGAAGTTTGCACTAACCAAGCACATAGGAAAGGAGCCTGAATTGTGACTTGGGGAGATGGTTTTCCAGGACATTAGTTTGCCATCTAGGTCTACAGAAACTTGCTATTCCATGCCCCAACATCTGGTCTCCCAACTTATTGGCCTGTCCTGCACTGAGGAGAATGAATTTGGACTTGGTAACACTCCTATCTACCTAGAAAGCTGGGCACTGGAGCTGAGTGTTATGGAAACAGGCCAGCCAAGGAAAAAGCACCAATCGGAGTGTTGGAGTACTCAGAATTATTATGCCGGTGGGCTCAGAGGGGCTTCGGCTCCGAAGTTTTGAGTACCTCCAAGACGTGCACATGAGGTTTTAAAGGCTTAATTACAAGTAAGGGGGGATTAGCCAATAAGGCTCAAAGAACAAAAAGCAAGGAATAAGTACACTGGAGCTTATCAATTTGTAACAGATCACATTACTGACACTTGTTGAGCTTGGAATTACGAGTTAGGTTGTTAGGCCAATAAACTGACACTAAACTTCAGATTTACGAGATAGGCCAGCAGAATTTAGATCAGTAAACTGACACTTATCACACTTAGATTTGTGACTTAGCTTGTTAGCCCAGCTGGACTTTTCCTTCACATGAGGACAGCTCTCCCACACCCAGGGAACTACTGTGAGCCCTTGATGTTTCCACTAGGGTGGGTATGGTTTACCCAGGAGGGATGGGGACTATGCACCAACACTCAGGCAGTCTGCTCTGTCTGGGGCTCTGATCTTGTACCATCCCGCTCCCCGCCAGCCCAACACCTGGGACAGTGGAGCTAAGGCAGAGATCCTGCCTGCCTGTTTCCCAGCGTGTAAAAGGGGAATATGTGCTCTTCCCAAGGTAGTTCTGAGCGACAACACCTGCGGGTGCTTGGTTCTCAGAGCAACAGAAAACCCAGCTCCGCGTGGGGGCAACGGGTGTGATCTCCCTAGGGTTTCTGCAGAAGCATCAGACGGAGGGTTGGATCACGGTGGTAAAATTGAGCTGCGGGGCTTGAAGGGTAACAGAAGGGTACAGAGGCAGGTCTGCCGCCTAGGGGTGCCCCAGAGGTAAAGCTTTTTTTCTCCAACTCCGCTAAGACCCTCCCTTCTCCAGAGCCCTTCCTTCTCTCTGCTCATCCTGTCCATCTGTATCCCTCCAATTTTCCCGTCCTCTCCACCCGCTCCCATCTTCTCCCTCCCTCGCTGTCCCACCTTCTCTCACAGAACCCATAGAGGATCGCTGGCCCTCCTGCGCATGCGCAGTCAGTGCCAAGTGGTCCGCTGGTTGGGAGCTCCATATCCGAGCCGGGGATCGGGCCCAAAGGCTTCTCAACTACGTCGCCCGGTAGGCCTTTGGTTCCTGCCTGGGGCCGGGGCCTCTGACTGTGGAAGTGCAAGGTGGGAGGCTCCCAGGAAAGGGGTCAGGCGGCTTCGGGAGGGCGGTCCGCCTGTCACAGACCCCAAGGGCGCTAGTCAGCCCGTGTTCAGATGAATTGCTCAGGCCAGACCCCTCTGCCAGCGCCACCTGCCCCGGCGCCCCGGCCACAGTGTCCAGGGCCTGGTGCGCACCTGCCACCTCTCACCCAGCCGGGATCCCCTCAGTCCGCGGCTGGCGTCCCATTCCCCTCTCCCTCCCGCTAGTCCTCTCCTCCCGGGCTTCCTCTCCTAGTCCGCCAGCCCGTCCCCGCCCCTGGGCGGGCTGTGTCCCGGGCGGGCGGGGTCTGCGGACCCGGACGGGGGCGGGCGCCTGGGACTGGGGCTGGGGCTGTCCTCCGAGCGAGGCTGCAGCCCGCGTCCCCCTCCCCGCTTTCCCTGCCCCGCGACCCCGGGGCTGCCCTGCTCTCCCTTTCCCGCTCCCTGAGGACCAGCTCTGTGGCGTGGGCGCTGCTACCTGGGCTGAAAGCCTCCGGCTCTAACGCCCAGCTTCTCCTGGTGGAGTTGGGAAAAGGGAGCGTCACTGCTAAGCGAGGTTCTGTCTCCCCCCTCCATGTTTCTGCCGCAGGTAAGTACCTTGAACACTTTCAGGTGTTATGATGGAGGTGCTTGTTGATGTCACGTGTTTTTATAGTGAGAGGGATTGCAGTGGTGAAAGCAGGGCTTGGTTCTCTTAAAAATGTGCTGAAGGCATGAGGCTGTGACATCCTCCTTCCTTCCCTCTCCCAGGGTGAAAGGAGTGATCCTCGATTTTCAAAAGATAGTTACAGTCCCTAACTAGCCCAGCCCAGCTAGTGTGTGTTAACAGGAACAGCACCACCAGAGGCCTTGGAGACCCAGGGATATTGCAGTCCTAAAGTGCTCCTGGCATAGATTGGCTTGTTTAGGTTTTTTGTTTTTCTTAAATTGTGGGACAGACTAGTGTATAAACTGAAAAATAATTGTCAAGAAATAATTTTCATAGGACAGTTTTATTGTGATATAGTTCACACACCATGAATTCCATCCATTTAAATGGTACAATTCAGCAGCTTTTTGCATATTCACAGTGGTGCATGCATTATTATTCCAGAACGTTTTCATCACTTCAGAAAGAGCAGTGGAAATGAATGACCTATCCACCCCTCCCAAGTGGTGGTTCTAAAGAAATTTCTTGGCTATTCCTGACCATAAATTAACTTGTTATATTCCAAGAAAAATCTGGTAGGAATTCTAACCAGAATTGAAATGAATCTGTCTATCAAAACAGGAAGAATTTATACCTTTATGGCATAAACTTCTTCTACCCATGAATATATCTGGGACCCTATCTTTTCATCTGACCAGAGCCTGGCCCATGTGAAGTCCTCACTACTTTTTGGGCTTGTGAATGATGAGATTCTATACATCGTTAGTTGCAACTGTAGCCTTTCACAGAAGAGAAAAGTAACCTCAGTGAAGCAAGTGACTCTCTGATGGTCAGAAAGAGTGACAGCCAGTGCTGGAGTGATCCAGTGGACTTGGTGTTTGCAGCTAGATTTCTCGACCACCTACAGTTAAGGGGATTAGAGAGTTCTTTTATTTTTTCTTAATGGCATTGCATTTATTTTTACTTATTTTTTAAAATTATTTTTTATTTAACTGTAGTCAATTTACAATGTTAGTTTCAAGTGTACAGCAGAGATTCAGTTATAAACATATGCATATGTATATATATATATGTTTTAGATTGTTTTTAGTATAAATCACTACAAGAAATTGAATATAGTTCCCTGTGTTATGTAGCAGGTCCTTGTCATTTATTTTATATTTACTAATTTGTATCTGTTAATCCCTCCTTTCCTGCCTGCTAAATACAGTTTGCTTTCTATGTCCATGAGTCCATTACTAGGAGCACCTTTTTTCCTAGTAATATATGCTCTTTTGCTGCTTTCAGTTTCAGTAATTCCATCTTATCTGTGGGCGCTTTTCTTCTGGTGGCCTTAATGTGGTTTGCACACGTGGTAATAGAGATCTGTATTTGGGAGAACCCCAGGCCTCGTGTAGTTCCTGGTACAGAGTGCCCACTGAATTGATGCTTGAACTGGGAAAAAAGCACAGTAAATGTTGGAATTTCCACTATGGTTGAGAATTCTATAACCTCTTTTGACAAACTTAATATTGGCTGCACCCATTCTGGGTAATTTGGTGGAAATTCATGTTATGGTGGTGAAGAGACGGGGCCTTGTATGCTTCTTCTCTTTCTGTTTTCTAACACTCATTCTCCTGGGCCTTCCAGATCCTTCCCTAGAAGTGCCAGGTCTGGCTTGGTGCTGCGCTGAGGCAATATTTGTTAATAAGGCCCTTTCCTCATCTCTTCT
This sequence comes from Vicugna pacos, assembly GCF_048564905.1. Lineage (NCBI taxonomy): Eukaryota > Metazoa > Chordata > Mammalia > Artiodactyla > Camelidae > Vicugna > Vicugna pacos. Next base: position 5,380,636 of record NC_133017.1, read on the forward strand.
GAGCCTCCGGTTCTTTCTCTGCACAATGAGGGCTTAGACTAGATAACTACTTTTCAGTTTCTTTTAAAGCCATGTTTCCTTTGAGAAACAGAAAATGCAAATCTCTCCTCTCAAACCAACCCTTTAGATTTTGAAAAGTCCTCCAAGGAGTGACATAGCTCTTTGTGGAAAATGAATGTGATTGTGATTCCAGGTGACACAGAAAAGACTATTCAGAGATTGATTGCAGGGAGAGGGCAGGAAAGGGGCAGTATGTCACACTTTCTAGTGTGAGCACTGGAGCAGGGGCTTGGATTTAAATACGGTGTCTGACTTGGCCTCTCTCTAATCTTGTAGAATGTGATAAACTACTCTACCTCAGTTTCTTGATGTGTCAAGTTGGGGTGATAATATTTTAAGGCTTTTGTGAAACATTATGCACATAAGCCATTTGTGTATGGGTAGAAACAAGACCTGCTAGGGATTCAGGGATTTGTTTAAAAAAAAAAAATCTTGTCCATAGCACTCTGTCTGTGTGTATTTAGTAGTTCCTGAAGGGTGAGGGTGAGTCTAAAGTCCATCGTGGGACAGGTGGCCCATGATTCTCTGTGCCCCTGAATGCCCCCTCCTCCCCAGTCCTCTTCCTCAGTCCAGGATGAAGTTCCCTAGTAGATTTACTCAGAGGTCTTGTGAAAATGGCTATTCATTTTATTGTTTCACCAAGAAGGGCTGCCATCATGATCTCTGTGGTCAGGTTTTGAAGGGCTGCCATCATGATATCTGGTAAGAATTCTTTGGAATTGGGTGTTTCTATTTAATGAAAAGAAAAAAATTACAAATAGAAAATTAGAACAAGGATGGTCACATGGGCTCTTGGAAGTGGACACCATTAGAAGTTGGAGGGACTAGTGGGCTCAGTGGGAATGTTAACTGAGTGTATCTCATGGGCTGGGCATTGTCCTATTTGTACTGTGTGTTCCTTATTTGAGACAGTGAGCTCACCTAACCTCGAAAACCTCTTTAAAAAATTAGACTTTTTATTTTGAGATGTAATGTAGATTCCCATGTGGTAGTAAGAGATAATATGGAGAGAGCCTATGGACTCTTTGCCCAGTTTTCCTTAATGGTTCCATCTTGCAATATTGGGGTACAATTCATTACTGACTCACTAACAATTTGAGGTTTGTGTTATTGCCCTCATTTCTATCCACGATTAAATTGGGGCTTAGAGAAGCACACAAGCCTGCCCAGGTCACCCACATTGTTAGTGCAGAGTCTGGTGAACGTGGGCTTGGGATTTCCAGGAAGTATCATTATGATGGTCTTTGGCAGGGAGCAGCATTCACTTTGCTTGTTTATTCATTCATTCAAAAAACATTTATTGATTAAATTCTGTGGGTCAGATGCTTTCTTAGGGTTATCTGATTCTTCAGCAGTACTGAGAACCAGGTAACGTTTATAATTTTTAAACTGAGAAAATTAGCTCTGAGAGGTTATAACTCCCCCAAAGGAAGAATAGCTCATAAAGGGGGGATAGTACATTTGTACAGTCACCACTTTTTATGCAGGTGGTACCCTAGGCATTTTACATTTGCAAACATCCGTAATCCAGATATATTCTTGCAAGGCAAGGATTTTTTTTAATTGATGTATACTCAAGTTTACAATGTTGTGTCAATTGCAAGGTGTTTTTTGACTTTTGAATTAAAAAATACTTTTTCAGGAGGGAAATTAGGTGTATTTATTTGTTTGATTTTTTAAAATGAGGTACTGGGGTTTGAACCCAGGACCTCGTACATGCTAAGCATGTGCTCCACCAATGAACAGTACCCTCTACCCCAAGGCAAGTTTTCTTATCCATTACTATGAAGCTAAGGGGTTCAAATAAATTGAATAGAATTACAGATCTTTTGATCCTACTGTGGTCCTTTTCTTTATATTCTGCTGAAGGGGTTTGGGGAAAGCATATCCTTTGTTCATTAATTTATTCAGCATTTTTGAGTAGTGACTTTATATCAGAGCCTTGCTAGGTGCTTGGAAATATAAAATAAGAAATGACACTTCTCTGCAGGGGCAGGAAGCCTAGACCAAAAACTGGGTAATGTGATCCGAGCTACAGTAGCCATGTGCAGACTATGAGGACAAACTGTACCCCCGGATTTGCTTTGGCTTCCCTTGCCTTCTGTCTGGTACACACCAGGTCACCGCAACCCAGATGGGCCCATAGCACACAGCAGAGTATGTACCTCGATCTCCTCTCCTGTCTCAGCAGGGCCTGCAACATGAGCATCCCTGACTACGTGCAGTGTGCTGAGGACCACCAGACTCTTCCCGTTGTAGTCCAAACCATGGAGATCATCTCAGAGGAGAATTTCTTTTGCATCTATCAGCTACTCACCTCGGTGAGCCATATCAGCCCATGTGGCTCCCAGTGGATACTCTGTATCCACTACAGGCACCACTATGTGCCCGAGAATGGGTGGAGCGTCTTCCAGAAACACTGCAAGGTCGTGGGCCTTGTCACCATTACCGACTGTCTCTCTGCCAAGGCCTTGGAGAAGCTCCACGTGCAGAGGAGCTGTATGGCACCTCGATAATGACTCTCAGCTCTTTGTCTTTGTACTGCATGTGGAGGAAGTCGAGCAGCCGCGCACCGACGTTGCCTTCAAATTTAGAGGACTGCAGGGTGGTGGAGAAGAGGATCGAGGACTTCACTGAGTCACTCTTCATCTTGCTCAAGTCCAAGTGGCTGGATGGTGGCCCCAAGAATTCTGGGGACAAGATTCCCCTCTTCTGCATCCTGTTTGAGAAGGAGGACTTCATGGGACTGGACACAGACAGCAGGTAAGTTTACCTGGAGGCCAGTCCACCCTGGCTTTGTGCCGGATTGCTTCCCTACATCCAGAAAGGGATCAGCAAGGAAGAAGTCTGTCTTGTAGCCAAGGGGGGATGGAGATGCAGCCCGCCGGTTTACAGACATTTCAAAGTGAATCCGCCTTTGTTTCAGAGAGATCCTTTTAGGGTTAGTGTGGACACTTACTCCCGGTTTACAGCCATGACCATGGTGGGACCCCTGGGGTTGCTGTCCAATAAAGTAGCCAAAGCCACTGATGCTAGGAGCACTGGGGAGGAGGCTGGACTGAGCTGAGATGTGCTGTAGGTCAAATGCACATCAGACACTGAGGCTTGTCTAGTAAAAGTATATAAACTATCTCTTTACTTCCTATATTGCTTACATGTCAAAATGATAGTATTTTACATACAGTAGATTAAGTAAGATCTGTTCTTAAAATCAGTTTCTAGTATTTGTATTTTGTTTGTTGGTTTGTTTCTTTGTTTACCATTTTAAACGTGGCAAATGGGAAACGTTATTTACATGGCTCTCATTTCATTTCTGTTGGGCAGCCTGTCCTGGGACAGTCTCATCCCTTTGCTTATAGATGAGATGCTGAACCCCGAGAGGCGGAACGAGGAGCTGGTTGAGCTGCGGCTGGAGCCGGTGTCTCCTGCCTCCCAGGCCCAGCACCTATTCTGCTCAGGCCCTCTCTTCTTGCCCGACAGCCTCCATGCCAAGTTAGGACATCAGAAACACCGCCGGGGACTTCCGAATGAACTCCTTATGCAGGGAAAGGCGTATCACGGTGTATGGGACAGAGCAGGGAAATGTTCATTCTCACTTTTTCCCTGTGATTAAGTCAACGGCCCCACATTGCCTCGGAAGTAGAGACGAGCTCTTCTGGGCTGCCTACCCCCCCAACTTCAGCTCTGTTTCCCGGTGTATCTGTTGTGCTGTCCCTCGGGCAGAAGAGGGTGAGATGCCTTTTCCGAGACGTGGAAATCTTTGCTGGGGAGAGTGAGGGAAGCTGTGTTCCCCCGGCCTACGGCCTCTGTCCCTGAGTCTGGAGAGGGCTCATGGTGGTCCCACAGGTGACGGTCGGAGAACCTGGCACATGTTTCTGTGCCCGCTGTGAAGGAAGTGCTCTGTGACTCTTGAACTTAGCTAAGATCAGATCCTACTCTCTGGTTGTTGGTAAGTTGGAGGAGAAGATGCTAGAGAATTGATAAAAAGAATGTCTAGACCAGCCCTGTGAGTGAGAAGCACAGGGGACACGAGTCCCACCTGCGAGAGACAATGTAGCGGGCTCTGGATGAATTTTCTGTTCCTCCCAGACATACCTCTATGACTTAAGGAAGGGGAGAGGCATGCTGTAGCCATGATCTGTACTTGTCCTCACAGGGTCCTGTGATCTACATGCCCGCACTCCCCATCTGCTTCTTAAGATGAGCTGGCATGTATAGGAGCCTGGGAACTGCTGAGGGCATAGCTGCCAGCACCGTGCTACACCAAGTCTGGCTCCGTTCACCTCTCCTGTCAACACCTGCTGAGGCCCCAGGCATTAGTCAAGGTAGGTGCATCGGTGCAACATAAGCAGGGACCACTTCTCCCCCTGGACAGAATGGTGAGTGAGCAGTGGAAGCCTGGATCCCTGCCCCAGCCCCCACGCCAGTGCCTCCTCTTTTGTCATAGGAGGCACTGGTGATATTTTTGCTCAACAAATGCTTGTCTCTGAGTCTGCAGCCCCACCAGAGAATGCCAGATTGTTTTTGTATTTTGAAGTCTGCCCTTGGGACTTGGCGGAGTAACCGGATGTGTAATTAGCCCACAGTGGTTGACACTGTCCCCATTGTTTACCCAGAACCTCGTGTACCAGGCATGGCTCCCAGTATCGAAATACAGCAGCGCATTAAACCTCCCTCCTTTTGGGTCTGTCTGTTCTGGTACCATAAGGGCTCAGCCAGCTTCTGAATGTCAGTGATATAACGCGGCCAGTGAGCTCGGGTCAAGCACATTCTCCTCCAGTCACTTTTACCACATTGTTGCTTTTAGTATTCCACAGTCATTAATTATTTAAACAATTCTTTGGTACAGGAGCAGAGCCTAATTGTCTCCTGCTACTCTTGGTGGAAGTGAGTAAAACGGTCCAGACTGAAATGCGACCACAATTTGTAGCTCAAAAGCTGCCTTGAAGCTTGTAGGTGGAATTTTGGTTAGGGGCGCTGACCACGTTGGGGTCCCCCGGCAGCGCCGCTCCCCTCAGGTCCCTGCTTTCCCTGGAGCAGGGGGTGAGGGTGGGTCTCACCATCCCCTCGTCCCTGGCCTCACACACTCACGTAAATTCTTGTACATGCTGTCAAAATCATTTTTGTTCTTGTGTGTTTCTAATTTTCTCTTGTTCCTCTTTTCCTTTTTCTTTATTCCTTTTTCATTTGTACTGCCCAGTGAGCATGTTGTTGCATCTGAAAATGTGGGCTGTGCACACCCTGCATTGGAAATAGCCAGATTGCCCTCCATACTGTCTCCATCGCTTTAAAAAGCAAAATCTTAATATCTGTCTTGATCCATGTATTATCCTAGTCATTTTGTATTTTCTAATGTTTTGGAATATTTGCTTTGTTAGCACATTACCCACTGGTGTTAGATACCTGTTAAAATCCTTGCTTTGAGGGACCTGTTTGGTCCTCCTTTTATTTGGTGACAAATGCGCCCTTATTAAATTTGTTTGATTGTTTTGAAGAAGTAAGATGCGAATTGATTTAGTCGGCTGCTCAGGGATTCTTTTCATGAAGTATTTAAACTTGTAAGGTCAAACTCTGCAGCATTTTGCTCGATTCCTGCTTTTACACAAACGTGCTCGGCACGCGGTTCCTGGCTGTCGCTGTGTGACGTGCGTGACGGCGCTTCATGGCCGGCGGTCACTGGTGAGGAAGTGGCCGCCACGGAGTTGACAGCTGCAGGGGACGCTGTTGGAGGAAGCGGTCACCGTTTGGTTCTTTAAATTTTTTTTTTGCATTCAACTTCCCCGTGCCATTTACTTTACTTTGCCTTCATAAAGGGGCAGAATTGGGTCTAAAATCCATGACACTATTTGTTCCCTTTACGAGGCTGGTTTTTCTGGGTATCAGGACAACATGACCTTCTCCTAAGTAGCTGGCTCACCTGGATCTGTTGGACACAGGGACAGCTAAAAGGGCCGTAGCTTCCTCTCTGCTCCAGCCAGTGGGCATTCAGAGCTGGGTCTGTGGTTTGCCTCAGCAGCCGTGCAGACCTCCCTGCCCCGGCCTTTACTTTTAACCCATGTTGGCAGTAAAGAGTTGAATCCGTTTCTGTTGCAGCTGACATCCACCACTGACAGCCGTGTCGTTAGTTTGTGGTAGTCAGTCTCCAACACCCCAGACAACCGTGAAGGAAGATGATTTGGCTGACCTAGGACCCTGGATTCTCACCCTCACCATGGTTCTTCTCACCCGGTGGAAGGGTGTGGCCACCACCATCATGCTGACCATGAGGCCTTGTTTCTCCTTTCATGCTCTGGTCCAAATGTGGACACTTCATTTTTCACTGAATTTGTCTCGCTTGAGACAGGCCAGAATATCTGAATGAGTCCATCACATTCTGGGTGGGGAACAGAACAGAAGTAAGTGTCGCAAGTAGATGGAGTCTAGGCTGTCCGGGTTGGCAAATGCAGGCTGGGATCTGTGATGGCTGGGCTGTACACTGGACACAGGTCTTTCCCGTGGCTCCCGAGAGCCCAGGAGTTGGAGTGATAACAGCCTTGCGTGGGTTCCCCCATCCTCATTTGCTCACTGGCAAGTGTGTCTGCTAATTAGGAGCTCCCCCAGACCTCGGGCCCTTCAAAGCTCAGACCACGGGAAAATCTTGAGTCCCTTCTCCTGGGCCTCCTGTGTGAGAATCCAGTGCCTTCTGAGGTGACCAGCGGCAGGAGATGCCTCCCCCTCCAGGGAGCACCCTACGGCGGACTGTTAGTGAACCATGCTGTGAGCTTGTGTGTTTCCGGCCATGGTCCCTGCAAAACCACACTTGAGATCAGCTTATTGGCGAAAATAACAGGACTGATTCCAGGGCAGGGCCTGGGGGAGGGAACAGTGGAAATTGAATGTGACCTGAGACAACTAGGTGGGTGCTGAGGCTGTTACTAAAATGGGGAGTCTGGGAGGTACCTGCCAGGAATCGAATTCCAGAGTAAATGGTGGACATGAAGCATTTTTACGATGCCATTTTTCATCCAAGTTAGGACTTCAAAGAGGCACTCGGCTCTATGAGACTGGGGCTCAGGTGAAGGAGCTGGACTAGAGATACAAGTTGGGAGTCGTCATTCTTAGCTGGTGTTCACAGCATTGCATGTGAATTAGATCATCTCGAGAGCTGCAGACTGAGGCTGAGGGAGGGGAGGGCTGTGCCTCGGTTGGAGGAAAGCCCAGACCATGCAGCTTTGGTGTGTCAGCCAGCGGCGTTTGTCATTTTCAGAGCAATCCCATTTATCCTTAAGGGGCCTGGGGGTCAGCAGGGCCAGCCAGAAAGAAATCCAAAGGGAGAGTCTTGGCCACGTGTGCGTCTTAGGAAGGTGCAGAGGCTGCAGGATACGGAAGGTTAGAATCCTCAGAAGCTGGAGTTGGAGTGGGGAGAAGGTATTCACAGTCACCTGTGAGGGAGGGAGGGAGGCCTAGGGAGTCCCCACCCTACCGGACTCGCTTTCCCATGAACAGGAGGCAGTCAGACAGAGGATCTGAGGTAAGAAGGATGGGCACTGGGAGGGGAGCCAACCTGGAGAATGGTGCTTGGAAAGTTCTGGAATAGTCTCCCTGAAAAATAGAGTTAAAAATACCCAGACTCTTAAGAATATTGTTAGTGACTTGGGAGGAGGCAGTTGTTTTTCTGGCCTCCTAAGGGTAAGGCATGTATCCAGGGATACACAGAAGATACGGGCAGTCTGTTCCGGGGACTTGATCCTTACCAGGGGGATCAGTGCAAGTTTAAAGGGGCAGAAGGGCAGCGGAGGGAAACTAGCCAGGCCCCGTGTCAGGTAGCAGTCGGCCGCCCTACTTGCGTGTTTCATTCACATCCATGACTCCCAGGTGGGCGCTGACAGCCCCCTTTTGGGGATTGGGAAGCCTTCTCAGAGGGGTTAAGGAATTGGTTTGTTTAGCGGTTGATAAATGCTGTAGCAGGATTCAAGCAGAGCCTTGTCAGACTTCAAGGGCATGTTCTCTCTACTGTTTCCAGTACTTCCCTGTTATACCTGGAATGGTGAAGTGGGTCAGATTTGGAGCCTTTCAGAAAAAGTATGATTTAAGTGCCTCAGGACTGTTTCACAAAGCTCAGCGTTCTTTGATGGTTCTGAAGCATGCAGTGCTTTTCGCCCCACAGAGGTAACGTCTAACTCCATTGTCGATGATGTGGTTGCAAATGATATACAGGTGTAAAACCACACTTCGCAGCTTCTAAAGGGAAACTCTCCAATTCTCCCTTGGGCGGCTTTCTTCCACGGGGTGTAACTGTGCTGCAGCATAGGCCTGAGCTTCCGTATGGAGTGAGGATTTAATATCCGATGTTAGCATAAAATGGTCAGATGAAGAAAACCGACATTCACAATTTATTTTTGGGTTTCATTAGTCAAGATATACTATCAGTTAATGGCCCATATAGCAAATGAAATTCAGTATAGGACATTGCATTTCTTCCTTTCTATTTAGAGTTCTCTTACCGAATAAGGTTGCCTGCTTTGGAACATCAGTTTCACCACCACGGCACCTATCAGTGTGTTGGTGTGATTGCATTTACAGAGTGAATCTAATCTGGTCTTCCTCAGCCCCAAACACTCCAGTGCAGAATCACGGGCTGTAGCCATCTGTTAGTCACGCAAATACTTCTAAAATTATATGATGCCAGAAAAGAAAGAAGAGAGAGAGAGAGAGATTGCCTTTATCAAAGTTCCTTTCAGTTCTAACTGCAAACTGTTGTTGAGCAGCTCTGGTTTCCTTTGGATATGAATATATACATTTCTTTGCATGTAACCTAGGTTTTGGACTAGAACACCAAGTTCTTGCTGTCCACAAGCCACAAAAATAGTAGCCAAATTGCACACGTGTGAAATAGTTTATACTTTTTTCTGAGAAAGTATCCTTGAATTTGGGACTTGGACTGTGATTTCTGCTTTTTGCTTCCCTCAACCGTCTTGTAATCTCTCACTCCTTCCCACGTGGTTCCCAAGTGTTCGTGGTCTCAAAGGAGCGGGCAAACACCCATTTGGTCACCATGTACTGCTGCTATAGATAGAGACCAGACAAGACCTAAAGGACATTATCGGAGAGGAATTCCTGGAAGAAATGGGCTCTACATGCAGTTGTGAGGACAGAGTAAGAGTCAGCCAGGAGAAGGAGTCAAGAATGTGTCTCAGATCGCAGGTGCAGCCCGGGCAGAGGCCTGGAGGCTTTTGGCGTGGGCACCCGTGGAGAGTGCCCTGTGTGGTCCAGGGTGGAGGGAGCCCCTGCTGGGGAGGACACTGGAGAGAGTCCGGGATGTAGGGCTTTGGAAGAAGTTGAGTTTTACTAGAACTGACACAGTAGGCAGTGAAGGGTGTCAACAGAAGTGACCCTCAGGAAAGGTACTTCTGGTTTTGCTTCTGATATTCTACAGACCGAAGGATCGGGACGGGCGAGAGCAGTTATGTCTGTCCCTTTGAGACCCAACCGGTCATTCATTTATACATTACACGTGCACTTCTGTGAGTCTAGGGGAGAGAGCGTGTAGCCACATTAGTAAGCAAAATGTATTTGCTTCTTGAGAGCTTAGCATTGTCAGAAGTTGACTTAGCCTAGAATGTTCTAGGAAGAGAGGAACAAATTGTGGAGGTTGGAGGGAGGGAAGGCTTCCTTGGGAAACAGTCAAAATGAGACTGGAGCAAGTGGGAAGTAGGAGCAGGTCAGGGGCCCCTGTGGTCACTGGGGACCTGTGTACTTAGGTGAGGATGGGCGAGCAGGGTCTGGGGTGGGGCTAGAACTCTAACAGGGAGCCTCTAAAGGGTTTGAAGTGGGGGTTGATGTAATCAAATTTGTGATTTGGGAAGGCTGCCGTGGCTCTCTGTGTTTGTATAGCGGGGAAGAGGGGGTGGGTGCCACCAACTGGGGGATCATTAGAAGACCATTCACAGGCTGGGATATGGGCATCGGGGCTACTTGGGGATGGCAGGGGCAGTGTGGATGCCGGCTTTCCTTATTGGGGGACTTGTTAGCGGGCCGACCTAGAGGCATTTTGTGGCTGGAAGAAAACTGATGGAGGCCGCCAGGTGGATTTTCCTCTTCTCTCCTTCCCTGCCTAGTGTGATGATCTTAGCTCAGCCAACATTTGGAACAAAAGAGCTAATTTCCAGGGTTGCCCAGGACTTTGTAGAGCTCCTTCGAGTGAGATCTGATAGGATTTAGGTTTGTGTTCAGATCTGGATGTTCACTTAGCTAGAAACATCCTGTCATTCCGATTTCCATAGGGGTTTTTTACTTCATAAAGATTGCTTTCTTGGTGAGAGGAAATTTAATACAGCTGTTGTCTTTTTCAAAAAAATCATATCATTTAAGAACTTTAATATTCAAAAGAATAGAAATATATAAAATATTTAAGGAAGTCTTTGGTGTAGTTTCTTTGCTTTCTGAGCTAATGTGGAGTTAGAGCCTTTGCATTACTTAATAGCACATCCTTGTCAGTATTTAAAGAGCTGATAGTGGGCGCCCCAGGCCCCACCTCTCAAAGAATCGTTAAAGTTTTCTCTGAAATAGTGAGGTCATAAAGGTCTTGTTTTCAGAAATCAAACGGTTTATAATACGCAACATAGCCACATTTATAAAATAATAATTAGTTCAAAATTAAGAAAGTGGAGGATAATTGATTTTTTTAAAGCCTATACATAAACTTTCTTGTGCTAATGTTGCAACTGGAAATTTTGAAAAGAAAAATCCTACTGCAATATCATCTACATGAAATACATATATGAGTTTTACGCTTGAAAAGTAACTGCGCAGTGGTTTTCAAAGTCAGGAGCATTCCAGCTCAGATACTGGCAGTGATGGTTGCTGGTTTTCAATGGAAGAGCCTAAATTTGCCTTCTTAGCTTTTTTATTTTTGTATTGAGAGGGTTGATTAGTGCTTTGCGAGCATGATTTTGGGGCAAATTGAGGGCAGATGTCGTGTAAAAACAGTGAGATATTTCCATGCATTTTATTTTCTGGACATCACCAGGGCACATGTGGGGTTTGTGCCTGCAGGCTGGAATGCTGCAGGACTCCCTAATCCATCACCATTATGTCCTGGAGCTGCTCAGGTCATTGAATGCTTTTCTGTTGCTTGGAGGAAAGGTGGTCTGATGGAGATGATCAGATGTGCAGTTAAAGTGCTATTACTTGAAATAAGAGTAACCTAGAAACATTGCTCTAACAATACAGGATGAGGGAGGAGAATTGTCTGAGCTACTTGCAGTGGGGAGTCTTCTCATGTTTCTCCCACACCGTGACTCCTGCCAATATCCGCCACAGTCCTGCACGGTAGTCCTGCCGAAGCAAGCAAGCACTTTGCTCAGAAACGCACTGAATTTCCTTGTGCCTCTGTTTGTTGGCTTTTTTTTGAAAGCACATTTTGCCCTTTGCTTAAATGCCATCCATGCTAGTCAACTCTTACACTCATTTTTCTGGAACTCGTCCATAAATAGCTGCTGAATGGATGAACAGAATGTAGTATCTCCATGTAGTGGAAGATTATTCACACGTAAGAGTGAATAAAAAAGAAAAAAAAAAGAGGAAAATGAAAAAGGCCACCTGTTTTTGGAAGTCCACCCTGACTGTTCAACCCACACTTTTCCCTTTGAAACCCAATCACTTATGCTCCACTCTACTCTTTTTGATAGTGCTTACCACCTTCTAATAATCTTTAACGTTTTCAAAAAAAAAGAAAGAGATGCTGATACCACTTCAAAATATACAAGCCTTGATAACAGCTTGTTAATTGAAAGGAAGCAGACACAAACGGTCAAATATTGTTGATTTCAGTGATCTGAAATGCCCAGAAAAGGCACATGCAGAGGCAGAGAGCAGGTGATGGCTGGAAGGGGCTGGTTGGAGGGGGATTAGGGAGTGACTGCTAGTGATAGGCGGGTTCTTTAGGGGTGATGAAGTGTTCTGGAAATAGAAGGTGATGGGTGCTACACAACCGTGATTGTGCAGAAGACTGCTGAGCGCTGTGTCTGGGAGTGCCTGTTGTTGGGGCATCTTTATTTTGTTCTCATCCTGCAATGTGAAGAGCCATCTTCTGCTGTGGCTGTTCTACTCCTGTGAGTGGTGAGGGTCAGAGACTTTGCAGAGTCATGTTTCTTTTTTCCCCCTGGGTGAGTGTAGGCAAAAAAAGATTTAAGCCTAAGAAAGTGCTCCATCTGCAGAAATGTCTTTTTGTTTTGCATGATGTAAAAACCTTGAGAGCTTTTAATCGTTGAGGCTAGTCTGTGGGAGGAAATAGCCCGTGAAGCCTGTTTGAGCCCGGGAAGCACCGTGCATCTCTCCCAGACACGGGTGGGGATTTCACCCCCGTTCAGGCAGTGAAGGGCCCAGACCCGTGAGCAGACTTGACAATCGTGAATATTTACGTGTATCCGCTGCTTCATCTTGGATATTAATTTCAAGCTGAGTCAGTTTGTGGCAGCAGCCTCATCCTACATCAGGAATTTATAGTATCTGCTCTTTGAGGTGAAGACCTGACAGACTTGATTATTTAACAGTCTGCCTTGAATTGATATCTCAGATTCCTTTGTCAAAAGCAAAACAGCAGAAATACAGATGTCCTTTAATGCCAATGTGTCCTGGAACGGGATTAGCCTCTGTGCCTCAGTCGCCTTATCTGTGAGTGGGTAAGATGATAACAGTGCTTCCCTCAGAGGAGCTGGTGAGGGGAGAGTCAGAAGCACAAATGGAGGACTTACACGAGGTGCTCATGAATGACCTAGTTTAGTGCTGTCAGTCTGGTGAGGCCTCAGGGGCAGAGATGTCAGAACAGAGCAGTTCTAGCCGGATCTCGATCCGTGATGGCAGCTGTTATGATCAGTATCACCACTGTTGATTATCAGGTAGTTTATGACTTGGTAATATGAATTCATGAATAATGTTAAAGAACTAGATATCTCAGATCCAGTTTACATAGTCCTCAAAATTTCCTCTGAGAAATAGATGGTATCTTCCCCATCTTAAATCTGAGATGAGTCTCTAAAAAAGTCTGTATTCCTCCATCTTTTTGCTTTAATTCCCCATTTCTTAAAAAACAAAGTTTTTAAATGGAGTTACTGGGGACTGAACTGAGTGCCTCATGCATGCTAAGCACATACTCTCCCACATGAGGTATAACCTCCTCCCTGATTTTTTTTTAATTTACTTTCTTAATTTACGGAGTTTAGAGGCCTCTAATTGTTTTTCTGGAGACTTGTCCATGAACCTGTAAATCTATAATTAATGGACAAAATTTGGTTTATTAAAAAAATCAATAGAATATTGTGCAATCCATCCAAAAAGAAATGCTCATTGACTTAAAATGTTTCTCCTTTAAGGTGATTTCTCCTTTGTGGTCTAGCTTAATTTATTAACAGGCATCCTCATCATCATAATGACCAAACTCGCTGTGAGTGGACACCTACCTAAGGTTAAAATGCTTTCCTCATGTTTTAGTTCATAGCAGGTGTTTGATTGTAGGTATCAGTGTCTCCTTTTTTGCAGCTGAGGGATTGAGAGATGGAGCAGCTTGTCCCAAATTACACGCAGCAGGCTGTGGCTAGCTCGGTGCTGGAACCCAGGCTGCACAGGATGCTTTCTTAATTGCTCCTCTAATCAGCCTCCCGTTAAGTGGTTACCCAAACACCTGTGACTCCATAAATGGCCGAGTTTAGTGATCTCAGCTTGATGATGCCTTCAAAGGAGAGACACCATTGAGAAGGTGAGACAGAGTGGCAGAAATTACAATTGTTTATTTTCACAAATTTATAATTCTCAGGTAATTACTTAAAAAGTTAATTTTATATTTTAGTGCTCTGTAAGCACTAAAAACATAACATTAAAAATAATTATAGTGCAAAAGAGAAGTGGGCTCTGAAAGTCCAACCACTGCTATTGATGTTACTTGTTTTTCTCTAGTGGCCCTTATTGACAGAAATACTTACAAAGACTGAATTGGTTTTATGTAGTCTTAATATGGAAGAAAAATTGTCAGTGAATATTGTAAGTAAAGTCTTTACTCTTTTCTTTCCTGTTGATGAATATGTAAGTTGTTTTCATGGCTTAAGTACATTTCCTCATTTGTGAAATTTTAGTAATATTGTTTAATTTGTCTGACTGTGAGAGTTAGACGCCTTGTATACAAAGAACCCAAGAGGTGCTTAATAAAAGTGCTGTCACAATGACAGATATTTTAGATTGATCAACTCTGAATACTAAAGAGTGTCGCTTATTTCTGATGCATATTTAATATGTATATGTATGATATATTTGAATATGGTTTAAAGTAACAAGGATTCATTTTATTTTTGGTGTAGTATGAAGTTTTAATGAAATCTGTATCATTCTAGTGAGACAGGGACTAGTTAAATTGCCTTAATCAGATGACCTTGAAGATTATTTACACAGAATATGTATTGTTACAAATCAGAATTTATGTTGCCGTGTAGCCATCCACTCAGATATTTAAATTCGTGGGATTCTGACCAGATCAATTAAGTTTAGTAAAATCCACATTGATCATTTTCAGGGATAAGCTCCTCTCTTTTGTGATTAAAGAAAATTTTGATTTTTTTCTACACTCTTAACAGGTTTAAAATATCAAAACATTGATTTGACACATTACTTTTTTAATAGAGAGAATAAAGCTCATGCTGTTTTATT